>NC_091111.1:1632142-1958571 GCF_024713975.1 Paralichthys olivaceus | reverse complement strand
CATTCACCCATTCATACAGTGCATCTATTAGCAGCACTTTTTTCTATGCGGGGCAATATGGGGTTCAGCATCTTTCCCAAGGAAACTTCAGCATGCAGATGGGGAAAACCGGGATCAAACTGCCGACCTTTTGGTTGGAGGATGACCACTCTACCCCTCAGCCAAAGCCGCCCATTAGATTGAATGATATCCCAAAGTCAGCTGCTGGAGCTGTATACATACAACCTGACAAATGTGCTCATACTGCCACAGACTGCACAGCTCTATGTTTCTTTGCTTGTGGGAGTTACTTGTTGTTGTTTTGCTCTGAAGTGCTCTAGAGCCCACCAGGGTTGCACTTGAAAGAATAAGGCTAAAACTCTCATCCACAAAATGAGAATCTGTGTAGATTACACTTTAATGTTATGGAACACAAACAAAAGTATAGTCAGAACTACCCTTGTCCTAATGTAAGGAGAGTTTTACTATAAAGACATTGACTTACACATTCAGGCTGTTTTTTTTTCTGGATAATGCGTTTGCACTTGTATTTGTCTACTGACATCATACTTGACCATGACAGTAATTGGTCATAGGCAGTAAAAACCACCCCTTTCATATGAACACGCTATATTTAAATAAGGAAAACTTAGGTTGAACTACAGAATTGATAACCAACATCGTGCTTCCACTTAGCCTTATTGGATTTGTTAGGTTAAGTCAAGACAGATAACGGAAAGATATCCTGTGTGTCTTGAACTGAAATCGTAATACAGGCCCGTGGGTGAATATGCTAACTCTTGCCCACTTTCTTATGCTGTGAGAAAAAAATTGTGTGGCAGTAATGACGTATTCCAAGCAGCCACTGGCCAGGTGGTAGGTCATCACTTAGACGAACACACCCGCTTACTCTATTTCATACTTGTTTTTGTATGATGATGATTCTGATATAGTTGATATTATTTATTACATTTTTCAAAACTGGCACAATATGTCGAGAAAGAAGAGTATTGGACCAGCCCAGCAGTCTGAGAAAGGGTTAATGAAACACTGAAGACAGCTTTGTCCTTCTGAGTTGTGCTACTTGCCAGCACTCCAGTGGAGCAATGATCCCGGGCAGTGATAGGCCTCTGCTGAGAGAGGTGGATGAAATTTTAAACACCCAAGCTGTCATCTTTATGCAAAGCAGAGCAGAGGGCCTGTCAGAGGGAATCACAAGGTGCTTGATGGTTGGAAACAGTTAAAAGGCTTTTGCGTAAGTGCTGTGTGGCTAATTAGCCGCATGCATATGTCTTCTCCCACTGCAGGGCTGCTCCTACACCGGGAGCCTCCCTTGCTTCCCTCAGCCCTGTCTTCAACAATCTGCAGGACATTCACACAGACTCTCAAACTCTTGCTAACATCATATCTGCGTCAGTGTCACTTACAGTTGAGAACAGCGGATGGACACGCCTTGGCTCTTGATATGGTTTCCAAAGGGAGCATGCATACTGTAAAAGAGCTGCTCTGCAAGGATGGGCCAAGGTTGCTGCAGTTCACACCAACAAAGAGGAGCTGATCAGAGGCTGAGCTGACAAACAAGGAGGTGAATGGTGTGAGAATGCTGTATCTCAGGGAGATATCTCAGCAATCCCAGCAGTGTTTTCATGACTCAGAGACTCCTGCCTTACACATTACTCAGCTTTAACCTCTGCCTGCCACCTCCCTCCCTCTGTTCTCCCCCAGGGCCTCTGCTAGTCCAGCTATGAAATGAGGTGACAAGATTTTTCCTGTGTGGATGGGCCCCCCTTCTTCAGCCGTAAAAGAATGATGGCATTTGGTGTGTCTGTGTGTGACCTTGTTTTATACATTTGTGGTAAAACTGTTACAACTTTGAAGTTATAATCTTTAAAGCTGGACCAGTTTTTATTTTTCACACCAGGTCAACACTCTGCAACTCCCCAAAACTCCACAAAGTGATTTCCAATCCCTAATTGGAAAATAAGTATTGATGGTAGGCAATCAGGACCACAATAATGTGTGATCAATTGACTGACGTTTGTCAGAAATATGAAAAACATCATATAGGATATTTCCTGAGATGTGATGCCAGGGACAATGTTTTTCCCACAGCTCTAAATTAGACTTTGACATCAGACACCAAAATGAGCACTTGACTGGTTTATATTTAAAGATAACCAGAACCGTCGGGCACTAAATAAAACTGGATTACCAGGTGCCCTGGTGGGCTACGTTGGCGATTACACAGGGCTGTCTAGTAGCAGGGGGCTGCTGCCCTGCTGTGCCCATTATTTAACCTCCAAAATCTTCTTTCAACACACATGTTGACTTCAGACAGCAGAATATCAAGTTATCCTCTCCCCCTCCACCTGAGGCTATATACATAAATATGTTTTGTTTGAAAGGCATCAACTCTCCACAACTGTGTTTTCGTCTGCACAGGCAGAAAAAGAGACCCTGACCACTGCTTCCCTAAATGGGTATTTGCTGATTTGCCAGCCTCCTATCACATGACCCCCTTCTGGAAGAAAGTCAAGAACCATTTTGAACTGAAGCAAAACATTTGAAATTGTTGAACAGCAAGGAGCTGATTAAGATGTTCTGAAAGCATGAGAGAAATCTATGCGAACTAAGGCATTAACGATTACAGACGAGCTGTCCAGTGACCTCCTCTTGCACTGTGGGAACCTCAGGGTGTAAAATCAGGACCTAGGTCGTCTTGGTGATGCAGTTGCTGTGGGGACAGAGCATGCTGCTAATATGGTGTAGACTCGTTCAGTGTTTTACTTTGGTCTTTGTCATGTTTACAATTATCAACAACGCAGTGTCTTGACCAGAAGTGTGCTCATTGCTCATGAACTTGAAATGCTGAGTAAATCAGACTTCAACTGAATATCTGGATAGAGAGCGTCTCAGAAGGATGTCTATTCTTGTAGCTTCTGCTGTTTGTACATGTTGAGCAGCAGAGTGCCCCAATGTGGGGAGCAGCATGTCGGGGTAAAAGAGGAAAATCAGAAGCCACAGAGGCAAGGTGCTGCAGGGAGTTATGGGACTTGAGTGAAGACACGACAGGTGGAGCTCCGAGGCTTGGCAACAACGTCTGTCTGTCTGCCTGTAGGGCCACAACCACACAACAGCAGTCCCCTGTTCCTTCCACAGCTGTAGGTTGAACCTGTTAGGACACAGTCTTTTCTCTAGGCGATGGGGAGGGGGTGGTGGTTCACCGGCTGTTAGAGTCACACAGCTGCTTCAGAGACCACTCTGCTAGCAGGTGTTTGTACCTGATGTGATTCAGGATCTCCCAAGAGGTGGAGAGACCAGAGAGTCCCTCCCATCACACACACACACACACACACAAACACACACAGCTTTTCCACCATAACCCAAGCCCTCCGCTACCAAGTGCACTTAAAGGTTCAGTGTTTAGAATTTAGTGACATCTAGAGGTGAAGTTGCGTGTTACAGCTGACTACTCCTCATCTCACCCTCTCCTTCCAAACATGCCAGAGAACCTGTGGTGAACTTCAGTTGTCATGAAAACTCAAAAGGTTTTAGTTTGTCCAGTTAGGACGACAGTAAAAAAACATGGCGGTCTCCACAGTGGGGACCCTCCTCCATGTAAATATAAAGTTTTTAAATATGAAGAGCCTATTCTATGGTAAAGAAAACAATAATTCATACAATTTAGATGAAACACACGAGTGAAAACATCACTTGGATTATTTTATATTCAATTTCTGCCAAAAATCCCTTTCACCTAAATTTTACACACTGGACCTTTAAATTTAAGAGTAAAAACAGATCTTCTTAGTTAATCTTACAGGGATGCTCTGCTCGAAAAAGTTGGATTGCTCCCTCTGAGTTTGAGGTGAGTTGCTCCCCAAAGTGAAAAAGTTGAAATATGGTTTGTATGCCCTGGAGGCATTATGTTTTGGGGTTGTCCATCCGTCTGTCTGTCCGTCCGTCCGATTTCTGTGAACATGATATCTCAAGAATGCCTTGATGTAATTTCCTCAACTTTGGTACAAAGATTCATTTGGGATCAAGGATGATTAGATCAGATTTTGATGGTCAAAGGTTAAGGTCACTGTGACCTCACAAAGCACATAGCTTTGCCTTTTGAAGGAAGGAATCCTTTCGCATTTGGCACAAACATTTACTTTGACTCAAGATATAAATCACTTGATTTTGGTATCACAAAATATGTTTATATCACAAAATATGTTTATATCACAAAATATGTTTATCGTAAGATCAGCTTGAGGGAACGTCTTCAAATTTGGTACAAATGTTTACTTGGACTCAAAGATGAACTGATCACATTTTGGTGCCTGGCAGTCAAAGGTCAAAGTGAACTCACACCCCTGTGAAAGTGATATTAGGACTGCCCGTAGGGAATTTCATTATGTCTGTCACAATTCACTTGGACTCACAGATTAACTTTCAGTTGTCAAAGGTCAAGCCCTCAAAAGGTTTTGGGTCTCTTGAATGTGATGGTTTGAGTCTGCTTGAGGGAATTTCAACTTTTGATCAGTTGTCAATTGTCTTTAAAGATGAAGTGATCACATTTCTGTGGTCAAAGGTCCCAGTGACCTCATACGACTCTGGAAAACAAATAATGTAGAAATATGTACATGGAAACTGTACTGGTTGTCAGAGGCATACCGCCACAGGGCAGTAATTCTAGTTTTCACAGGTGAGGAGATGTTGGAGCAGGTAAAGGACATGCAGACCATTGTGGTGTCAGCAGTATTATAAACAGGGAGTTGAGCCGTAAGACAAATCTATTGATTTAACAGTCAATTATGTCCCTCATCTATGGTCATTTGTGATCTTTGTGAGTTTTAGTTTGATAGCATTTAACAGTGCATATTTATGCCTATTTGAAATTTCCCAACAAAATCACTCAGAATGTGTTATTGTAGGTTTTACCTTTAGCTCCCTGGAAGCAAGGTTAATGGCAAGGAGTTGCGAGACTAAATCAAAATTGTAAAGCTCCACCAAAACAATTAGGTAATCGATGCTAAAAGGCTGTGTGGGGGGATGGGAAGGGACAGTTTATATAGTGGATTGATCAGAGACTTTTAACTGAAATCAGCTGCCTGC
The DNA here is from genome assembly GCF_024713975.1 of Paralichthys olivaceus. Taxonomy (NCBI): domain Eukaryota; kingdom Metazoa; phylum Chordata; class Actinopteri; order Pleuronectiformes; family Paralichthyidae; genus Paralichthys; species Paralichthys olivaceus. The sequence goes on along the minus strand of NC_091111.1, from coordinate 1,953,486 downwards.
TCCAACTAGAACACAGAGAGTAAGGTTATGGGTGGCAAAACCAACACAATAAACAAAAAGAATCTTAAAAGCTCTGTAAAGCTGACAGGGTGCTGGTAGTTATTTTTTTATGTGGGTCACTCGATTTCACATATTTAGATTCATATTTCAAAACAAAAGCCTTACTCTGTGCAGCTTTGATAATGTTGATTGATTGAAGTGATTCCCTTTGGTCCTGGTTGAGATCCGACCCCAGTGTTAGCCAGTTGCTGGGTGCAATGAAAATACTTGATTTTCTCGTCTAGATCAAGTGCAGTTTTGCTCACCTCTCAAACCTACCTCGGGAGTGTTTTATTCCATTTTGGCATATTTTTAAAACCAGAGATGGCATCTGATGGCATAGTAACTAGCAGTTTGATGTTTGAAGTGGTATGTATTGTATGCTGTCTCACACCTCTTAAAAGGCTTTATCTCAGTATTCATCGGAACCTTTCGAAGGAGCGCCCTCGTCTTTGTCTTTGTGTGCCTGCATATGTGTGGGTTTTGTGTGTTGTGTGTTAAAATGGGAGTAGCTTAACACTCTACACAGAGCCTTGAGATAAAACAGCAGAAAGCTTGAGGGGATATGTCTCCCAACTCAAAGTTTATGACTGCCAGTTTATTTTGTGTTTGAAGGTCACTGTTGGGAGTAAAGGCAGATTTATTGGTTTGGAAGTTCTACACTGGGTTGACATTCTCTGCTGTATTCCTGGTTTCAATGTCGTCACATCAGAGTTTTGTGAGACACACTCTTGGGCTCATTGTTAAATTTAGTAATTGGCCAGTAGGTGTTGGGGATAAAATGAACTTCACTCAGTGTTCACATGGCAGGTGTCTTAGAGATGTAGGATTTGTGATAACTGTCTCTATAATGAGAAAGTGCAACACTAGATCATCCCCTTTTTCACATGCTGACAAATCTGAGTGTCATGACAGCGCTGTTATCATGGTACTCAAGTTTGTATTTTACTCAAGGCATAAAAGAGACAGTGTGATACAGTTTGAAGTCTATCAAAATTAGTGTTGCATAAGTCATATTCAGTAAACTGTTCCCCCGGGCATTTGTATGTTATCTTCATTCAGGTCATATCTAACATAAGACTTTAATCACTCTAGGAGAGAAAATTACAACTTGAACTTAAATCTGAACTTGTTTCCAGTGTCTTGAATGAGGTAATTTACTGAGGAAGTACACTGTACATCAGCACAAAAGAACAGGAAATTAAAAGATTCAGCAGAGAATTCATAATTTCTTTATATTCATAGGTTAGAATGACATTGTATTTTTGCTATTGTGTTGTATTTATGACTATATTATGTGTCACTCATTTCAGGTAAAAAAATTAATAAATAGATAATCATGATGTTCTTTGGTATATTTAGCATTTGTTTATTCTGGATGTCTTTTGATGGACAAATATATACAGAACTATTTATAAACACAAAAGTTTTGGAAATAAATTACTGGGTGTCCTCCTTCTTTTTTTCCCACTGTCTTTGTCCACCAGCCAAATTCTTTGGTTTTTGAGCGATGGAGGTAAATCGGTGAGCACAGACCTGTCCAAAGAGTACCTCGCCTCTCACACTGGGATTGACGAACAGTCCACCATATTGTAGTGTTCATGGCCATGTGGTTAAGATGATGAACTAGAAATCTATTAGGGTATCCCCACATGGGTTTGAATCCTGTGGAAAAATTTTTGATTTCTTCAGTGTTTAGAAACCAACTCATAACCATACAGCGGCACCATCCTTGTAGAGAGATGCTCTTACAAAAGGGAAATGTTGAGTTCTGTATTTCAAATACATAGATGCACACAGCTTTGCAAAGCATGTGCTCTGTCAATAACATTAGGTGCATTAGGTTAGCTTATTATTCTCTTCTCCTCATGGGCTTCTATTCTTGTCTCCTCTTTCAATTTATTCCACAGCTAACTTCGTCATCAAACATCCAAATTTCTTGTTTTTGGGGCACCAGTGGTAGAGAAGTGGGCATAGCTGCCTTCCAAGTTGTCGCAGGTTAGATTCCTGGTCATTGCGCTTAGTTTTTGTCTCAATCTCTTTGATGTATTGTTCCCCAAGGGTTGTGTAGGAACATCGTTTTGTTTTCAATCCACTTACAGAAAGAACACCAAGTGGAACATGAGGAGATATCTGTTTGATTTGATTTTGTATTAGATTATGTCAATGCTGCACAACAAAAAAAGTGTGTGGTGCCAATCCAGGCTGAGATTGGACATGTGTCGGGGTACACTCTGGACAGGTTGCCAATGTATCACAGGGCTAACATATACAGTCAAACAACTATTGACACTCACATTCACCAAAGACTTTATTTAATCTCACCCCTTATTTGGAAAATAATTAATTAATAGGATGTTGCTCAGTGTTAGGATGCATGCTTTGAATGTTGCTCAAACTGGATAGGGGTCAACCGTGAATTAGTTTGTTTTTCATCAGTGTCAATACGTTGATTGTGTCAGTCAGTTGACAATGACGAGAAAAAAAACTAGTGCATTGTTGAGCCCTAACTTTCTATTTTGAAAGATTATGAATTAATATATAGAAAACAGAGAACTCTCTCTGTACAACTATGAAACAAAGACTCTGTCCCTCACACACATACAAACACTCTCTCTGACATACTACCGCTATGTACGTATATATATCTTACCATGATGTTTCTTATAAAACACATATTGTCACAGGATAAAATGATGGCAGTAGACTTGGAGCCTAAGGGATCTGTAGTGATGGGTGATAAATAATGTAGGTGCAATATCACAAAATGGACGCCTAGTTTAGAGGAGTGGGGTGGAGGTCGGTTAAGGGTGGAGCTCTAAGCTGAACAGCAGAATCACTCCCTTGTGCATCAATAACAATAATAAGGCACATAGTGGTGAATTATTCATCAGTGCTCTACCCTCTCCATGTCTCCCTCCACAATGTCCTCAGCTTACTTAACTCCAGCATGAAAAGCAACATCCATCCGTCTCCATCCAACTTTGAAGAATACATTTTCACTAACAAAGAACCAAATGTATAATATTTCTTTTGTGCTTTTCTTACATGTAAATGTTTTTTGATGACTGAATAACTTAATCCTTCATTGCCTTGGAGTGTGCACCAGTTCTGTCACAGTTGTAAGGCTGTGTGAAGTCGACTGTGGTGGTGACTGCCATTTATAGTCAAGGCTCGCTCCACAAATCAAAGATGAACAGTCAGCTATGTGCAACAATAATAACTGTTCAAACTGTGAAGGAAAAAAAGATCTGGGTCTTGATTTTACAATTTTCTACAACATTGTGTGTATGGTGTATGATGACACTACTCATCACCTCTGTTGCAGAGAGGAATAGCAAATCAGCCCAAAATGAACACTTGAGTTGAAATCACCTCAATCACCTCCCATTGAAGTTTGAAATCTCTGGGGTTGCATTTTAGTCAGGACTTGCAGAAACAGAGACGCCTGCGCATAGGCTACGGCCTAGCTCCGACACAGAAGCATAACCTTAATACATTGCCTTTCTTACTCCAACAGAACAGCAAACAAGCAAAGGTTTGTGTGTTTATAATAAACAGACTCAGAGCTGCAGGTGAATGGCTGCTGTGTGGGAGGAGATAGAGGCGGGTTCAAATGTATACATTAATAGATCTGTAAATACTCACTGAGATAAAGGTGTATAATTACATCCAAGCCATTTTAATGCCATGAATGTATTTTTTTCCATTGAAAAAAACCTCTTAATGTGTAATTTTGAGGAAAATAATATGACCTTTAAGAAGTTTAATCAATGCCAGGAGAGGAAATCTAAAATTGTAATAAGGCTTTAGACTTATTATTATGACCATCACAGTTCTTTAGTTCTGTCATGTCCCTGTTCATCTGTATGGATACTGTGTGCCTCTATAAACATTAAGAAATCAACAGCCCACTGTTACAGCAGAGCCCCTCTGAGTTATGTGGGTTGCAGAAAATGGAATTGATCTGACTTGATAGATTTGTGCACAATATAGCATAAGTCTCTCCAAGGATTTTTCCTGCCACACCGGCAGTTGTTAATACTGTTGCTGCTCTTATGACTGAGGCCCCAGGCCCCACAGTTTACAGTAAATGTGAGTGAATGAAGGGGTTGGTGGTCTTCTTCCTACAGCGGTAATTTCACTCACACCATAACAGGATAGGAAGTAATCTAAGATGCAATGGTATTTTATCAGTCCCCACGAGTGCTCATCTAAAATTGAAGTGTAGATTGTAGAATTTCACATGTTCCTGAATTTGGAAACTAATTAGTTCCTATCAGGCCTGTAAACAGTAGCACTTTTCAGTGTTTTAATTACACATATAAAAAGCCAGTCAGCATTGCCTACTGTTTTTTTTGTAATTGTTTTCTGCCGCGCTCCTTCTGAGCCCATTAGCCCAGAACACTGAGCTCATGTATAGTTTGATCAGTAATGACATGTCACTGAAAACTGTGTGTGTGTGTGTGTGTAAATGGTCTATATTTATATAGAGCTTTAATAGTCTTGATGACCACTCAAAGTGCTTTACAGTACCAGTTTTTGCCACCCATCCATTCACACATTCATTCATACAGTGCATATATGTGCAGCAATTTGGGATTCAGTATCTTACACTTCGGCAGAATGGGGAAGACTGGGATTGAACCGCCGACCTTCTGGACCATTGCTGAGCCACAGCCGCGTGTGTGGGTGTGCAAATGTGCTTGTCACTTCTTTCCTGTTTTGTGTGTGGTCAAAGTGAATGAAAGCAGGGTGATGTGAGACGTGTAGAGGTCAGGAGCTGAGATGAGAGAAAATGAAAATTTGACAGAGGAGTGTGATCTTTGTTGGAGTGGACCGGAATTTTAAAATGATTGGAAATGTTATTTTGACATTTCTGACATGAAATGCTTGTAAAGTTACAGAAACAAGGATGGGGATGTCAGTCATTTTGCTCTCCTACATTTGACACCTGAAGTTTATTGATCCCCAGAGGATGATTCTTAATGATTTTTGTGACCCACTGACCTTTTGTTCAGAACTATCATTAGATCACAATTTCCACCTGACTAACACTTTAAAATTGGTCTCCATGTTCCCATTAGATTAACAGTAGATATTCATGGTTCTCAGAAGATGAATATTTGTCCATGGGACCTCTGGATTGTTCCTCAGTCAAGTCAAATATGTTTCCATATTTCTTCTACAAGACGTTCTAATGGTTAGTAATGATTAGTATGATATACATTGAGCCCATTCATGGTTCAAAGAGGATAAACCAATTTAAGTTTAAAATCTCCATTGTGTTAAAACTAAAAACCAGTTTATGTTTCTAGGTTGGAGCATGTGTAACTTTTGCACAATAATGGTCACCTTGGCCAACAAATGCAGGATCATCACTATATCCAATAGTGCAACACTAATCAGAAAACTACTTTATGAATTCAACTTTTGACTTGTAAGATGAAGAGAGACTCACTTCTTCTATTTCTTCTCTGACACAGTGCCACTTTAAAACCTCACAAGGTCAATTGGCGTCCTGGTAATGCTGAACACCCATTAAATTTCAATGACTTCATGAGCCTTATATCACTGCAACCCTCAGGATGAAAGACTTTACATTATAATAACTTAGTTCATTCTTTGCATCACTGACTATATAGATGGATGACACGTCTCCACTTCCTCCCACTCCAAAAAAAAGCCAAAATAGCTCAGATACAGGCGCTGCCAACCTGCCCTGGTGATGTGATTTTGGAACCAGAGTCTGCACAGTTGTGATTAGGAGGGTCGAATGGCTTTATGACCTATACTGCAGCCTGTCACTAGGAGCCAATCAAAGTGTATTGGCTTTACTTTTGGGATCTATCACTTCATCCATCTTGATGTACTGTATAAAATGTAATTTTTAAACTGAGCACTAGCATAATTCTTGCAAAAGTCCCACACTAATGCCATCTCCCCAGAAAAAAAAAAATCAGCAGAACTTTCCAAGCACTGAGGTGTAAAAAACTTTTCAAGTGCGATTTTTCTGATCAGACACCCTGTGCCCATCTACTGCAGTGAGATTTCCCCCAAAGAATATTACTGACAGTGCACTTCATTCTAAAGCATCTGCAGACATTTTTTATTTCCCTTGCTGAGCAGTTCTGTGATCACGGCATCATGCCTAACATCTGTGAAAAACATTTTTACTATTTTCTCAATGCTGCTACCCTCTGGTTGTCTGCTCATGACATGCCACTGTCTTTAAGTTTATTTACTGAGTTTATTTAGGTAACACTGCATTCATTAAGGACACGATAAATCCCTTCTACACTTTGGCAGGAGCAGAGGTGTCAATTCACAAGTGAGCAGCACGAAACACTTTACCAGCTCTGCAGATTAGCAGATAGTAAATAAAAATTTTATTTCCTCTATAGTACTGCATATACCTCTCACTAATTGTATAGCAGAGTTAAATATGCACACACAAAATTCATAGGTTTGTCCAAGTGCATAGTTTATAAAAACAAACTGCTCCATAATTGATAATTCTGTACAAATCCCCTCTTGTGCTCATGGCCTAGCACAGCTGTTCTGGCTGCAGCTCCTTGACAGAGCAAATAATTAATTTCCATGTATGCTTATAAATAAGTCATAAAGAATATGCAGGACGTGGTACTTGCTATTCATTAGTAGGACAGAGTAGTGTCTGCAGAGAGCTGCTATGGGTCTCTGCAGGTCAAAGACTCTGGAAACTGTCTACACAGTCCAAAAGAGTTTCCATTTTAATGAGTTTGAGTGTTTAGTATTTAAAACAAGACTATGCAACCTGTGCTGAATAGTAGTGTGGCCTTAAAGGGATAGTAAAAAAATGTAAATTCACTCATCATCCACTCACCACTATGCCGATGGATTGGTGGGTGAAGTGTTTGAGTCCACAAATCCCTTTTGGAGTTTCAGGTGTAAACAGAGCTGCAGCCGAATCCGATTGAAGTAAATGGTGAAATACACCTCAGACGTAATAAAACAACAGAAAAAAGAAATAACCATACCTCATTGAAAATCTTTACTGATGTACATTCGATAATTTGTTGAACGAAATGATTTTGGGGGTTGTCTTGATTTTGCTTCTCCATTACACCTGTTGTCACTTTAATTTGCACTAAAGGTGAAACTGATTCATTTTCACTTGTACTTCTTAAATGGACATATTGATATCCCTGAAATTTAAATGATACTCCAACCATTAAGTGTTCCCTTAATTTTTTTGAGCAGTTGTATATCTTTGGGCTTTGTTTAGGGTGATATTCAATATCTCAACAGTTTTGAAGGTAATTTTTTATCAGCTCGTAAACAAAAGTTAAAATATTGCATGAAAAATAAGCACAACAAGCTCACTATATTACCTATAGTATCAAATTAGCATTACTGCTAGTCCATAGCTAATAACATTACTTTGTGGGATTATAGATTACATTTAGCTATCATAATGCCACATGTTTAGGCATTAAAGCATATGTTTAAGACTCTTTGCAGGGTTCAGGTTTCCATCAAAGTCAGCTAGAGACATTATAAACAATGGCAGAGATGCATATATATATATATATATATATATGGTGATGGAAATGCAGTGAGCCAGTGATAATCTCCAAAGAAGATGGTTTGTAGGTCACATACATGGCTCCAGACTAACTTTGTTCAACATCATCCCTAAAATCAATTTTAACCATCGAGTGAATGTAAACCGTCCCAAAATCATTGATGTTTCTTTACTTTGTTAGTGGCAAAATAAAAACACAGTTAAAATGTTGAGAAAATAAATTAATAGATTATTTCACTCTGTTCAAGAAAAATATCTTACACTGGTTAAGACAGAATTGTGTCATACTGTGTCATAAACTGAACTGGAAATTTAAAAAAAATAGGACACAGAATTTACTCACAGAACTTGAAGGGAGAAATCTGTGTTTCAGTCTCAGTCTTTGTATTGAGGTCTTCAGGTTATAACAAACGTGGTGTCTGTAAACTCCTAAACAAGAATTAAAAAAATCTTCATTCCCTGGAGCCAGTACTCCACCACTGGGTCACTGCTTTCACTGTGCTGTGCAGGAAGGCCATGAACAGGAGACAGTTGAGCATCTCATTGGACAGACAGGACCTCCAGTCTGACTTGATCCCCTTCATACTGGAGAAGCCATTCTAACAGCAAGGGGAGTTCATGGGGAGGACGAGGGTGATCTCTGCTACCACCAGCGTGTGCTGGAATTGGCCTGAATCAGACGTTACCACAGCACTTGGGAATTTGATTGCCTGTAGTGACGGGCAATTAGTTTCCGTGTGCAACTGGAGGAGGTCATTTCTATAGCAGTGATGCACCCTCAGTCCTGCTGGATGCTGTGTATTTCCCTCTACCTCTGTTAGGTGTTAGCTCCATTAGCTAAACACACCAAGACGCTATTTATTTTTCCTAGGATGCTAAGGCAAGTCAGTTCCAACTAACTAGCTCTTTTGATGATTTCAATACCCTTCTTAACATGCCAATTCTGCCATCACCACATCCATAAGATAACACTTTCTGAATAAACTCATAACATACATCATAAAGTCTGTAGCAATGTGTTGAATTTTTGAATTCATTGTGTATTGAATCAATTATGGATTCAACCTTTTATTACCTATAGGAATAAAAACTATTTTTCAAAAACAAAATCTAGGTTACAATCTAAGTGAAAATATAATCACATTTTCTTGAAATACATTAAGCTTAAAGAAGGTGGATTACTTTAGAAGTAATGTGTCCTGCCCCTAAAGGAAACAGAATGGACAGTATTTCCATTGGAACCTACTAAATGTATGGCTCCCTCTTGTTTCAGAGATACTGGATGTAATGAAAAACATTTCTTTTCCAAATGGGACTCCACAAACAGGGCTGGCCCCTGGCTAACTGGCTTTATTCTTTTGTTCTGTCAGACTGATGAAATTGCAGATGCTTTGCTGGTCTCCCTTCTTAAGTCACCACAAGGCAATACGAGTGAAATGTTTTCCAGTCACACTGGGGTCAAAACCTCTCTCTCTTTGTTTATTAGATGGTCTTGAGGATCTGCTCTATTGGTAATGAGAGGCAGTATTAAAAGGATGGATTTGAGTGCAACTGGCCCTTATGTAATAGTGCTATGACTTCAGTATAGATCGGTTATTCCATGATGTGATTTTCCCAGTCACACTGTGGTAAGCCCGCAGATGTCAGAAGTTATTGAGCTGCAAAAAAAAACAGTCTGTTCTCTGCAGAATTAGCAAACATTTCAGTATGAATGGATACAGTGCCCTCTTTTGGAAGAAAATATTTAATCTTGTATATTTTATTTTAGGATCAAAAGAGCAATAGGCAATACATAATGTGACCATCAGTGCACTTCTTTTGTAAATCCATATCTGTACTTTTTGGGGTTTAAGTTTTGGAGATTTAGATTTTTAAAGTCAAGAGGAAAACCGATCTAATATCTAATAATAATAATATCTTATGATAGTGATTTTACATTACAGCTTGGAGCATAGGGATTTAGTCACTCTGCAATATAACTGGGGGCCAGGCCGTGCTGAGCTTTAAAAGTCATTAAAAGAATCTAAAGATCAATCCCGAATTTAACTGGCACCCAATGAGAAATTAAATGAAATGAGCCCTATGCTTGGTATTGGTTAAAATGCCAGGAGCAGCAGTCTGCAATAGTGGTAATATTGATGATAATAAAAATAATAATGATATAAAATAATATAGAGTCACCAGCAAAAATAATAAGTAATACAAAAAGAATGATTGATGATAATGATTGTTTGATGATAATGTACTTGTGGAGATTTTGAAAAGAAATCAGGGACCAGATTTTGTGAAATGTTGTTATATAACTGAAGGGAGATTCCTGTGTAGTATATCAAACTTTTAATATTACACATTAGTCATTAATACTCTCAAAGCAGGGCTCTTACAGTATGTCTGTATATAAGATCTATCCTCCAGTTGTCAGAAATAGACAAATAAAAGAACGTAACAAAGTGGTGTTGAGCGTTTTCTGTAATGGCACTGCAGCACTTTTCAGGCCCGTTTGAATTGGGCTTAATCACTTGTAAGACTTGATTGAGTGTGTGTTAATAAACATTAGGCTGTCTCTCTTCTCCTCGTGATTAGTAGTTTATGTGCTCTGCTTTCTGCAGGCTGAAGACGCAGTCCTGAAGATTGATGGAGGGCCATGCTATTCAAACAGCAGGCATTGCTGAGACAAAAGCTCTTCGTTCTGGGCAGCCTCGCTATCGGAAGTGTCCTTTATCTCGTGGCTAGGGTTGGGACCTTGGATAGGTAAGTCATCATTGGCACTCTTAGGAATACTGCATATTAAAAGCATCTTTATTTAATCTTGCATCGTTATTTAATATTGTGTGGATAATGTAGCACAGGTTAAGTAAGTTCTTGAAGTTATCTAAATGTACTTCTAGAACTTAGCTGGTCTTAGGACAAAAGGTGAAATTTGTACAATGTCATGTCTGACACATACCCAGTTTTGCGAAAGGAACAGAAAAGAAATGCCTCCTGAGAGCCCAAACTCAGGGCAAGAATTTCATCAGTGGAGCAGCAGCAACAGAAGTTTATATGAAGAAACTGGAAATATTGAAACAACATTAGGAAAAGTTGTTGAAGAGTTGTGCTTTCAGCTAATTACCGGAAAATGTCACCCCACATATTTGGGTTGTGGCTCTTGAGGAAGCTGATAATTATCCCATGTGTCGCTTCCTTGTAGTGACTGACTCTGACTCTGAAGCTTCCCTCAATTTTATGGACCTTTTTAGCATCTCTTAAGATCTCTTTGGTTTTATTGCCTGCAACTTTACAGCTACTTTCAGTCTGCTGCTCTCATCAATGTTGTTTTTAGCAATAATAGCTCTTCCAAACCCATGCTTCTCTAGCACCAGACAGTGGAAACTGGTAACAACCATATAGTAAACATGGTGGAGCATATCACAGCTACAGAAGCTGGTATTTTGGTGCTGACCTGTACAGAAAAGTACTTAGCAAGGGAGTTTTGGACTTAGTAGCCTAGTTTGTTACTTGATTGGCCAGAAACCACAAACACAACTCCAAAGTATTGCCAATTTTAAAAGTGTAAATAGATGTTTGCTAACACATGACACAACACATAATACATGATAATACATCAATGCTGTGTTGTCAGGTTTTTGTGAAGAGAATGCAATTATGTTGCATTGTTCAAATTTTTGTACTTTAATAAGAACAAGAGGAAAAAATAATAGCAAATTAAAAATAATAATATTATATGTCATTTGGAATATAATTATGATTAATAATTACTTCTGTAGATATAATGCATTATTAATATGGACCATATACTGTCATTATCTTGCTGAACAGACAAAGAGCACACCTAGAATCTGTTTTGATTTAAACTTAATTTTAATGCAAATGAGCTAATGGCTGTTTCAGGGTGTGTTGTACAAAACCAAGTTGCACTCCTGTTTTAACCAGGCAAGACATTTCTTTACAAATGAAGCTAGGAGTCATTGTTATAAAAAAAAAAGTTATAATAATATATTTTTCAATCCTCTTGTTTTTTCTCTTTCAGGCTACAGCCCATTTGCCCCATTGAAGGCAGACTGAACCCGCCTGAGCCAGAGCAAATCCCTCTCCGCACCCTGCAGTTTAAGCGTGGCCTGCTCCATGAATTACGAAAGGGCAATGCCACCAAAGAGCAAATCCACCTGCACAACCTGGTACAGCAGCTGCCTCGGGCTATCATCATCGGGGTGCGCAAGGGAGGCACCCGCGCCCTGCTGGAGATGCTCAACCTGCATCCAGCGGTGGTCAAGGCTTCACAGGAGATTCACTTTTTTGACAATGACCAAAATTATGCCCGGGGAATCGACTGGTACAGAGGGAAAATGCCCTTCTCCTTCCCTCACCAGATCACCATTGAGAAGAGTCCAGCGTACTTCATCACAGAGGAGGTCCCTGAACGCATCTTCAAGATGAACTCCTCCATCAAGCTGCTGATCATCGTCCGCGAACCCACCACTCGAGCTGTGTCTGACTACACTCAAGTTCTGGAGGGCAAGGAGCGTAAAAACAAGACCTACCACAAGTTTGAGAAGCTGGCCATCGACACCAACACCTGTGAGGTGAACACCAAGTACAAAGCTGTCCGGACCAGCATCTACACGAAACACCTGGAGCGCTGGCTCAAGTACTTTCCTGTGGAGCAGTTCCACATTGTGGACGGGGACCGTCTTATCACGGACCCACTGCCAGAGCTGCAGCTCGTCGAGCGCTTCCTCAACCTACCCTCAAGGATCAGCCAATATAATCTGTATTTCAATGCTACCAGGGGATTTTACTGTCTGCGATTTAACATTGTCTTCAACAAGTGCCTGGCAGGCAGCAAGGGCCGCATCCATCCAGAGGTGGACCCGTCAGTGGTGACGAAACTGCAGAAGTTCTTTCACCCCTTCAATCAGAAGTTTTACCAGATCACTGGTAGAACATTCAACTGGCCATGATGAGCTTTGAACCTCTCAAATGAGATTCCTGGATTGGTGTGTTCTTTTTTAAATTAAAAAAAAACAACAAAAAAAACACCTCACTTCAAGATCTCAAAAGATATTAATAGCACTTTGACTGAATTTGATACAAAAACAACATTGTGACCAAATATAAAAGGAACGTGATGTGAGTTTGTTTTTACATGTGTGAAACATAAAACAAAAGGGTTTGATTGGTTTGACTAAAAGATTCAGTTCAAAGCACTTAATCTCACGAAAAATATTCATTGTCTGTCAATGTTCCCTGAGGAGAAAAAAAAAACTGTTCCAAACTGTGATTATTTTTGTTGCTTTATAAAAAAAACTATCAAACACTTACATTTATGCTGTTAAGATAAGCTTTTAGTGTGATGCTTTCTTTTCATCATAAAACCCCATGAGAAATGACATCTCATGAACAAACTGTTCATTCATTCCCCATCATTGCTGTGATCGGTCCATTAGAAGATGACCTCTTTTCTTTCTCTAACGTCATTGAGAAAAGGATCATCACAGTAGAATAAAGTGTTTCAAGTTTGGCTCAACACCTTGAAAGCATTTTAGACTTGAGCTTGTGCTTTATTGTAAGTATGTTGTTTCTACCCCTACAGCATTCTCATTGGTTAGCGATATACCTGGCAAAAAGCCATATTGAAATGTCCTGTCCGCTGCCGTCAAACCAACAGCTTATTCTTAGATGATGAATAAAATCTATCTGTTCCTGTGCAGATATTTATTCTGTATCATGTGTGTTGTTAAAAAAAGGTTAAATTAAAAGAACATGTAGACATTTGTCAACTGATTTATTGTGTGTTGTGGTTTACATTTTGGTATTGAAAGAAATCTTTTAACATTTTGGGAAATCAATGAGAAGATAGTTACGACTGTCCCATGTGTATTCAGTATAGTCTGGAGGGGATCAGCTTAACTTTTGAGCTTTGGACAGAGCCAGGCTAGCTGTTTCACAATGATTCCAAGTCGTTTTGCTAAGCTAAGGTTTGTATTCATTACACACACAAGAGAGTTGTAGTCTATTGGAAGAAACTGGATATAAAATTTGTAATAGCTGTTTCAGACATGTACTAAACCAAGGTTATTATAGTTTTGAAATTTTCATTAGTTTTTATTTCGATTTAGTTTTTCAGTTTGCTTTTTTATTTCAGTTTAGTTTTAAAGAAGTTCAACAAGTGATTTTGTAGTTTTAGTTTAGTTTTTATTTCGATTTAGTTTTTCAGTTTGCTTTTTTATTTCAGTTTAGTTTTAAAGAAGTTCAACAAGTGATTTTGTAGTTTTAGTTTAGTTTTTATTTTGAGGAATCGACTAGTTTCAGTTTAGTTTTTATTTAGTTTTAGTTTTTCCAGGTATTAAGAGAAAGCTTCGACTTGTAGAAGCTGAAAAAGGATGAAACAATGTGTGACACCAAATATGGTTTATCAAGTCCTTTCATTTCATTCTTTAACCATCACCTGCAGGACAGGCAGGAATCGAGGGGGAAAAGAAACGAAAACGAAGCTGAATTTATCTGCAATTCAGTTTCGTTTTAGTTAGTTTTGCATTGCATTCAGTTAACTAAATTATTTTATTATTGCTAGTTTTAGTTTTAGTCTTAGTTTTCGTTAACTATAATAACCCTGTACTGAACTGAAGATAATCTGACATTCTCCAAAGGGGCTTTTTGCGAGAACGTCAATGTCAGAGAATCCAGACTTTTTCAGGAGTTTTTCCAACCAGCGCCCTAGAAAATACTCTGCAGAATGTCAGATGTAAGAACACAGCAGGAGATCATCTGCAGGATTCCCTGTGAGTGAGTGGGTGAGTCAATGATGTTTCTAACACGCAACCGACAGAAAACTGTCAGTTTTTCTGAGATTTTTAGAGCACGTCTGAGGAGAAAATCTGCAGCTATGTTGTTCACATGTGAAACACAAACTCCAAAAAAAGTCACATTTTATGGACAACGGTTATATTTGAAACTAATTGATTTGTTTTTGTTCCCTTAGAATGAGCCTTTTATATGCACATCGGAGTCTGTCTGTATGTTTCTACAGTACTCCAGAATGGCCAAGGTGAAGTGCATTCATCCATCCACCCATCTTTTATCTATACTGCATATCTTTGGAAGGCATTGACTATTCAGTTTTTTGGAAAATACAACTTCAACACAAGAAGTGACTACATATTTCACACTGAACCTTTAAATCATGCTAAGAATTAATCTAGTAAGAAAAGAAGAAGAAGGTTCTGGGTTTGAAGTATTTCTGTGTGGAGTTCTCCCTTTGCCTTCGTCCAATCCAAAGACATGAAGGTTAATATGTGACTCTTGTTACCTGTTGGTGTGAATGTGAGTGTTATTGGTTGTTTGCATCCATATGTCAGATCATCGACAAAACAATTCAAATTTGACTTGAAACAGCATCATTTACACCATGTTTTTAGCCTAAATGTCCTCTGTTATCCTTCTCCTAGTTCCTGCTGAATTTGAATGTGAATGTGAATGGATTTACAGACACTAGGATGACACACGCGAGCAGTATGGAGGCATGGTATGTATCACTTTCTGTTGTTTGAAGAAGAGGTCACCATTTACTTCAATTGTATTGGATTTGGATGCAACCCTGTTTACCCCTGAAGCTCCAAACGTTTTTTGTGGACTCAAACACTTCACCCACCCCTTCATAGTGGTGTGGAGATAATGACTTTGGGTGAACTATCCCTGCCCCTACTTCTTTATATATTGACTCTATTCTGGATTGAATAGAAAGATCTTCCTTTAGTTGTTGCCACTGTTGACTTGCTCTCCTCCACACTATGCTGTTGCTCTCTGGTTTGGATCATTTGACGCTGACCTCCTCAGTTCCAGCCATGATGATCTCAGCATGACTGTGTCCAAACTTCACAACCACTTCAGTATAGTGGTCCTGAAGTATAACCACAGACTGTTTGTAAGAGTATAACCACAGACTGTGTATAAGAGTATAACCACAGACTGTTTATAAGAGTATAATCACAGACTGTTTATAAGAGTATAACCACAGACTGTTTATAAGAGTATAACCACAGACTGTGTATAAGAGTATAACCACAGACTGCTTATAAGAGTATAACCACAGACTGTTTATAAGAGTATAACCACAGACTGTGTATAAGAGTATAACCACAGACTGTTTATGAAAGTATAACCACAGACTGTGTATAAGAGTATAACCACAGACTGTTTGTAAGACTATAACCACAGACTGTTTATAAGAGTATAACCACAGACTGTTTATAAGAGTATAACCACAGACTGTGTATAAGAGTATAATCACAGACTGTTTGTGTATAAGAGTATAACCACAGACTTATTATTAGAGTATAAGCATAGACTGTTTATAAGAGTAGAACCACAGACTGTTTATAAGAGTAGAACCACAGACTGTGTATAAGAGTATAATCACAGACTGTTTGTGTATAAGAGTATAACCACAGACTGTTTGTGTATAAGAGTATAATCACAGACTTATTATAAGAGTATAAGCATAGACTATTTATAAGAGTATAACCAAAGACTGTGTATAAGAGTATAATCACAGACTGATTATAAGAGTATAACCACAGACTGTTTATAAGAGTATAACCACAGACTGTTTATAAGACTATAACCACAGACTGTTTATAAGAGTACAATCACAGACTGTTTATAAGAGTATAACCACAGACTGTTTATAAGAGTATAACCACAGACTGTTTGTGTATAAGAGTATAACCACAGACTGTTTATAAGAGTACAATCACAGACTGTTTATAAGAGTATAACCACAGACTGTTTGTGTATAAGAGTATAACCACAGACTGTTTGTGTATAAGAGTATAACCACAGACTGTTTATAAGAGTATAATTACAGACTGTTTATAGAGTATAAGAGTATAATCACAGACTGTTTATAGAGTATAAGAGTATAACCACAGACTGATTATAAGAGTATAACCACAGACTGTTTATAAGAGTATAATTACAGACTGTTTATAGAGTATAAGAGTATGATCACAGACTGTTTATAGAGTATAAGAGTATAACCACAGACTGATTATAAGAGTATAACCACAAACTGATTATAAGAGTATAACCACAGACTGTTTGTGTATAAGAGTATAACCACAGACTGTTTGTGTATAAGAGTATAATTACAGACTGTTTATAGAGTATAAGAGTATGATCACAGACTGTTTATAGAGTATAAGAGTATAACCACAGACTGATTATAAGAGTATAACCACAGACTGTTTGTGTATAAGAGTATAACCACAGACTGTTTGTGTATAAGAGTATAACCACAGACTGTTTGTGTATAAGAGTATGATCACAGACTGTTTATAGAGTATAAGAGTATAACCACAGACTGTTTGTTTATAAGAGTATGATCACAGACTGTTTATAGAGTATAAGAGTATGATCACAGACTGATTATAAGAGTATAACCACAGACTGATTATAAGAGTATAAGCAGACTGTATATAAGGCAGGACTCGGCCCCGCCCCCGCTGCAGCTGCGCCTCCCACTGGACGTCGCTCTGCACCGTCTGTCTCTCCTGATCGCGTCCATTCATCTTTACGTCTGCTGAAGCTAACTCCAACCAACTTTGAGAGAAACACAAAGCCCCCCGACATGGCGTACACGACTGCGGGGGGGACGAAGAAGAAGGTCTGCTACTACTATGACGGTACGGGACATCCGGCGCGTCTGAATGGAACTCGGGCTCGGGCAGGCTGGCGTTAGCCGCTTAGCTAGTCCGCTTAGCTGGTGCTGCCGCTGAATGAATGGTGTCGCACGCTAGTTAGCTAAGAAGCAAGCTAGCGTTAATGACCGTCGGTTAAGTGGCCTCTGTGGTCACTCTGCGTGTTCAGTGGTTTAAAAAGCATTTAGCAAACCGAACATGCACTTTGTATTTGACGTAAAGCCAAGCCGTTAGATGCGCTGCCATGTTTGTTTTTAGCTGGACGTTAACGTGTGTGTAAGTGAAACCACACTGTTCATTTTCGTTATCGGTTGAGCTTTGTATTCGCGGCCGTGCTCCAGGCTTTGTGCGTGGTGTGTGTGTGTGTGTGTGTCCTACCCTCTTCACACACAGTCTATGGTTCTACCTCAGCGAGTGGATGAAAAGAAAGAGAAACCGGACATCATCGAGTGTCTGTCTGAGCCCAGCTCCATTTTACTGGAGAGGAAACCAAGCGAACAAGGAAGCAAACGATCAGGTCCACATATGCACATAGAAATAGAATGTCCCATATGCATGAGAATCTACAAACCCTCCTGACTGCACATGGTATCTGCTGTTACTCCCTATGAGCTCTCAGCTGAGCCTGCAGCTCTGTTGTTTTGCTGTGGAGCGGTGTTACGAAGTATCAAGTGAGTTTAACTGTGTTTGATAGATATTAGATGGTGCTTTATTGATCCCACATTGTGTTGGGAGTATTGTGTTCCAGCAGCAGGTCAAGGGCATTGCACATAGAGAGAAGTAGCAGGAAAACTGTTCTGAAAAATGTAAATAGCTCAAAATAGAATGTAATAAAGATAACATTTTATAAAAATGATGCATATAAACGCATCCCATAGTAAACGATACACAATAAAGTACTATAATAAACCGTAAAGTATAATAGAACAAAGAATAAGCTTTTAAACGAGAGACTACATACAAGAGATGACAAACTATGTACAGAGGAGTGTTAACATGCACATGCACATTCAGCCTCTGTTTGAATTGTAACCTTTTGAAATCTTGTCATAAGTCAAATGTTATCATTGGTGCTGATCTTATTTTCATCTCTCTAGGTTTCACTGTGACCTTTTCCTTTGAGACTAAGCAACTCAGTGTGACACCTTAAAGGACAAGGCTGAATAAATACTGTTTTGCTGAAATAAATTTCCATAATGCCAAATCAATAAATGAGAAATGCTAAAATGAGAACTATATGTGTATTATTCCACTGCTGAAATAGTCCCATCAAACCTACCTGTTAAGGTAATGTGCTGTGTAATAACTGAACACAGTATATATACTGAATATATATATATTTCCTCAGTTTGACCCAATAGACTTGGGGCAAGTTAGAATTACAGTCACAGACTCTCTTCATTGGATTTGTTGACCTTGTGAGTGCATGTGGAATGTAGAATTATAATTTGTATGTGAAACAGTTGGATTGGCTTCAACATGTATCTATGAATAATGGTCCAGTTTGGAGTTATAGAAGTGCTCATTAGCATGGGACTTGCCTTCATTGGGGCAAACATCAACACAATACCAATAGTTGAATATGACATTAGATTGATAGATGAACAATATTGTTTTTAGACTGTACAAGAAATATGTATACTGTTATCTCTGAATGTGGGTTTCAGATGTTTTCAATGTTTCTGTTGCAGGTGACGTAGGAAATTACTACTATGGACAGGGCCATCCCATGAAACCACATAGAATCCGGATGACTCACAACCTGCTTCTGAACTATGGACTGTACAGGAAAATGGAAATCTATGTACGTTTCATTACCGCGACATTCACAATGTACCCTACCTATTGAAGCAGAACCTGTAAGCAGACCAACTGCTTCATTTTTTGTTTCAGAGACCACACAAAGCCACAGCAGAGGAGATGACCAAATATCACAGCGATGACTACATCAAGTTCCTGCGGTGCATACGGCCTGACAACATGTCCGAGTTCAGCAAGCAGATGCAGCGCTGTGAGTAGTCTGTGGGCTCCTTGCACAGGGTTCTCAGCAGGCCCTCAACTTACAACTGTCTTCATTTTGATTCACTTGTTGATTATTTCATAGCTTATTCATTGCTACATTTAAACATTGGCGGATTGAGACCACTATTTCAGAGTTCAAGGAGACTTCATCAATTCCAAATTAATTTAGTTAACAATGGCAGAGTATAAATTGGATTCTAAAAAAACTCACAGTGGAGACCCTATTAAGAAAATGTTCTTTTTGGGTAACAGACCTAAACTCTCATCTGGGTCACGTTCTCCAGATTCTTTGGGCCTTGGTTCACAAACAGGTCCCAGTGTCTCTCACACGGTCTTAATTTATCACAACCAACACTGCAGGACAGTCTGGACATGTTCAACTCTGACTCACCTTTACATCTGTCCCCCTGTAAACTATGACAGGAGGAATCAAAAATGGAGAAATGGACCAATCGAAATATAATGATGTAGTAACCCAAAGGTTTCTGTACTTTTACAAGTACTACCTCCTAGCAGGGACTTTTTGGGAGGTGTAAAGGTTTCCCTGGGAAATATTTCCTTTGGGGAGAAGTTCCTATGTTGTGGCCACAGTTATAGTTTATAGGTATATATTGATCAGCTGAGATGTATTTAAGCGTCAACAGCTATAGCTCTGCCTGTCTGTCCATCCAACACATCCTGTGGCTGAATCCACCATGACACAGCTTTTTTTTTTTCTTGCAGTCAATGTTGGAGAGGACTGTCCTGTGTTCGACGGGTTGTTTGAGTTCTGCCAACTCTCTGCGGGTGGCTCTGCTGGTAAGTCAGAAGAAAACAGAGTCGTCTTTCAGCAGATGTTGTCCATGTATGTGCAGGCTGCAGTGTCTGTCTCTCGCTGGGACTCGGTGTGGTCATTGCCACTGATTGCTGGTTTGGTCCCTGGCTCCTTCAGTCTGCATGTGTTCATAAATTGCCCTTGACACTGGCCACTATCAGTGAACACCCTCACAACTGTCATCGGATGTTTTAAATCCTGATTGCCGCATTGACGTACATGATATCATGTTTCACTCAAGTCCTGTCGACATCCAGTTAGTAAGGAGCACAGACAGAATCCTATAAGTTGTATTTTTTTTATAATATCCATGTTCTCGTTAGACCCCAACCCTTCGAGAAAGAGGCTAATAAAGAAAACTGGGTTTTTTTAAGGAAGGAAACATTGTTGGGAAGATTAGCTTACTGTCACTATTTCCTCTGTAGTTGTGTTCTGAATGATGTGTTATCTGTTGCTGAACTTGTGCTCACCACAAGTTGTAGTGGTCAGATGATTCATTCTGTGAATAACGTTTAATCCTTGGTTGGATAGCACAGTATACAACTGTGTCAAGCTAGCATAAACAAGTTCTGTACAGTCCCACATTTGCAGAATTTCATTAGAATCAGTCTCAAAGTGCATGAAATCAGGCCATGACACACACAAGCTGGAGCTCTTGTTGGGAAATGAGAGAAGTATGTACACAGTCATATATAGTCATATACATTTTTATGAGACTGTAAAAATTCTGTTCTGTGTTATGTTCAGCTGGTTCAGTGAAGCTGAACCGACAGCAGACTGACATTGCAGTGAACTGGGCGGGAGGACTTCACCACGCAAAGAAGTCTGAAGCCTCTGGATTCTGCTACGTTAACGACATTGTGCTGGCCATCTTGGAGCTGCTCAAGTGAGTGTCACAGACAGCTCCATGGAACTTGACTTTTTTAGAGGGCAATTACATCTAAATGCATGAAAAGCATAATCTCCATCAAAGCATTGCCTTAGGGACCTTCATTTTCAGGTTGTGAAAATACAGTGTTCATCAAACTAAGTATTATATAAGTAGCATACCCTCTCTTCCAGGTACCACCAGAGGGTGCTCTACATTGATATAGACATCCACCATGGAGACGGAGTGGAGGAGGCTTTCTACACCACAGACAGGGTCATGACAGTGTCTTTCCACAAATACGGGGAGTACTTCCCTGGAACCGGAGACCTCAGGGTGAGCATCGGTGTTTGTTCTCACTTAGATACAGGTCGTGACGTTTACATGAAAGCAACAAACATGAGATTGTTACTTCGATTGTAAGGCATTGAAGTAGTTTAAAACAACAAACTAATATGAATTTTAAATTAATAAAAACGCAAAGTAGTCCTCTGATTAAAAACGGATCATTTAGTTACATATCTTTCTCTCTGTGTTCTACTATATTGACCTCTTTATTTAGGATATTGGAGCTGGAAAAGGCAAATACTATGCTGTCAACTTCCCTCTGCGTGATGGTATTGATGATGAGTCATACGAGCAAATCTTCAAGCCTGTGAGTACATTTTTTTTAATAAGATGGTAACACTTTTTTATATTCCATGACACATGCAACTAGGTGTCTTAACAAACCAGTCAGCCATGAAAACCACTTGTCGACACCTTGCATCGTTTGTAAGAAGTTGCACATGGAGCTTTAGCAGGTTGCAGGGATAAGGTAATGGCAGTGGCATATGCAACAGGGGGCGCTGTTGTTTTTGACAAGCCGTATTTTTCATGAGTGACTTTATCACTATCCCAGAAGCAGCTATTTTTTTCTTCTCCAAAGACAAATGGAGCATTAAAGCTACTGAGGGATTTACAGTTCGGGAAAAAAATCATTTGAACTATATTCCAATATAACTGATTAAAAGGATGATGCACTCTATCTTTCAACACTTCCTGAGTGTGATTCTTCTGTGAGCCTGCAGGTGATGGCCAAGGTGATGGAGATGTACCAGCCCAGTGCTGTGGTTCTTCAATGTGGTGCAGACTCTTTATCAGGGGACCGCCTCGGCTGCTTTAACCTCACCATCCGCGGTACGGACACGTGAACACAAATCTGTCTAAAAATGACTCACATTTTCTAAATATTCAGTTTTGATCTGAGATTAGACTAAAAACATGTGAGTGTATTGTGTAGGTTTTTATTTGTCATGGTTACATGGTGTCTTTTGGGTCACCCAGGGCACGCCAAGTGTGTGGAGTACATGAAGTCCTTCAACCTCCCAATGCTCATGCTGGGTGGAGGAGGATACACCATCCGTAACGTGGCCCGCTGCTGGACCTACGAGACGGCTGTGGCTCTGGATACAGACATCCCCGACGGTTTGTGACTGATTTCATGACAATGAATTTGAAGAATGATAAAAATGGCAGTTCAATAGGCCAGTGCAGTGTTTCTCAATCTTTTTTGCATCATGAGTGCTGTGGCATCCCTAACTGAACGTGTTTAAGTTAGGACACATTCACACAGCTACAAGAATGTGGCCACATGTGTTCTACACTGCCTCGACAAATGGTCACAATTGTTTGATCTTAAATTAGTCCTCAGTGCATCTTGGGTGCGTTCACACTCAAACTAAGAGCTTGTGATCGGATCTCAAGGGATGTTGCTATCGGCTTTCGTGCTTGACTCCCCCTCCCTCTACAGTTCACTCTGAGTGTTGGGGTGTTGGATGAAATCGGGGTGTCGGTGGTGAGAGAATGTTAAATGACCTCACCGGGGAGCTGAGCCAGCAGAACGTCTGTTCCACTGAGTGTGTGCAACATAAAGACAGGGTTTGTAATCACAGGCTGTTGAATGGGACACTAACTGAACCCTCCACTCATTTCATTTCATCCTCCCCTCACTCAGGATGAATGTCGGTTATAAATCCTCAGTAAATCATATAAACAGGTGGGTTTTTGTTGCTTTTTCACTCTAAACGACCGATCACTTGACGCTCAGTCTGCAGCGTATATCTCTTCTACAGCTGTGTTTATCCTAGTTCTCACAGATGGGTTACTCTTCTCAATGATGTCTCTGTTACAGAACTGCCCTACAACGACTACTTTGAATACTTCGGACCTGACTTCAAGCTGCACATCAGCCCCTCCAACATGACCAATCAGAACACACAGGAGTACATGGACAAGATCAAGTATGTGTGGAGTCATTTAATAACTAAGAACTAAGCTGCTGTAGATTTCAAATGTATCATTACTGCTAGTTTGCAAACCTTACTGTGGTGAACATCTTGAATATCTGGATTTTTCTGGAGCTTTCAGTCACATCTCATGGTCTTGATCAATGGATTGGTCAGTGTGAGGCTGAGAAACTTCTGGTCGTTGGTCTTTTGTTGAAAATCTTATTAAATACCCACAACCCCCTCAATGGGTATTTATGAACATATTCCTTTGAATGTGCTCTATTACCGCCCAGCTGCTCTGCTCTGAAAGTCGTCACATATGTCTGTGAAGTCAAATGTCACATTTATCTTGGAACTTCCGTCCAGTTCCTTTTGGTGTATTAACGGTAGAGCAAAGACAGATTCCTCTCAGGTCGTCTGTATGAACCAAACATAATAAATGCACACTGTCATCAAGATTATGGATGATGGCAGATGCTGACTTCACTTTTTAAAAATTCAAAGTTTATACATCAGTATCACAGACTGCTGTCACAGCACTTGAAACAAATATCCCTGTGTCCATGTGAAAGTGAATCTGATGGTTGCTTGTCTAAACTCCTGGTGGGTGACCTGAACACATTGGTTTGTGTGAACGTGACTGTTCAGGCAGCGGCTGTACGAGAACCTGCGGATGCTTCCCCACGCTCCTGGAGTTCAGATGCAGGCCATCCCAGAGGACGCCGTCCCAGATGACACCGTGGACGAGGACACGGAGGATCCTGACAAACGCTTGTCCAGTAAGACGATCTCTCTTTTCCCCCACACTCTGCTTATTATTCACTAAATAATCTGCCAGTGTTTATTTGCAGGAGTTCCAACATTTTATTTCGGTTTGGGTCTCCAAAGAAATGTACTGCAAAAAAAGTTGAACTCTTTAACCCTAAGTAGAAATAACAAAAGAGATAAAAAGTGTGAATGTGAGCTTTTTGGAACATTTCAGTTTATATACACAACAGCAGTGGTCCAAAATACCAATACCACACTGTAAGCATTACTCTGTTATATATAAAAGTCCTGTACTTAAACTGTTTTGTAAAACTCTTAAAGTATTAAAATGAAAAAGATCTTAAAGCATAAAAAGAAACATATCTGTGACTGTTCTGCTATCATATATTATATCATAAGAATATTATCACTCATGCATTAATGTACAAACTGCTACACAAGCCGTCTGACTCTTATGTTCCTAATCGGTGTCCTGTTGTCACGTGGTTGCAGTCCGCGCCACAGATAAGAGGATAGCATGCGATGAAGAGTTCTCTGACTCTGAGGATGAGGGCGAGGGTGGCAGGAGGAATGTGTCCAGTCACAAGAAGGGAGTGAAAAGGCCCAGAGCTGATGACGATGACAAGGAAACAGAGGAGAAGAAAATTGGTTGGTACTCTCAACTTGTTTTTTCAAAAGCAGTGGAAATGTTCATTTCTACACGTGACCTTTTTTGTTCTCGGTCTAGTTGCAGAGATTAAAGAAGAAGAGAAAACCAAGGAGAGCAGTCCTGAGAAGACAGAGATAAAAAGGTGACAAATCTCTCTGTTTATGTTTTCACAAAGATCGGTATCATTTCTCTCATTTGCTCCTTTTTAATTTTTACAGCATTCAGTCGCCATGAGTTTAAGACTGTGTTCACACCTGACTGGCATTCCGCTCACAAAAGTGTATCTTGCTCTCCAGTCTACACTTAAGATTTATTTCAAATCAAGGGCTGAATTATCTCATTTACAACAATATTTAGACATTGAATTTAGGGATTTTAAAAAAGTGAAGAAATATTCATATATCAGCCTCCTGACTCAGTTCCACATTTAAAGGGGTTTTCCTGACCTATGCCACATCCTTCCACCAAGTTTCATGGAAATTGCTCACAAACTAATTAACATACAAAAACCTTTTTACCTCCTTGGCTGAGTTAAGAAGTTGTCTCCAGTGGTGACACCTCTGCTCATACCATTAAAAGGAGTAAGCTACTTTACAGCTTCAGGTTGTTTGTGACCAGTAAACAGATTTCTTGTGTGGGTCAGTTTTCATGTGTTTACTTTCCACAGCCGGTGTTTAGTTAGATTCTCCATCGCTGCTGATTACATGAGCACTGAGAACTTTCTTATTAAATGTAGCATGACTTTGTCAGTGGCTTGAATGATCTTTGTTTTGTGTGCAGCCATTGATATAGTTTATGATAAAAGAGGATTTTCTGCTTTGGCCTGAAGCATCAGGTGTGACCACAGCCTCAGCAATACTTATATCATGTTTTTATAATTACAGTTGTTAATATATTCATAGGATAAATGTATAGAAGGTTAGTTTCCTCTAATTGTCTCTCTGGAGTGTATAAGTAGAAAGAAGTTTCATGGTCACCTATCTGCAGTTGCATTGCAAATGTTTTCATTTGGCCAATTGATATTTAAGCTATTTGTACAAATTCGATTAAAAATTGTGCGACCCCCCCCCCCCCAGCTGAGTTCAACTCTCTTGTCTTATCCAGCGTGAAGACCGAACAGACCAGCAGTGACTGAGCGGTTCTCAGACAGACCCTGCGGTGCTGTCCACCCTCAAGGATCCAACTCTGCCACGAATCACCGCCAGACGCATTATATTTATTGTGACTCCATTTTCTACTTGTAAATCTCTGGTGAACCGTCAGCCTCTCTCTTTGTGTAGTGCACCAGCGGCTCTCCTGAATCCACTACTTGAATTTGACGTCCTTTGATACCTGTTTGACTCCAATGTGCTTGATCTTCTGAAGAAAACTGGCTTGTTTTTAAAGACACTGCAGGTCGTCTGAAATGGAACCTGCAGTGACCGCTGAATTTTGATATATTGCATTTGTCAATAAAACTTTTTATACTAATCTGTTGAAATGTGTTTTGTTGTCACTGCTGTGCTCAATAATCTGAGCCGTGTGATACAAATGTGCAGCCACAAGGTGGCGCTTGGACCTAAGATATCTGAAGCAGCAGGTGCAGTGTTGGTTGTAGGAGCCACTGTGGTGTGGTTTTATATATAAATAGAAAAAGACCAAAGTAGAAAATAGTAAAATGTGCCTCACTTTCTTTTCACTGTTACATATTTAGGGAGCATTAGTTTCTAGTCTCTCCAAATCTTTTGCTAATGTACGAACATGAGCTTCCATCAGCATTGATTCCTTCATAGCTATCTGACGAGACATGTATTAAATTATTGACCAGTTAAATAGTAAACATTTGACTTCAACATTTAGGTTTAAGCTGTTAATCGTCTCCACATGCAGAGATCAACGCTGAGCCACTCTGGTTAGAATGGCCATCAGCAGTGACTGAATACCATGGTGTTGGAGAATGAAGCAGACTGCTTTAAAATGGTGCGCGGTCACTTGTAGAAGTTGGTTCTTTGGAGTAACTTCCTCTTTGTAGCTGGGATCTCCATTTGCAGTTTTGATCAACGGCTTGAAATAGACTGACTGCTGGTTTCAAGCCTTTCGCCTGCTTGCGGTTCCTTGAGTTTCACTCTTGATTTTCCTCTTGTTGACAGAACAGTGAGAGTAAGGTTCTGTATACTCTGTGAACAGTGGGCCTCAGCTGAGAGTGAAGCTTGAAGAGAGTCACCCCCCCCTCCCCACACCTTAGTTTACTTGCATAGTTTCACTCAATTTGTTGAGCTGAAGCTACTTAGTAGACAATTGAACAAAGATAAACTAAAGTTGCTGTTTGAAATTACTTCAGACTTCTTCAGATGCATAAAAAGGCCTGTGCTGGGCATTTATCAGGAAAGTGGGGAAAAAAACATTGAGGCTGTTTTGATAATCAATGTCATATTTGTTTCACCTCAGTGAAAACTGCTCTATTACATGCTTTTGTCATTTTTCTGTCATATCACTGACCTCTGACTTGGATATCTGAGCAACTACAACGCAGCCGCCTTGACTGAATGTAAATGTGGGACCAGATCACATCTCCTCTGATTTCACTTGCAGGGTATTTGTGTATGTGCCAACGTTAGTGTCGCAATCGCTGATTGTTGTCCTGGTTTGAGTCCCAAAGCTCCAATGACAGGAAACTTGAAGCCTCCTGGGCAGCAGTGGCTCAGGGGGTCTTCCCCATACCGTGTGCCAAAGTGCCCTTGGGCAAGATACTGAACCCTAAATTGCTCCTGATGGCTGTGCAGCTGTGTGTGTGTGAACAAGTGACTGTACTCTACACTATGAGGTCATCAAGACTAGAACAGTGTTACATAAATACAGATTAATCCTCCCTCCCCAGTCAAAACTGTCTTTTACTTCCTCCATTACTTTATCTCACTGTAAGCTTGACTGTACAGAGTGGTGTGTGAGTTTGAACGTTCTGTCACTTACATCTCATCATCGTCTAAGTAACATTTGTATGATGGATTTTATCACTATGGGTTTGCAGCCAGGCTCTGTTACTGTAAATTAAGTTTGCGTGACATGGAGATCAAATCCTATGGGTCAAATAACACTGATGAACTTTTTAGTGACGTCAGAGACAGTGTCCATCTGTCAAACCTATTTTTATTATTTCTTATGTTCAGAATTTTTCATCTCGGGAGATGGAGATGTCATTTTAAAAAGATTTCTTTTTAACTTTACAAGTTTTTTTGTGTCCTGAAACCAGAGGGGCGGAGGCTGTTGCAGCAGCTTATTAATGCTCACAGCTGTAGTCAACATCCACATGCAGGTGTAACGCCTTCGTCCATACAGAGAAAGTTGCAGTTCAACTTATGCCCTTTATCTTTTCATATATTCATTCTCTGGGCTTCATCTTGACTGCACAGACTCCCAGTATATCACTGAGCCTGGGGGGTCAACAGGGGCAAATTCACAAATAACGACAGATGCAGCTCAGATTTTATTCACATTTATTTTTGCTTTTAGTGTGCTCACAGAAAATTAGAACACCTTAAGCAGAAAAGTTTAATAGCATTTTTTGTAAGCAAAGTTACATTCCATCTCTAAGTCAAATTGGCCAAAGCTTCTCCAGTATTTACAAAAGGAAAGGAAAGAGAGAGACAAGATGCTACACAAACATATGCATCTGATAGGTTTCAGTAAATTTTGTCAGAGACCACTGAAAAAGCATTGCCTGCTGTAATCAAAAAACATACCACAGTATATAAACAGTTAACCATTCCACTTATCACAGCTTGGTTTTTGAATTCAAAATTGCTGACGGTCTTTTTCCGGGGTGACTTTTTATTTGTGTTTCTTGCGCGTGTGTGTCGGTTGTTATCTTACAAAAAAGAGCGGGTGGAAAAGAGAGCTGCTAACTTCATGTGCTTCTTGAGCTCCAAATTTCATTTTGTACAATAATCACAGTTAAAAACACCCCTCCTATACATACTTACATTTTTTATTAAGGTCATAAAACCAACAATAAACAATAAAGCCTATACAACTTGTATTTCTACTGAATCACTGACTGGTACAGCTAATGAGAAGTGAAAAGCTCCTATGAGTTTATATGTCCTAAAAAAATCCTAACCCTGGGATGCTTCTGTCGTCTTATCGCAGGAATGACTTAGTGTTGTAAACCGCATGGTGTATGTAGGTGTTGGTCTGATCGTTTTTTTTTAGACTACTCTTTCCATAATAGTCTGCTGCACATTTCCCAGGACCCCTCCTCCCTCCCTGAACTCACCTCCCCCCTTCATTTACAGCTCAACCCCCCGTCTCCTTCATACCACGGGCATGCCCATACCATTTTGTTTACACTTTGTATAAAAATTCAGAAAGAAAATTTTAATACTGATGAAAAAATATATGGCAGAGAGTGGATGTATTTAATCTGCTGTACGTATCGAAGCCACCCACCGTCCTAGCCCGTTGGAAGGGGAGTAACAATGGACTGTGATGGGTTTTGTGTGTGGGGGGGGGGGTGGAAACCAAAAATTAAAAATTAAAGAAAAGCTTTAAAATATCCCTGCTTGTAGACAAGTTCTTCAAAGCCAGGACCTGGCATCACTCCCACATACAAACAGGGAAATGTTCTTTGATTATCTTTTTTTCTCCTTTTTTTGTTTTAATTTCTTCCTCTCTGCAAACTTATTCGGCAGCCTCTGCAGCTGCAGCAGGAGCCTCCGCTGATGCTGCTTCCTGTGAGGCGGGGGCGGCCTCCTCTGTTTTCGGTGCCTCCTCGACTGTGGGCTCGGCCGGCTTCTCCTCTGC
Source organism: Paralichthys olivaceus (assembly GCF_024713975.1). Taxonomy (NCBI): domain Eukaryota; kingdom Metazoa; phylum Chordata; class Actinopteri; order Pleuronectiformes; family Paralichthyidae; genus Paralichthys; species Paralichthys olivaceus. The sequence goes on along the minus strand of NC_091111.1, from coordinate 1,924,012 downwards.
CTTTGGCTCCTCAACAGGAGCAGCCGCCTTGGCCTCCTCCACTGGCTCCTCTGCTGCCGCTGCTGCTGCTGCTGCCTCTGGCTGGGCCTCTACCTCCTCCTTGGCCTGCTCTGCAGCAGGTGCGGCCTGCCCCTCAGCGGGTTTGGTCTCCTCGCTAGCGGCTGCTGCTGCTTCCTCTGTGCCCTCAGCCTTGGCCTCTTCTGTGGGTGCTGCCGGATCAGCTGCCGCCTCCTCGTTCTCGGCCCCATCTCCCGTCTCCTTTTTGGTCTTCTTGAAAGAAAACCCGCTCAGCTTAAACGACTTCTTGAAGGAGAACTTCTTCTTCTTCTTCTTGGGGGTCTCGGTGCTGGTGGAAGGCGTAGCACCATCCTCTGCCTTTGCTGCCTCTCCCTCAGCAGGAGCAGGGGATGCCGCCTCTACCTTTTCGCCATCTGCAGCCTCGGCCTCAACAGGGGCGGCCTCGGCCTTCTCAGCCTCCTCTTTGGGGCTCTCCTCGGCTGTGGCGCTGCCGTTGGCCTGCACCTCCTCTTTGCCGTTCTCAGCCGCCGCAGGAGAGGCGTCTCCATTCACTTTAACATGGCCGTTTTCCTATAAAAGAAAAACAACGTGGGTTACAGCCATGTAAAGAGCTGGCATGGATTCAGAACTCAAGCTGCACAGTGCCACTGATGGACACCAGGGGCAGCAGACACCATCGAATCAGCAGTGACAAAAGCAGAACTCGGCTCCGGCCTGGAGTCAGCTTCTAGTTTCAACTCCTCAGAGCAAAGAGACACTTGACACGGGAATAAACGCGCACAACGCGCAGTCACGTGTGACACTAAGATAATGCAACGTGTTTCCTTTTCTTTCCTCCCTGGATTTCATTCACACACTGAGCGCAGTGCCTCCGCTGGATCGCAAGGGGTCGGTGCGAGGCCGCTCCAACTGTGGCGCGTCGGAGCGAAGCAGCTGCTCATTAAAACAGCAGATGCTCATTAGTCCATCACAGGGCGCACACTCACTTCCTGAAAAATGGATCACATCTTAACCAGTTTGACCATTTTACCTGTTTTTAAATGTCGAACTTTTAAAATCTGCGCCGCTCTCAGGCAGAACAACCCTCTCTCTCTCTCTCTCTCTCCGGGGCGCACCACTGGCTCAGATACGCGCTCTCCTCCTGCGCGGCACAGACGCATCAGCGCCTTCTCCACTTTCTAATCGCGCATCTGTAACAAAAGGCGTGGTGCTCCGGGCGCACTCGGCCTTTTGTTGGCGGCATCTCGCCTCGTTCAGCAGCTTCCAAATTACGATCGAGAGGCAACTTCATGATCCGCTTTGCACGATCACCCTAAACAATGTATCTCGGGGAAGGGGTTCACCAATCGGCCGTTCAGCGTGGGTTTCATTCAAAGCGTGTAGTTCAGAGAGGTCCACAACAAAAGCGGCGCCTTCATCGTCTGGATTAAAAACCGTCTTTGGTCACATTTCTTTCATTCATTCGCGCAATTTTACGCACAGATTTTCCACCGCGTGGAAATGTGAAACGATCAACTGTTGCTCATTTAGTGGCCTCTAAAGTATTCATTGAAAATAAAAAAACAAGTAGTTTCCATTTTGTTTAACTCTCGCCGCAGATCGCCATTCAATCCAACCACAATTACGCACGGATTGCTCCCCCAGTGCGCGGACCCACCATCCCCGCCTCCCTCCCTCCCTCTCCCACCGATGGATGCAAGGAGCTGGATGTTAAAATATCATTTACCTGTCCGTTGCTCTTGGTGGGTGAAGCAACAGCCTCCCCCGGCTTCTCCGCTACGGCTTCAGCCTTTCCAGCTGCCTTGGCAAATTGCGTCCCCATGCTTCGCTCCAACAAAGAAACTCCGATCCCCCCTTAAAAAAAAAAATCCCGAACAAAGACCCACAAGCCTCTTTGTTGAAAGCTCTTCTTCGCTGCTGTCTCCCCCTCTCTCTCTCTCTCTCCCCTGTGCACAAAGGGAAGATTCACGGGGAAAATGTAAAGCAAAGTCCTCCTGGTATGAGCGGAGTAGTTTTTAATAGCAGGGACGCGCTGGCAGGTGAGGAGCGGTAATAAAATCCCAGATCGGTGGCCGCGTCGCTGTAGGCAGGCTGCAAAATGGAGAAATTTCCCTTGTTGCTAATAAGATGCCGAGTCCAACGCCCAAGTGCAGAGATGAATGGAGGCTCCGAGCGATGACGGCACCGCACTCACACTCAGCCAATCGCAGCCCCCCGCTCCGGGACAGGGCGGGGCTTTGTGGAAAGGGAGTGAACAATAGATTGTGGCGCTGCATTCAAGGTACGTAGGAATACTCGCAGTTCAACCGGTGACTGGGGGCCAAAAGCATCATGTCTCTAGAACAGTTTTTCATCATTCATTTAAAAATGAACGAAATAGGAAGTATTCAATACAAGGATACATTTCAGAAATATATTAGTTCCAAAACAGTTTTATCTAATCTGAATGCGATAATGTAAACTTAACTGGTTCCCTGACTAACTTCCTGGAGCTATAATTTAAAACCATTTCAGTTTTCAATATATATATGACATGTAGGTGTCACAAGATATTAGATTCAGGTGTACATTTATAAAATGTATAAACATATGTCAGACTCAACACTAAAAGACCTGAGGCCGATCAGACCAGGTGCAAAATGCTGTTGGCACAAACACCTCTGCAGTGATTCTGTTCTGAACTGAATATGATCCAACATGTGAAGAGATCAATGCGTGAAGCGAATCCACTCAGATCCACTTGGATTAGGACACAATAACCAACAGACTGATTGGACTAAATATACAGTCATTTGATGGTTGGTCATTGGGAACCAGGTGGACCCATAAACATTTCTAGAATACAAATAATCCAGTATGTTCTACAGGTTAAATGCTGTGTTCAACCTGAAAATCCAAATACAGAATCTGAACTCCATGGTGTGGGATAGCACTTAATTTGGTTGTTTGATATCCCAAACCAATTTCAAAGTCATGATCCTTATTCCAAGTGGGATCTCTGTTTGTAGAATTTGTGTGTGGATTACTTTCTGTGGCCACCACTGCTTTGGTTTATGTCTTTGAACAACAACAGTTCTTAACATCATTTTCATATGTTGTGAAAAACTTTCAGAGAGCCAACACTGGTGTCAATGTGCTGTAAATAAAAACCTGAGATCGCCGATCAATACGTGATGTCCTGCCTCTGTCTGTTTTACCAGCCCTTACCTAGAATTTACATTTGTTGTAAACGTGTCTGAGAATTGTGCATGTGTGAAAGGCAAACGGTGGAGAGAGTCTGGACCCAATTCTCCGGAGTTCCTCTACAGGTCTGAAAATGGCTTTAATTTAACTAACCAATCAGGAAGTAAGCTACCATCTGCCTCTACTTTTACTTTGTCACATGCATTAGGATGTGATCCAACACACGTCTATCACAGAAACAGAAAAGATTGAACCCAGGGTGAAAAATTCTGTCAGTGGAGAAATAACAGTATTTTTAAAGGACAAAGATGGAACACTGGGAAGATAATGATCAAGTTTATCTGGTTTCAGGAACTTTCTCAGCCAAACAACAGTTGAACAAGCCCCCACTGTGTTTGCATGTGTGTGTCGAGGTGGTGGAAAGGTGGGGAGCACTGGGTTGGAAGTGTGCGTTGTGCGGCCTTGTCGATGGCCATGTGATGTGCCCCATGGGGAAGGTTGTGAGTGTTCAAACAGGTCCCTCAGCCCACATTTGCAATGCAAATCCAAAGAGACAGTCAATTGTCCTCTGCTGCACCGAGATGAGTGGAGCTGGAACAACCAGCCCAACGGCAGCACAGGAAGTTTCAGTTAGCTGCTTTTAAATGTTATCAACTGCAATTCAAAACACCCCGAAATCCTCACAATAGTCAATCACTTTCTTTTCATGACCTCTGGTGTGGTCCGGCCTGTGTGTCAATGAATATAAATACGTAATAATACAAAGCTGCAGCTTCAAAACTTGGCATAAAATTGTCCTCTTACCTTTTCCTCTGGAGCTTTCAACCACATACTGCGGCCTTCCTTAGATTTGACAGACTGTATCCTCTGGTCTGCTCATATTCAGACTAAGTTTGCATTTGAAACCAGAGAGACCTCTTTTTTTGCCAAACCATTGAGGTAAAAAATAAACATTCATGGTCAACTGCTCAATAGACTCAACACCCATCTTAAACCACCCAAGTATTGTTGTTATTCATACTGAATACACCATTTAAGTATTCACAGAGTTTTAGAGCCGTTCAAACTGAGAGGTTTGGAAACACTGTTTTCAAATGAAATCGTAGTCGTGTGGATGTAGGCTGAGGTTAACTGGAGTAAGTTAACATCAAACTATTATCACTCACAAAACAGAGATCGAAGAAGATTTCAGATCAACACGTTTTAGGCAACCCTACAGCTGCATGGTTAGGGTGCATAGCCTACTACATGGCCACATACAGGGCTGCACCCTTTATTGGATGTCATTGGACAAAAAAAGAAATGTTCAATTGCATGAAAGTGGATATGTTACCTGAACGTGTCTTTAAATATTTATCAGTCCACAGTTAGATGCACTCTAAATGCAGGCTGTTTAGTTATCAAGTAGGGTGGAGGGAGCATCATGAGTTGGGCTGTTTCTGACTCTGGGTGTGGACAACTCAACATCAGGACAATTAGAGGGAGAGTCATTACCCTCAGTTCATCAGTGTGTATTACAGGATAATGTCGGGGTGAGTGTGAGATGTTCACACCAGTTCACATAATTTACAGGCCTGAGAATTACCTGAGAACATGTCTGAGCTGAAGAAGTTCTCAGTCAAGATCTGTTGTTGAACGTTGTACAGGCTTGATCCTCTGATACTGGAAGAGTTTGATTTTATTGCTACCAAAGGAGGTTCCAGTTATTAAACCATAGGGTTCAGCTCCTTTTTCCACCAGCACTGGGAATGTTTAATGGGTAAAGAAACAAAATATTCTAACTGTGTGTTATTAGCTTAAGCATAGTGTGTTTGTCTGGAGTTGAGACTTTGATGAAGATCAAATTACTATTTATGACCAGTTATTTCAAATGGTTAACATTCTTCTTCTTCCCACTCTAAGTCCACTTTGGTTAGTGGTTTTTTCCTGTCATCTTATTCACTGAATGATTAATCAGACATACAAGTAAACATTTTCAGGAAGAAACTTACATAAACCACCACTCAGCCAGTGGAAAAACTTTTAACTTTTGACTTCTGCAATAAAGGGAAGTGAAAAGATTTGAGCTCAAATCATGGCTTTAATGTCAGTTCCCTTAAAAGAAGAGGTTTTACTCTCACAAAAGTGTTGAATTAAAGTTTGGAAAAGTTGTTCACCTTGGTGGGTAAAGTGTTTGAGTCCACAAAACACATTTGGACTCTCAGGGGTAAACAGTGTTGCAGCCAAAGTGACCCCTTCCCCAGACATAATAATATTAAAGTTTTCTGGTGTGTCCCTGAGTGTGTTAGAGGAGGATAACACAGGATATCTCGGCTTAAAACAGGGTGTAAATGATGCTGTTTACAGTTGAATATGAATGTCGGGGCTTCTGGAAACTTGGATCACACCACACAAGCAGTATGGAGGCATGTCATGTTTGTTTTCTGTTGTTCCGAAGAAAGGAGAAGAAGAAAAGACTTCACCCACCCCCTCCTTCGGCATAGTGGTGAGTAGATAATGAGAGAATGTTCATTTTTCAGTGAACTATACCTTTACAGAATGAGGTCTGACTGTCTGCGTGGCCTGTAACAACCGTATGGACCATGGCACGAGCGTGCGGTAACTTCTGGTTGGTGTTCCTGTCAGTGTCTGAGGCGCCTCGGTCAGTAAATGTGTTTTTAAAACTTATTTTGAGGCCGCAAGATTGAGCATGGCAACACTCTCACACTTGCCTACATGTCATGAAAACAGCTTAACTATATACAACTCCCACAGTGGTTCAAATGATTTCTGGAGGCGATGCATTTCTCCAAAGGAAGTTGTGGGTAAGGATTTGTTCTCGTGCTAATTACAGTATATTAAGTTTCCCATCAGCTCAGTGGTTCTGAGACACCTGGCTGTCATTGTACACCGCTGACTGGCAGCAGATGATGACATCACTGAGACTCTCATGAGTTTCATGTAGGCTACCTGACTATTTCTTTCTTTTTCTCTTAATGCCACTTTATGCTTGAGCTCCTGGCATGTATAAAAAAGGCGAAGTATCAGAATTTGCATGTAAATTTTTTTAAATAAAGCATTTTTTCCCCCAAGAGGAGCACACTGACCACAGAAATGCCAGAGTAACAAATATCCCGTCATCAAATGATTTGGGGGGTTCCCACACAATGTTATCACTCATCAGCAGCCCAGCTTCCAGTATCACAATGATGTGTTCACAACAATTCAGTGTTTGCCAACTGACGTGGAGTTTTAGTAAACATGTCTTTGTTTGACGAGACACAGAGCTCAGGATGGCTGAGGACCACTGGCATGTGTCCCGACAGGACACACAGAAAGTCGTCCTCATGCGCGGCCCCACAGTCCCTGCCTGTGACACAGCTGTCTGTCTGCTGAGTGACAACCTCTTCCATCTCCGCTCAGTGTCCTGCTCTGTTGTCCGACAACTGAAGTGTGACCTGGTGATTTCATCGCTGCCCATAAACCCTTCATGTCAACCAGCAGTCATTCCCAATCTGCTGCCCTGCTGATAAAATCCGGATTTTATAATCGTCTGACAAAACCAACATTAATTCCGATGAATGAAATATTCTGGTGAGATCTGGTTTGTCTAACTTTACTTCCCCTCAGCGTGGACTCTCATTGGCTGAGTTTACTCAGTACATACAGGAACACCAAGCCAGCAGAAAAAATAATTATAAAGTGAAGACGTTTTTTTCCGACAGTGTAATGTAATCATACGTTTGTGATTATGTAATGTTACAGATTAAACTACCCTGTAATTCATAGTAGTTAAAGTAGTTAAAGTAAACTTTGCCTCAACTGTCAATATAACATCAAATTTTCCTCCACTGCAAAAATATATAAGTAACATGCTGTTGCAATCATTAATTACTTCAACTTTTGACTCTTGAACTGTTTTGTGCTGTTCCAAATGAATTCCATTTGGCTCCTTCAGTTTCAGGCCCCTCCTACTCGGATGCTTAGAAGTGTAATAAAAAATTATTTTTTTCTATTATGACAAATCAAAGAGAAAAAAAATAAAACATACATCTGCTATTTTATATTTGTATTTGTTTCAGCCAAACCATCAGAATAGAACCTGGTGTATTGAACCTCACTGATGTATTTAAAAAACTGCTCATAATGTTTCTTTTTACTGTATGATCTCAACAATACTTTTCTCATACAATATATTACCTCTTTTAGTTTTCTGATACTGTATTATTATTATTATTATATGTTTACTGACCGTCATTGTCTTATATGTTCTGGTTTCAACTATTTCATTGACAAACACTTTGCATTTCATGCTATAAAAGGTGTTCATTAAATACAGTTCAATATTACTATCAACACATTATTATCACATTATGGCAATGTCAGTTAGTAAGGGTTCCTCAACTTGGTGAGCATGTGAGCCATTTTAATCCGCATTAGAAGATTTCAGTAACACATAAAAAACCGGCGGACATGGTGTGTTGGCAAAACTGGGCTTGTTTGATGTGATCCCTGCCCCAGGGCATAGTCCTCCATGGGTCATATTTTGCCAACCTGCACTCTCTCTAATTATCTGGAAATCAAATCTTCACCTGACCCGTTATCATCAGTCTTGTGACCTGGTAAATTAAACACACAGGCTGCACAGTCACTCAACTTTAAACCTCCTCCAGATTGTACTCACTTGCACGGCATGTGAGGTTGTCAGCTGTTTAGTGTCCACACTGATCCATTTTCATTTTAAAACCTGAAAAGATCTATGATGTTCAGATGCAAAGTGACTGTCCTGCTGCTTTTAGTCGGCTGCCACCGTGAGGTGTCACAGTCTTTTCCCTGCTAAAGTATTTTTTGGTATATTTTCCTGACTCTAGTTAGGGGTTAAGAATAGAGGATGTTGCACCTTGTCAAGCCCTACAAGGTAAATTGTGATGTGTGAATATGGGCTATAAAAATAAAACTTGATGAATTTACTTGATGCATCTGCGTTTTATTTCTTTTCCCACACCAGAGCATTAAGATAAACATGTTTTTGCATGTGACACATCATTTTTAAAGGTCAAATCTGCCTCTGAGTGTGTGATAATCTCACTCAAACAGATTTAATATATGCAAAGTCAAGCAAATAAGAGGTAACCAGTATCCTGTGTCCTCAGTTGACATAAACATGACACGTGCATGTGCTGAGTCCGCATAATGAAGATGGTGAATAAGAAACTGGGGGTTGTGACCACTACGCACACACTGCTGGCTCATCACCACCAAGAACAGCATGTTTTCAGTCCAAACAGCAAATCCCAGGCCTTTTCTTTCCCGATGTATTTCCTCAGGCAACCCCCCCCCCCCCCCACACACACACACACACAAACATTTAACAGGGGAAACCTCAGAGACAGTAGCATGTGAGTGATCCCTCTCCATTTACGCTGCTGATCGTAACAGAGCATGTCAAGAAAATAACAATATTCACAACATTGATGAGAAAAGGCAGCTTCTCACATATACTGACAGTTGTGTGAATGTTTTTAAATCAAAAGAATATTTCTGACAGGAAGCATCAGACCAGTTATGACAGTTGAAGTGGTTTTTTTTGCCTTGTGCCATATGATATTGTTAAGCAACCTTTTCCATTTTATGACAGCACGTAGGTCAAACGATCTCTGATTTTTGGACACGACTGATATGAAACTGTGTTTACACAGATATTTTTTTGTCTTTTCCCTTAAGCCCAGAGGCCTCACACTCAACTCATTCCCTAACTGGGGAATGTGCAGAGGTCTGGGGAGACAGCATCTAACATATTGACAGTAATGTATTTAAAAACAAAAGAATATTTCTGACAGGAATGAAGGGACCAGTTATGACAATTGTAATAATACGTTCTACTTACTTACTTTCTAGGAGATGATACAGAAGTGGAAATAAATTCAGTGACATTCTGACGACTTTGCCTTGTGTCCAACAAATTAAACATATTTCACATCAGTTGTCCATGACCTAAATTTTAAAAACAAATTCACTATGAATCAATAAGTAGAACTATTTTCATCACTGAATTAAGTTTTACAACAAAAAATACCAAACGTTTGTTGCAGCTGCAGACTGGGATAGAACAGGGACACGACTGATGAAACTGTGTTTACACAGATGAAGATATTTTTTTGTCTTTTCCTTAAGCCCAGAGGCCTCACCCTCAACACTTTCCCTAGCTGGGGAATGTGCAGAGAACTGGGGAGAGAGTTGGAGCCACTGAGTGATGGAGGGATTTGAATGGCGTCGCACAGAACAGCAGGGAGGAGCCCATTGACCTGTCTGAAAGGGACAAGGACAGGGGAGAAAGGAGGCTCTTTAAAACTCAATCTGGCCAAGCGTAAATGTTTGTCCTCAGCTTTTCTGCTGCCATTACAGGAATGCTATTAGCCAGGCCTATTGTGCCTTGTGGGAATAGCCTGAGTCAACCTGGCTGCTAAGACTGGAGATTTGTCTACGTGCTTGGTTTACAAAAGGTATAGGAATCGAACACTCGGGCCCGCACAAAAGCTGCCGAAACGTGATCTTCTTTCTCACAAGCTAAAGTTTTGTGTGAGGGGGGAGAGGTAGCTGCTTCCGCTGGCTCGTATAATTGCAGGTCTCCACTCCCCACCGTGGCTCTGGCCCCGGTTCCTGCTCCCGTTGCTTTGTTTCTTCCTCTGCTCAGGTCCCCCACCCTGACTGGGAGCATTCAGGGAATATCTCCGTCTGTTTTGGGTGTGCCTCTGTACTCTACTACACAGATGGCGAATCAGGCACCATGCAAGTAAAACACCACGCTGGGCTTATCAGTGACCTCATGCTCTGCGCGGCACTTTTATTTGCATACACCCCGTGTAAATAAGGGCTGTTTTTTTTACTGTGGGTGGTGGTGTCAGTGTGTGTGGAGGGGGGGGGGGTTGCCTCTTCCCACAACTGTACAATGCTATTTTAATTAAATCAACTTAATAACTCTTCTGTAAGTTTCATCTAACATTTTAGATCATGCATTTATGCTGAAATTTGTCACTTAAGTGATGAGTTATAATATATATAATAATATAGTAATCGATTAATCGTGTGACATTTTTTCAAGCAGAATATGTGAGCTTCTAAAATCCATGTGCTCTGGGAAATCATTGTAAAACGATTAACAAGCCTCAAATATAAAGTTACTCACATCCCCTTTCACTTCAGATTTTTCCAGAAATCCTTCTTTTTCAAATTTAAAGGAAATTGTTGCAAACTTCACACTTGTGTCATGCTATGCTCGGTATGCTCATAAATGACTGTATCATAAGCAAATATGAACATGCACACGGCACATAGTTCAGCATTGTTGTACTGTTGTTTGTTTTTGTACACCTGAATACCTCTGTCCACTTAAATCTGCTTCCTTGTGATATTAGGGCTTTTACATGATGTGTGTCTTTCCATACGTGCATTCGAGAGGCAAACCATGGCGGAGATATTCTGTCATTGCCCCAGAAATTCTCTCTGAAGCACAGGTTTCATAAACCAGACCTGAAATTGCTAAATATGAAGCTGCCTGTAACTGCTTCGCTTAGCTTCATGCAAAGACTGGAAACAGCTTATTCTGCTCAGTAGAACCTCTGAAGCTGGTACTGTGGATTCTGGCTTATTCCTTGGCTGGGACCAGCAACTTCCTGGAGCTCCCATCAGTTGCCTGGCAACAGAGCCAAGAAACAGTACTAAACATTAAACTCACAAAACAACAAAATCAAAATGTTGCACTGCAGTTTTTTGTTTTGATGAAACAAGACGTCAACAGTGTTAATCAGTGAGTGTCGGAGTCAAGCAGTTTCCTGTTGTGTCCACTCTTTCGGCCGGAGATTGACACCACTCCATGCTGAGCTGTCTCACTCTTCTCATATGAGTCTTCTACAGAACGTGAATATGTGTATTTTCTGGTAACTAAGTTAATAACTTCCTCTGTGGAGGTAAGAAACTGCCATTGGACTTAAACAAGCTCAAGTCTAAGCATCAAGCAAAGAAAACGTTTCCTACATCTGTGAGTGAGGTCAACTGCATCCCAAAAAAATCCCTCCACCCATGTACTGCAGCCATTCTCCCTCACCTGGAAGTAAAAGGGGGGAGAGGAATAATCCTGCATGTTCTCAAAGTGGGCACGGCTGCATCCTTTGAACCCTCCCCCAGGGCTAAACACCTTCTCCGTTTCTGTCTGCAGCACACGTGCCTCCTCCACAACCTTTTTCTAATAGCAGGTCAAAAGAACGTGTGAAAGTGATGGGTGACAATCTGTAGTTAGTGGTGAGAGCAGAATAAATCATTAACAACATGCATACAATTAGGGAGAGTAACCCACAGCTGATCCAAGAGAAGTGGAATCAATCATGTGTTCCTGACGTGATCGTTCATCGTTCTCCCTTTAAGGATGTGATTTAAAGCAGGCGAGAGAGTGTGAGTGGTGGTGTGCGTCTGTTCTGCTGGGCTGTTGTTTGTGTGTGTGTGTGTGTGTGTGTGTGTGTGATGATAAGACTTTTGTCTGTGTAGATTGCTGTGTCAGCACAGACTGCAGCCACAGTGATGCCACTGGCTGACACATGCAGCAGGAGCGGCACGTGTGTCACAGAGTGGATGTTTAGTCTGGGCACCACATGCCCAGCGTATGCACTGTATAAATAAATCAGTCAGAAAAGCTTTGTTACTCCATTCTACAACTCCAAATCCAACTTATCTCAAAACCCTCACAAGTTAAACATGTTTTTTTCATTCTGGCTTAGTGTGACTGGACAGTTTCATTCATGAGTCACTTATATGGAACCAGGTCTGACTCATTAGATGGGATAATAACAATCTTGTCGCACCAGCCATCGTTTGAAGGTGAATTAGCCCTTGTCTCCCCTCTGCAGAACACTGTTTACAGTCTGACTGGTTTCTTTTATCACACTCAAACGTTTCTCTACGCAAAACACAAACAGGGTTACTTTTTATAGTTGTATTAGGTCGACAGCACATTTGGACTTATCTTGATTAACAGCTATCTGCAAATTAAAAAGCCGATAGCTAATACAGTTCAGTCAATGAGTTCTGCCTCTTTTGTTCTCCACACTGACTGTTGACCTCAAGGCAACCAAAGCCTGCTCAAACTTGATTGGTAAAACTAGAAACAGAAACCAGAAGGACCCAAAATATTGTCCCTCGCAGATAGATTCTGGATATTCACACGAATAATCTGTTTATAAGAGATATGGTTAATCATTACTCCCTTTATGCCTCATCTTTTAACTTGATGTTTGACATCTGAATGTGTCGACATTTTACATCTGGTAAATCAAGAAGAAAATGAGAGACCACAGCTGTTTAGATATTGCTGTTTGCATAGGTGCTAGTCAGATCAGCTTCTTATCCTTCTGTTATAACAGTCATTGTGACTGGAGTTTTCCATCGTCCATAATAATGTGAGAGTAGGGCAGCTCATGCCTGTTTTTGCTTCCCTGGGAAACATACAGTCTAAATAAAACTCAGTGAAACATACAACTAAACTCAGTCTCAATAAAATCAAACATGAAGCAACTACCCAAACTAAAATTTCAGCGGAAATGACCAAGTGCTGCTACATCGGTGCTGCTAGTGATGGTAGTTAAACTCCATCCCCATCATCTCGTCAGAGAGCATTCTGATACTGATGGAGACGCTGTCTCTTCTACAACAACTTCAAGTGAAGATGTCGACCAGGGTGAGCACTTTTTAATGGCAGAACTTTGTAAATGATCTTAATAACATGCAGGGGAGTTATTTATATTGTTAGGTGACCTTGAGTGCTGTGAAAGATGCCTAAAAATAAAATGTATTATTATTATGATTAAGATTATTATTTGCAAACTGTAATAATTATCCAGTCACATTAGCAAACTACCCCTTGACAAATGTTGCTAATTTTATAATGGTGGCACACTCTGGCCTACACTATCTGCTAAATCAGCTGTTCCATGTGACAGTTTACAAAATAAACTACTGGCCCACAGACTACTTGCAAGACACGAGAATAATCATCCATTAGGATATGGATTGAGGAATAGTTGACTCAAAATGCATAAATGTGTGGTTGTCTCTCTATATATAAAGTGTCTGGGCCACTAGTGATGCAAAATGTTAGCAAAACGCCCAGAAGTTAAGTGAAAATGTAAAGATTATATTGTTCATTTCTCTGTGAACAAACAATCCTAGAGTATTCTTACATGTCACTGTGTGAAACAAAGCTGGACAGGCTGCTTTAAAAAAAACATCTGGTATGCCCACTTCTCCAGCTGCCACAACACCACTGTGTCTATCCATTCTTTAGTAGGCGGCCATGGATCAGGAGGTAGAGAGGGTTGTCCACTGACCAGAAGGTCTGTGGTTCGATCGTTGGTCAGGCTTAGGTACTTATTTCTAATTCTATATGAATGGGTGAATGTGACTTGTACAGTAAAGCATTTTAAGAGGTCTTTAAGACTGTAATGCACAATATAAATACAATCCATTTATTATTTACAATATCTCTTTATCCACAGTGTCTCCGTTGAGATCTGGTATTAATTTTGGAAATGAATAAATAAGAAATGTCGTGAGAAATCTGATCACAAGTGGACAGTTGAGCAGTTCACAACTGACATTTGTCCACACATGTCTCCTGTGATCACACAAATCCATAATTTCTGTTTGCCATCACCAAATAATGTGTTTTTTAGCCAGTCAATACAATATGTCCATGGTCAATGTGAGTTTGTGTTGCTGTGGAGAGATGGAGAGAGAGGGAGAGCCAGGAAGGGCTGAATCAATACACAGATTTACTAAATAACTTTATCCATTTAAAATGAAAATCATTATGTGGTGGTCAGTGTAAATACAGTGGTGGTGGCCACAACTAAATCAATACATGTGAGACACTGAGAAGTGTGAAAATACCTCATTGTGAAACTGCAGCAAGTCAGACAACATCAGCTGAGGAGGTGGTCCCTCGATGCATCCAGACCACCTCCCAATGTGGTCTGAGTCTACAAGTCTTGAATCCATCCTCAGTGTGTCTTTGTGTGCGTTCACACTTGTACTTACAGCTGTACACCGGTGGTTGCTGATCAGTTTGCATAAGAGCTGTGAGCAAGTCAACAGCTAATGTGCTTTGCTGCAAAGATGTGATATTTGAGGTGGATGTAGTGATGTCAAGTCACATGACCACCTCAAAAAGTCTGGACATTTCCCTCCCAACTTAAAGCCCTTTTCCAATGATCCAAAAAGACATGCTAACATCTGGCTTCTGTCTGCAAGGGGAATTTAAGTGAGAAAGAGGTATTTAATGAATGAACTGTGGGCTGTGTGAACTGATGGGAATCAGAATGTTACCTTGATTTGCTTTAGTGAGCAACAGCAACTGAAAGTGAAAACACAAAACCGTAAATGGAAGAAACAACAGAAATGATTGGGCCACATATGGTCAAGACTAAAACTTGTGTGCATCAGTCCACTTAGAAAAGGAGGAATCAAACGGACCTTAAAGCTGATCTGGTTACAGGTTGTAATCATGACCCACATCAGACCCACTTTAAATCTGTCTAAGGGGAAAGCATCCAGACAACTAGGACACTGTATAAGCTTTTTGGTTTTATCAGACTACAAACTTTTATTTGTGTTGTTAATAGCAGCCGTAGTGCTGGTTCAACCTGCCAACACTTCACAACACGATCAGGTTGAAAAGGTTTTCGAGATGGAAAGACTTGTCAATATGAAGATGGCAGAGAAGCATCAAAATGAAGCATCAACTGTCAGACTAAGATTTAAGTCCTTGAGTTGCCAGTGGGCTGATCCAGCCCAATCCAGTTTCCCTCCTCAAAGTCCTGGAGCGAGTTTACATGTCTGCAGTCGCTCAATTTATCGTCCTTCCACCAGTTGCTCCCAATTAATGACAAACGCGTGGCGAACAGCTCTGACCCCAGGCTCAATAAACAGGACTGCTGCTGTGTGCGCTACATCAGATCAGCAGCATTTGAAGCAAGAATGTAAGGGTCAGCAAGAAACCGGACCAAAATCACAACCGTTAACCCCTCCCCCCCCACCCAAGCCTCAGTCATTTCAACTTGGAGGACCTCCTGCAGCGTCAGGCCAACAGTGTGAGCTGTTATTGGAAGTCTTAAGGGTCTGCTCTCCGAAATGTGCCTCATTTATCACTGTTAACGATCGCAGTAGTTTTACTGATGTGTAACGTTGCACTGGGGATAATTTGGAACACATCAGCCTGTGTGGGGACAACATATGATTATAATAAACTTGTATTCCAAAGTGTTGCTCCTACGTGTGAAGTGGCTGGAGGACAATTCATCTGGGTTTCAACATGTCACCTGCACTTTATCCCACTTTGAACTCACATCCCTTCATCCATTTTCTACCACTCACATGGTGCAGGGTTGTTTGCGATGGTGTAGCCCTGACACTTTTTTACATAGTGGATAATAGTTTTTAAATGTATCACAACTGCTACGTTCACACCTACCATGAGTTGCGACTCTAAAACAAAGAAGTTTGGAGACTGTTTTAGTTTGAAAACTCCACGTTTGTGATTTACTATGGACAGACGGAAACTGGAATGTTTGGTAATGATGACTCAGTCACCTGCGGAGAAGTTTGTCTGTAAGATCCATTAGTGGATTCTAATGGATCCAGCCATTAGAATCCACACCAAATCTTAATTCCTGTGTGGATTGATGTTGCTGTGTAATTATATTGTTAGTAGATTCAGAACCAATAATGGCAACAAAAAGCACCATGCATACATTTGTTAACTTTCCCCTCACTCAGGTCAGCCGGTCTGTAGCTTTTGGGCTGTATACAATGACCTGGGCATGTGGAAGACATCAGCTGAGTAGTTTAATCTGATCCAGGTAGGTCAGGGTGGTGGGTGCCAGAGCCCCTGTGCAGGTCTGTGTATTGCGTGTTTCTTTTCATTGGTTACTGATAATCACACAGAGGCCAGCTGGGGAGGAGTGAGGGGGATCTGAGAGGAAAGGCGCTGTGGCTGGCAGCCAGCTGGCAGCGTGCTGGCCTCAGAGGGGTTGTTTTGGGTGTTGGAGGAAGCACAGATCCTGGATATGTGCTCCAGGCCACAGCACTGCCCTGCTGCACCTGGTATTTTTACACCAACAGTGATTGTGGCAGTAGTTCAGCTCAGCCCACATTCACAGCACATGATGCTGTTAATCGTGCTATAACTAAATGTGCAACAGAAAATTATGTAATAACAAGGACCTCAGGCTTTTTAAAACTATCTGTTGACAGACTGTTAATGTTAGGGTTTGCACCTTTGCAGTCACATTCATATCACTATTTTTGAAAGAAAGTGGAAATCCTTACAAATTGTTCAATGCTAACAGAGTTGAATGAATCAAGATGCAATCAAACGTGGAAATAGATTATTTGAAAGCGATGTTATATATCAGATGCCACCATTAGGTTACGTGAAGCAAACAATATCTTTTGCAAAATTAACAGACAAACTTACAAATGAAACTTAAGGAGTTCGGGGCTTCAGCCAAAATCAAAAGATAGAAAGAGAGGGCCTCTATGAGCTTATTACAATTTTTTAAGGTGGAAATATATTTTAAGGGGGGAATCACAGACAGAGGGTGTTTAAAACATACAGATGTCATTCATGTCATAGAGTAAGATAAGAGCAAATCAAGTTCTCTTTTTGTACAATCTTCTTGTTCATTGTTTCACCACAAAAAAAATAGGAAAGGAATTAGGAATCAGGCCAGTCCAAGTGGTCTATTACAAAAGGACACGTTCACCTTTACATGTAGCTAAAGAAGGTTTAATGGAAAACGACTTAGAACAGAAATAACTGATGTAAATCTCTATGGTTGAACTTAACACCTGTCAGGATGGCTGAGGGGATCTAAGGCAGATGTAAAGACACGCAAGGCACAATGAAGACAGTTGCTCAACCCACAAGCCAGCTCGTAATAGATTAATAGACAGTAAATGTGTGCTACAAATGAGATGAGGAATCTGTTGTCAGTTTCACAGTGAAGCCATTTCATAAAAAGTCATTACGGGAAGGGGCGCATGAAAATAACTTTGTGTGCTCTCCAGAAGTTCGACACATGGTGGTCCCAGCTGCATATCTTTAAGCTAAATCATATCCAGACAGGGGTATAGATACATGTTTGCTCCAGGTGTCAAGAGGTCCTATAGTCATGGTTCTCCAATCCATTGGACCTGGCCTTGGTGAACATTGGGTAGCACTCAATATTTGGACGCCACTGTTAAATTTTGAATAAAGCTAAGCATTCTTTCACTTTGCTCTGGTATTTTAAAGATAACACTGGTATCCTTTAAGGACATGTGATTAATCTATCGAGTAAACTAAGAAACACCCATTGCTGTGAACCAAGACAACCATGTCAAGCTAAAAAATTACACAAGAACATGTGATCAGTTACATCATACTTACACTGACATGCAGTCACCCACAACACTTCCATATGTATAACAATTTTCAATGGCAATGTTCTTACTATTTTTGTTGGACTTATTGTTGGGTGACAACTAACATCAATGTGCATTTCCATCATCTACTGTGTCTTCTTCTTCAAACTTCGCTTCTCTGCCTCCTGGTCCAGATCCGTCATAAGCAATGTTCTTACTATCGACTACTCATTGGACTACAGGGCCACACTGCTCATGTCTTTGATACATGCACACCAAGATCAAAGAACAGTTTAAATTGGAACCAGCTTCCTGTTAGCAATGTGGGTACAAGTCCACAAGGACACAAACAATTTATCTGAACATTACATGCCAGCTGTTTCATTCATCTTCAGCTTTCTTTTGCTATAAATATTTGAAAGGATGTATATGTTGTTTTGGGACAAACGTTTTTAGTTTCCATTGACTTGTGCTAGCCTTGCCAATGCTAACGGACATAGAGGATGCAATTTCTCTGAAGAAATAACAGCGGGGTGAAAACATCCTGAATGTCTGATTAGTGGTCCTTAGAACGTTTACTGATTAGTGTGTTCTAAGAATGCCAAGTTGTACAGATATTGAGATAATGGAAATCCTGAAAATACACTATACTTTGTATCCATGGGATTACATAAATAATGAATACAAAGTCAATATTAAGCAGAATTGTAGATACCATCAGGCACCGGAGGAAATGATTTCCTTCCACAGACAGAAATCAATGAGCTCCTCTGCATTAGCTTCTGTTCACAGGTTTTATTTATAGGTGAACAGATGAGATTAAAGACACAACTGATGAATACAGATGTACGACTGAAGAAAGCCTTAACAAATCCCAACAAATGGCCTAAAGGTTTTTCTTGTAGCAGTTTATTTTTAGAAAAAGATCTGTAAAATCACCTTAAAGTCGGGGTGAGGTATATGGACTGTATTTAACTTTTCGAGTCTTATCAACCACACTAGCATAGCTGTGTAGCCCATAGATTATACAGAAATATTGTGTAGCCGAAGTGGTATCCCTGCTATATCACCACCACAGTTGTCAGATGACAGGTAAATTAGCAGTGTTTGTGCATATATCCATCAACCCACAATCTCTGGTTCAATAATGTCAGCACAGTCACTGTAGAGATAATATCATTTGCCAGAAATGGGACTACTACGACCTTCACAGATTCACTGATGTCAGAGCAGGATTGGAATATTTCAAAGCCGGTATCATTCTGCACATCCTGTGACATGGAGGTGTGACACCTCACCTGTCTGTTCACCAGAGCATCCTACACTATACCAAGTGTGTGGAAGATGGCGTGGATCTTAGTCTGAGACACTTTTAAACTGAGTGACCAAAAGGCGTCACCCTCTGTATGCCCCTCCACTAGTGCAAATATGTGAAAATGACCTTAAAGTGCTGAAGTGCAACACAGAGTGCTGAAGACAATACCATGCTTGTGCAGAAACATTATCACAATTGTTTCTAATTAATTTTCTGTCCATCTACTTCTGTCAAATATGAGCTGCTTGCTTTTTAATTAAAGGTTTTATTTTTGGTCATTGTGAAAGATTTGTTATTTTCAGGTTTTGTCCAATTGATCATATTATGTTTCTATCAGAGGAACTGAATCTGATTTAGTACATTAATCCATAATCTCTCCAGAATTCCTCTCTCTGGGGACACACACTGTCCTTGTGTTGACTGAGAATGGACTGTACTAACGTTTGGTGTGTTTAGGTCCAACAGCTGCAAACCTGTGGCAGCTCCCGAAAACCCCTCCTTGGCATTCCTCTCACTGAAGATAAGAAGTGATGCTGCACAGCACAATGAGCACATTATGTCCCATCACGCTTGTAATTCCCTTTGACGGATTGGAAGGAAATTCTTCGTTACGTGACACACTTGCACTGCTGCTCATGCCTGGATATAATCCCACGTCCGCGGCCACTTTTTGCGTAGGGGTTTATGGGAAACAGGTTGAACATGTGCCCCCTGTGCTCTGCAGATCATCAGAACTCATTCAGTCGACTGGAATTAGACAGTTAATCTCAATTGGGTGTTTTCATCCTCGACAGGACCTTTTAGACATCTTTCTGTTGTGCTCCATCAGAGGCTAATTGTAAGCGCTGTATGACTGGGAATGTGAGCTCTCCCCCTCTTTCACTCAAGGGCATATGTACATATTCTCTGTGGAATGCCGGAAAGGCATTGTTGTCTTCTTTTGAAAGGTCTTCTGAGGTCTATGAATGTTATGTTCCCAAGCCCTCTGCATAGAGCAACTCACAGTCCACTAATTGCTGTAGTTGGAGTTTTCTTGCAAAGAATAGTGAGGATGTGGTCACAGTTGCTTGGGATTTGTCTGGACGGATAAAGGCATCAGTGGGCATGTGAACAATGTTGAAGAGGGACACAAAAGGAGCAGCTAGGAATTAAGGGACCATTAAAAATAGCATGGCTGCTGAGCTGACAGTCATTTACTTTGCTCTGGAAAGTCACTCACAAAGATAGACCTCATTGTATTAGTCATTAGACTCTGTATCTGTAATGTTGCACTTTCACTGTGTAAAAATACAAGAGCGAATATCCATAAAGAAAAGTTTCTTATAATGACAAAGAAATACTGACGATCACTTGCGCACAAAACACTTGTCACAGTCAAGTTTACTAAGCATAATCATGGCACCAAATCAGTATTGTTCAGAAATATCTTGGATTTGAAAGCAGCTTTTCTTCCATTATTAGGAACTTTTTTTCAGGACGATAACCATAATAACTGATAATGACTTGCACCCACATCCCCCCTCTTTTTTTATCCAAGCTGTCACAGACTTTTCATTTAAATAGGAAAATGAGTAGTTACATCATATCCAGTGTATCCGGAAGATTTACTGAAGACATCTTAAAGACATGCAGAAAACTATTAAGTCTGCGTCAGATGAATAGACGCTTTATATCAGCTAATTTTGTTTTGCTGCTCATTTCTTGTTTGCAATAGAAGGTCTCCAGGTTTCCCCGGTGATAGGGCCTTTGCTGGTTACACAATCGCCTTGTGTAAACGGGGAATTCAGTGTCAAGTGACAACAATGTTGGCTGAGAGTGCCTGGCTCAGCAGCGTCTTTGGGAAAGAAGAGAAACTGCTCAAGGCTGTCACAGCCACTCATCCATCCCCATTAAACAGAAACAATACGTATTTTGGCCTTGGTCTATTTTACATCCATGCAGTCTACAGCATTAGATGGTATTTTTCATCTAGCTTTTTTTAAAATGATCTTAGGTTGATAAGGACGTGTTTGTTGTAACCATGGTAACAGACACCAGCCTTTTGAATTTATTACTTATTCAAATGTTAGACTTCATGATCACCTTTAGCACAACGTTGCACAGTTTTTCTTCATATTTAGATTATTTACTGCACAGAATGTGAACTTAGTTTCCGATCACAGACTTAATAAAATGTCAGTTTCATTACAATACTTATTCCATGACACTGCAAGTGCACATCCATTTACTTTAAAATTAATTTGGTGCCCCACATTTCAAACACTAGCTAAAACTTAGCACTTACTTATGGAGCTTTAAGACAAATCTTATCTCATTGTTTCGCTTTAATGGCCGACAACTTTAAAATGTCTCATGTTTCACACTTGTCCTGTGTTTTATTTGAAGGTTTTTACATCCATAAGAGATATCAGTGGTTATAAATATGCAACAGATCCTTCAGCCTGGTTCTGGTGCAAAAACCTGCTCATCATCTGGTGATGACTGTCTATGCTGTTGCATTATCCAGGTCCAATGCTGCAGCTCATGCTCAATGTATGGCTGCAAGACCTTCGGGGCATTGGAGTCAGCCAGGGGGAGAATCTGAGACCATCGGGAATATCAGGCAGGTGAGTAATAAGGCAATAGGGACAGCAAGAGTGGATTATGGCATATTGATTACCAGGAGACGTAGGTGTCTACTTCACATCGCTGCCATGCCATGTCGGGATTTAAATGGGATTGATCAGGACTGCAAGTGAGAGACCTGCAGCGGCGATAAGATAAATCCATAGAAAATAAGTCTACAGGCATTTGGGTGACAGGCATGACAGCGTTGACTGTTTCATTGTTACATCACACTCCTGGCAGCTCATTTTAAGGCACACAGGTTTGTGTGCATTTTAACATTGTTGAAGCTCTTTGATACTTTGACAGTGTATATAACACTTAGACTGCATAATGATGGAAATCTCACTTTCTCCGATATGAGACCTTTAATGTTTTTGTTCACTGCTCTCAACTTGGTTGTTTTCAGCAGCAGCAGGCAGCTGTTTTCAGCAAAAAGGCTCTGATAAACCACAAACAGAGCTAAAATAAGCATGCATATTGGACTTAAGCCATGTTCAGGCATGGTGTTAAACTGTGTCTCAAGTTATACATTTGCATTTGAGGAAGTGGGAAGTTTAGACCTCACTTTCCTGCTCATAATGCAAATGTAAACATATCATTTCTGTTCACAAGGACCAAGTGATGCTGTTTCTATCCAAGCTTGTTACCCATATTAGACTGACATTACAGATAGTTAGTTTTCAATGTGTTTGAGTGTTATGCATGTGTGTGGGAGGGAGAGAGAGAAAGAGAGAGGGAGAGAGAGAGAGAGAAGAGTCAGGAGCGGTTGATCGAATCAATGTGCTGTAGAGTTTACCCATTTAAAAGAAATCTATTTCAGTCAGACAACCCATTTTCAAATGTTTATTGCAATAGTAGAACATGTTAGTGTTTAGCGTCTAAGCTCTGACTTAATCACTCCCTCAGATATGATTACATAGATATGATTGAAGTGATCTGCAAATACTTATAACCCCCCAAAACCACGCAAATTCAGGGCCTGACATTATTAATCGAGTATCTTCAATGTGCGCCATGCACCGTCACGGTATTGGCCTGCAGGAGAATATACTACCTAATGAGACTGCCATGTGTTGGCCTGCACCAGCCTCAGTGAGCCATTCCTCATACCTCCGCGGCCATAGGGGAACATACTACCTAGTGAGACTGATGGGCCTGGCAACCGCCGACTTGAGGCAATTCCCCGTAGCTCCTCGAAACCAAAATTGAACACGTTAAACCCAACAAACCCCCTGATATGCAACGTTATCATTAGGCAGAAAAGCACATATGCTTACAGCATTGGGGGTGCAGCAAACCATCTGATGAGCAACAATAGCATTAGGCAGCAAAGCACATACATACTATTCAATCAGTTTTTTTGCTTGTATAGTCCATATTTACAAAACACGATTTGTCTCATAGGTGCTACATCCTCTGTCTTTAACCCTCAACAAGAGGAAGGAAAACAACCGAAAACCCCATTAACAGAAGTACCATAGATGCTGCGACATGTGTGCAGCAAATCATCTGATATTACACGGTAAGCATTGATGATGGAGGGCTGCGGTTGTAGCTGTGCAACGTCTTAGGGAGGGAGGGGAATAGGGTTCAGGTTTTAGGCCGCAGCTCTGGCAGAGATTGCGAAGCTTTGAGGAAATCTAAACATGGGTTTTCAACCATTGTTAGTGAGCAAGACAGCCAACAGATGGGTTGGGGAGCAAAGCAAGTGTTTCATCATAGAAGAGGAAGGACAGAAAGCAGTGTTACGCTTAGTAATGATAATTTGAGTGTCTTGATTAGATCTATCAGTCTTTGAGTGCTTACAAATGTTGAGTACGTGTGTTCTTCTAAGGTTAGAGAAGGTAAGGTCATGTAGAGGATTAAATGAGAGAATGCCCTTTGCAGGATTACTGGCAAGGCTGCTTCCAACATCTTAAGAATGAGAGTACTGTGCCTTACCTTGACAACAACTTAGTAGTATTGAGATAGAAAACCGAACTAAACAATGCATAAGATGGTTAATTATTGGGGCTTTTATAGATTATTTCTATTGTAGCAGCATTAACGCGTGACAAAGTAATTTGTTCCTTGATCTATCTACTGCTCTGTAGAAGGCAGGTGAGGATAATGGGGTAAAGACCATTGAATCTGGAGTAGATGTTAGGGGAATTCAATGTTTTGGTTGGCCAGATCATTTTTTGGGTTGCCCTATTACTCACCTGCCTGATATTCCAGATGGTCCCGCAAACAACAGAAGGGGGGATCAGTACAACTGAGGAAATATGAAGTAATAGTGAGAATGGCCATAAACAAAACAGGATTTAATATCTTCTCTGATGCGAGACAACTTGTCTGACAGAGATCCTTGACTATAATATATGATTTAGAGTAGAGAACACTGGCTTAAGAGGGCCGAAGCAACTGTTAACAATACTGACGCAGCAGCAGGGCAAGCAAAGGGAGTGGTGGGACATTTTCTCTGCTTATATAGATCACCTAATGGGGTGGGTGTGTATAATAGATGATTGTGGAGAGTGAGGTATGTCACATGATGTATGTCACATGATTGGAGCAGCGCAGCTCGAGTTGGCTGCCTGAGCTAGCTCACAGGTGTCGCTCCATATGTGCTGATCATTGTTGATATTATGGCAGAGGCCTCGAATAAATTAATGCATGGGCACTGAAAAGAGTAAAAATACTTTGGGTTCATTATGAAAGTGTGGGTCAGAGGACACCAGCTGAGAAGCTGTCCTAAAATGCAGATCAGGACACATTAGTGGTCACACTGGTAAAAGAATGTGGACACATTCATCATAGCCACCCGTGAATATAGTCTGAGTGATCAGATTAAAAACTCACCCCTCGATGCATCCAGGGTGAGTTTACACATGTACTCTGTCCACTTATGATCGCATCACTCATGATCATATTACCAGGTCTGAACAAGGCCTTTTATTCATCAGGTGGACAGAAGTAAAGTTCTGAATGTTTGCCCAGGAAACTTTTTGTGTGCTACATGTGTCAGCTATTGGCTACCCACATAGTAAAACTGTTCTGGCCCAGATTTGGCCTGCATGCCACATCCCACACATCCGGCCTACATGCTGCCGGGAATGATGGCACTTGGGCAGTCCGCTCCTGTGTGCCAGATATGGGCCACAAGCAAGCCATAGCAATGCTGCATGTCCACAAAAGACAGCAAACTAGTTTTGTGCTGTGCTATTTGAGCCATATTCCCCATCTACCACTTGGGCTGCTTTAGGTTCACATCCAGATTACAAACCTGCCTAGAGTGCAACATGTTTGCCAAAAGTGACCCACATTTCTTTGGGGATATTTGGGCCACGCTTGCTATTTCATGAGTGGGCAACTTTAAGCTCACATCCATTTTGTCTGGGCCTCAAGGAGGCCAGAAGTTCTGCATCCACATCTGTGTGCTGTCTGGGTAACAAGTTCAGCTTAAGGGATAATATGTTAGTGTTTTGTTTACATTCTGCTCTGTTGCTCAGAAGGCCACAAAATCAGTGATGAATCATGAATCACAATTAAAATGATTTTTGGTAACACTTTATATTAGGGAACAGATATCAACCATTAACTATTAGAGCCATATTGGCTCTTTATTAGTCTTTATAAAGCACTTATTAATGCCTTATTCTTAATGACCTTATTCTGCAGCAACTCCATTGATTAACAGTTTGCCCTTAATAACCTTCTAATTACTGCTTATTGATGGTAAGTAAGGGAGTTGTTGTACATGAATTACAATCAAAAACTTTGTTCCCTAATATAAAGTGTTACAGGAATTTTAAAAATAAAGTCATTTCAGAGAAACAGTACAGTTCCATCTTTTAACTTGTATTTGAATAAAAGTTTTTAAAGTTAAGAGTGAAGCACTGATGTACTGCTATTGAGCCTGCTCAGTGACTCAGTTAACTCCTGAAGTAACCCGTAGTTAGTCAATTATTTCCCTTGTCAAGGTTGTGAATCAGAATGACAATGGCTGCACTGTGCCAGTTTAACTGCTCCCCCGTTTGCTTTCCAGCACCTAATTAGCATTTTCCTTTGAAAGGGTGACACTTAAAAGGAAGGAATAGCAATCCATCTCTCATCTGGGGCTTTTGTCTGTCTGTGGCGATGGAGAAGGAATGGGGGGGGATTGTTTCCTATACTGTCTAATATTCAGCAGGGGTTTGAATTAGGTTTTGCTGATGCAGGAGCAGTGGCTGTGTGTTGTGTTTATTTGCTGGGAACACTATATGACCATATTAACTGTAAGGCTTGGGGCTTTGGACTATGGGGTTAGGGTTAGGTTATGATGCTCACTTTGATGTCACTAACAGAGAAGAGACCTAGTTTCCACACTCCCTTGATTTAATTTAGTGTCTGTATCTTAAATATCTTTGGATGAAATGTTCCTGTCCCATTTATGATATTTGAAAAATGTATTGCAGATACTTACTACTTATTTAATTGCATATACCTATACTTATAAGAACAGAATCTGAAATAAACAAATAAAAATATCACCAATCAAATTGAGTGAGGAATAGCTGAAGTTTAGGAGATACTGTGTAACTTATTAAAAACTCCAGTTTCCAGTTCAAAAAGTGCATGGAGAATTGTTTCCTCCTTGTCCCCATTCTTAAAATGATTCCTCACTCAAAGTCTTTGTAGTGAGCTACAACAAAGTTGCCTGACAGGTGGCTGCTGGACCTCATACATGGTGTCAGAATGAAATGTGTTGCAGAAATATCATTCAAACCAACTTCCTGAATCCTACTGTGCAAACATAAATACAAACACAGGTGAAGTTCTCAAAAATGTTTTTTTACAGCAGATACTGTGTATTATATATATCACCGAACATGTTTGTCAGTTAAAACCAATGACTGCAGCAGCACTCTAGTGTCACATCAAATCAGAAAAAAACAGCATTGCATTTGAATGCATCCAACTGGTTACATTTACAAATTCAAAAATGCTGATTCTCATTTTATTTGTTAACAGCAACTACAGTGTAATCCTGCAATCCTGCCTGGCTTTGCCACTGGCAAAATGGCAAACCATTTTGTTACAGCGATCCATTTATGTGTGAGCCGCTATTTCCCAGCTGTAGCTTTCACTCCTCCCCATCCCTCCCCCCCCAACGCCTTGCACCATCTCTGCTGTAACTTGTGCCTCAGTCTGCCTCTGCTCGAGAGAATCCTGGTGACCTAGATTCAGCAGGAGTTTACTCCCGGCTCCAGCCCGTGCTGTTTGCGCTTGTCTGCCAGCGCCAAATCCATATTGCACTCGCACATCAGCACCCTGACCCACATCTCCATGGCAACAACTCCACAACGCCCCGGCAAGGGGAAGGAGCACAGGGCTTGAAGTGCAGAGTTTGGGAATGCTTGTACCCCCTCTCATATTGTTTTTTCTTCCTCCACCCCCACCCTCCTTTATTCTCCCTTTCATACTGCATGTTGATGAAGCATTACCAAACACGAAGAAAGACTTAATGTCTTTACAGCAGTCTGTTTTTCCATCTTGACGTGAACTTTTCATTTCACTGATGCCGGTGATAGATGTCAGAGATAGATTTGTCTTGCTTCTGTCTCCTTTAGCCAAACTGGTGACTCCTGTTGCTACTCCCATCCTGTGCCATATGCTCCCTCAATTCACTGCCAGTTGCTTTTTTCCACCCCACGTGTTGAGTTGCTCTATTCCCTCACTCTATCTGGCTTATTCTGTTGCTCATGACCAAGCCAAACCACATTCAGAAATTCTGTTTAATTTTGTTTAAAACAGAACAAAGTGTTTTGTTTGACATTTCAATAGAACTGACTTTCATTCAGAGCCGGGCACTGGAAACAAACAGACAGTAACGGTTTTTGCTGTGAGCTAGCAGTTTTTCACCACTCACACAAGGGAAAGCTGGCAGTTTGGGTAAGGCTCACATTACAGAGTTGGCCTGTATCATGGTCTTCGACTCTCTGATCAACAGAGCCCCTGGAATAAAACTGGCCCCTGCTTAATTTAATCACAATAACATGCGGTCACTTTACATTTTCACTGGGAGAAACCTACCCTGCCAGCTGCCATCACTCTGCTCAGATAACACCAGTGACAATCAGCACTTTGTTTGTTTCTATGTACCTGCTGTGGCAGTTTTCTTACGTGGGTAACACCCAATATGCTGATGCCTGTGACAGTCAGCTGGGACCCACCCTTTTGGATGTTCACAATGATACTAAATGGAAAAATTTGGCTTCGTGCTAAAACTGTTGTGCTCTCTGGACATAAAAGTTTGAAAGTCCAGACTTCAGGCAACGAGACAAAGAAAACTATGGATATGTGCTTGACTTTATCGTATCCCATTAGTTTTATTCTTTACAGACTAAAGCAGGAACACAGACTATCCCAGGTGTCTTATCATAAGGACTGAGTCAGCATGCACTATCCAACTATCCTGGGTTTAACATGCATAAAAACAGGTTCAGCTATGGGACCTTTAAGAGTTGAAGAGGATTTATGACTTAAACTGATGAGCCAAAACGTTATAACGATGACAACATCATTTCTCAGCTGCACATTCATGATAATCAACTGTACACCACATCCCAAAGGTGTCCAGCACTATTCACATCTGGTGCCTGGGGATGTCACTGATGTCACTGTAATGGTCATGAAACCATTTTAAGATTATTTTTTCTTTGCGAAATGGAGCATTATCCTGCTGGAAGTAACCATTAGAAGATTATAAACTGTGGCCATAAAGAAATGAACATGTCAGCCAGCAACAATACTGTACTAGACAGGCTGAAGCATTACACAACCACCAGTAGACTGGACTGTTCATGAAGTCAGGTCCATGGACACATGCTGTCGATGGCAAATTCTGACAAGGCTATGTTTTTCCAGTCTTCAGCTGTCCAGTTTTGGTGAGCCCATTGTACTAGCTGACAACACGAATGAGCAACGGTGCAGCTGTTTGCCTCAGTCATAATGAAATAGGATTCCTCTCACTCATAATACTGGATTCTTTCAACCCCTATACCAGCTCACATCTGTTTTCCCCCCATGTACATTTACTAGGGAAATCACAATGAGCCAATGTGGAAGACCCCCCACCATTACACACACATACAAACACTCACACACACACACACACACACACACACTGTCCTTGGCCTTGGGGTCATTGGTCTGATATTCTATCCCAGCCACCCCTCTGTTCCCTAAACAAGCTTTTCCAGTCTGTCAGCCTTAATCCATGGCAACAAGAGAAATAAAGGTCCACAAAACAAAGCCTCCAAAAACATTATGTTGAGTACAAATCTCCCGAGAGTGAATGCAACTAAATGCCTTTAGTTGTGTCAGTAATTCAATAGT
The DNA here is from genome assembly GCF_024713975.1 of Paralichthys olivaceus. Classification (NCBI taxonomy): domain Eukaryota; kingdom Metazoa; phylum Chordata; class Actinopteri; order Pleuronectiformes; family Paralichthyidae; genus Paralichthys; species Paralichthys olivaceus. The sequence goes on along the minus strand of NC_091111.1, from coordinate 1,895,100 downwards.
GAGGTGGCACCTATTCCCTTTTCAGTACAACTCCTGAAACTGATCCTTAAGACTCAATTTCAGCCAAAGGCATCAAACACAGGAGCGGTCAGAAAATCTGAAAAGATTTCACAGATTATATAACCTGCATAAAACACAGAAAGTGAGTGGATTCAGAATGCTGCTCATAACACTTCATTGTACAGAACGATAAGAATAAAACGAAGCTAAGAGAAGGATGATGGAGGTTTGCAAGAGACAAGATAAGTTGTTGACCATTTGCCGTGAGGCTAATTTATGGGTTTGTTTTAAAACCATCCTCATCATCTTTGTTAAGCAGTGTTACTGTAGCCTTCTGTGATCCAGACAAATCACTTGGTGAGTCTCACAATGTCATTGTGGATTGCTGACACTAAGAAAATGAGAACCAATTAGTAATATACCGGACTTAACCTTCAATAAGAGTAAGGAAAAACTACCCAAAAACTTTTAACAGGGGAAAAAGAATGTAGAAACCCCAGAGAGAGCCACATGTGAGGGATCCCTAGGATGGACAGAAGTGCAACTAAGAACATCAGAAAAATAACATTATTCACCATATTGATGAGAATAACATAATGGAAAGTGAATGAATTGAGGAGTTATTGTCAGTAATAGTATGTGAGTAGGTAAACAGTATATCAAGCAGTCTTGTTGAAAATATGCCACCACGATCTTGATCCATCACCACAATCAGATGCCACCATCATCCACAATCCATCGTCATGATCCACTGACGCTATCGGGGTTCACCATCTTGATCCACCATCAGCTGCCAACATGATCATGGTCCACCACCACTATCCACAACCAGTTGGCAACATGATACAGGAGTCGCCAATATGATCTGTTTTCAGGCATGAACAAGGATGTCCCCTGAATTGAGTCCGGACCTTCTCCATAAGGTTGCCTTTCAGACAGGAGCAATGGATCGGGAGGAGCAGAGGCAGATGTGCTGTATTAATTCCTCTGCGGGGATCACATGTTTTTGTTTACAGCACATTGACTCCGACATCAGCAGTTATTAACAAAAGCTCTCATGACATCTTCGTCAGTGTCTTCTGCGTGTATAGCACCACTTTTTCATTCTGAGATATTTTCGTTCTGAGATATTGTTCTCACATCGGATCCTTTGGACATTCCGCTGACTTTTTACTGGGGGGCTGGCCGGAGGAACTCAGCAGAAACTCTAGAGGGTTTCACTTGGACATTTGCATTCACACATTCACACTGCCCCTCTGGAGAGAAGTTCAGAGTTCAGTCTAAGAGCAGCTATGCTTTCATTTGAAGTCTTTGAACTTTTTACACTTAAAGGCAACAGGATATATTCACAATGCACACTGAGTATGGGAACTGTCATTGAGGCCCAGGTTTTTCCAAGAGGTTCACTATTTGGTTGATTTTCTTGTGATTATAAGGATTGTGTGCTGTGCACATTTTGCTCTACAGTCAGGTTTTGAATTGTTAAATGGAAATAAAGGCACATCTTGGCAGAAGCTTTTAAAACTGAGGAAGGTCAGGAAGACTTCAAATGATCTTTTAATGCAGTAAAGCCAGAAAACTGATGACTTGAGGGCAGTAAACAACACAAATGTTTTCTCCAGTATATTTAGTTACACTCACAGCTCTTTGTAAATCTTTCTGCCCATGAGGTCTCAACAAAGTATCAGCTTGTACTAAATTATTATACTGTACAAATATAACTAATTTGGGAAAAGTACTTCACCTTCTCTGTTCCTATGAACAGATAAATAGGAAAGAACAAATAAGGACAAGGTTGTTCCAAATGAATACAAATCAGTGGGGACAAAAAGCCTGCCTCATAGGGGTGTGGGTTGCAATAGATCATTCTAATAGTGTTGATGTACTTGTGTGGAGGAGTTGGTTGAATGCACAAAAATATGTTCAAACTCTTACTCCCTCACATCTGCCTAGTTGGTAAAGTTGAGGAGCTTGTCAGTAGTAAAAGCTCCTGAAGTTTTTGGTCCTTTCCCAGCATCGTCCACATGACTACGAATGACAATCATCATTCATATGATTCCAATTTTCACAGCTAGCGCTGTGATGGAGAGTTGTGCTGAGTACTCTGGTTTGGTTTCCCTAGTAGTGCTGTTTGTGTCCAAGAAAATGCTGGCCTCGTTCACCCCGTGCTGTTTTTCAAATGGTTAGAGCCTTGTCTTGTTGTGACTCACAAAAGCAGCTTTGATAGCAGCGCTCTGCTGCCAGACTCTGTTCTCTTTAAACAGGTTTTTGAGTAACCTTAGTACCAATGTTGCCAACGCTCAAACATCCAAACAAATCTAAAATGTGACACACAGACTTGTTAGACCTACTCAGTGACTCTCAGCAAACCCATTTGGAGGAAGTCTCTGTATTTATTGACCTGTGTCACTTTACAAATGATCAGGCCAAAATTGACAGTGGATCCATATAGCCCATTGTACTCACTCTTTTTCCAAATGGATGATTCTGAACAAACAGGAGCCTGTTACTTTGGATCACTGCCCAAGATCACAGAAGGCAGTATTAAAACATTGAACAGAGTTATTTTCAGCACAATCCATGAATAATTTCAGCAGCTCTCCAATATCATTCTTACTATCTTATAAGACAAAATGTTTTATTTTGTTTGAGAGTAGTTAAACCCCAAACCTCTGGCTTCCAGGCTGTATGTGGTAAGTTAGATTTGCAATAACCCTAAACAAAATAGATAATAGTATTAACATGTCCCTGTGAGTCGTCCCCTCCAGCTACATGACTGTCAGGTCACAGTCAGTGGAATCGAAACACACATGTAGCTGCTATGAATCATTGCAGACCAGCATGGTGAGTGTCAAGAAAAGACAAGTGAAATGTTCTTACCGAGAGAAATGGGACAAACTAATATTTGTAGAAGTACAAGACAAGTCGTGTCGGCACAGACACTTGTTGAGGTGGAAATATGCATAATATACAGCTCAACTAAATACCTCTTTTCCACCAAAATTAGCAGGTGTAGCAGCTTATTAAACCCACCAACAAAGGCAAATCACTCCTTTCACGTTGCCAGTATAAGAGTTTGCCTCTGTAATTTTTCTCTTGAATGTCCTGAAGCCACTCTCTTACTTCGCTACCTTGCACTAGCCAATAATAACCTGCGTCTACTGCCGAGTCATTTGACCCAGGAGAGAATGCTGATTGTATCCTTTCCCATTGCAGACAAAAGCCAAATGTCAGTGGGTGTCAGTGGATTTTGTAACCAGTGGAAAGGGGGCTATACTTAATGCTTTTCAGTGGAGTTTGGGTGCCAACATGCAGCTTTCACAAGATCAAATTCTGACAATTTAACAATGTAGTGTGTGTAATTACTTTGAAAACCCACACATAACAACACACTCTTGTATGTGATATTAGTGCGCAGAACAGTGTCTGCAAGTGGAGAACCATCTTCACAGAAATTCAGCTCTGTGGCACAAATGTGGACAAGTTATGAGTGCTCACTCAACAAGCCTTAAACACTCAACTATTTAAATTTGCTTGCTCTATTTGCAACTTTTGATTGCCTGTCAGACAAAGTAAAATAGTTTGATACAAGGGAGGAATTACTGTCTTTGCAAGCCTTACATGGCAACACTAAAGGTGAGGATATGTTTGAGCAGGTTGTTGTGCCTAAATACAGCTATGAATTATCATCATCATCATCATCATCATCATCATCATCATCATCACTATCTACCATCAGATGCCTTGCCAAAGAGAAGCAGTTCCAACCATGATATTAGAAAGGTTAGTGTATAAAAATAAAAACAATTAAACAAATTTAAATAGACCTTTATATTAAAAAGGTTCCCCCACCAGCCCTTTACACAATCTTTCCTTTTCAGATCAGGTCTGTTTTTATTTGAGAGATACACAGAGGTCTGAGACACCATTCCCATTCATTTGAACTTTTAGACCCTGCTGTTAGGTGTGAAAAAAGATCAGTTGGAGAACTTGATGTGCCAGCCATAATGGCCCCAGCATTGTGCAGTTTTGTCTTTCACCATCACTGCCTTCAATGGTGCAAAGTTAATGTGAAGAGGCATTTGGCAGATGACTGCTTCTCTTCAAAAAAGGATGTGAATCAGGATATTTCACCCCTCTCCTTTCTCTACTTGCGATTTCTCTACAAGGAACCAGAGGGACAGGAGAAAGAAAAGGGAACCAGAAACCCAGGAGACCTAAAATACATCAGTGTCAAGGTTTTGAAAGGGTGAACTCAGCAAATGTTCTTCTTTAGTCCGTGCTCAGCTGCACCAGATCTTTTAGCTCAATATATTCTACGAAGTAACATAAATGATTATGGTATGTATTTCCTAAAGTCTTGGTCAAAACCAAGGAGTTGACCCACAGTGCTTCCAAATTTCTGTTTAAAGTAGCTTTCCTGAATGCACCATAAAGACTCAAGCCATCATACCACCAACATAATATTTCTTGCTTGTGAGAAAGGAAATGACTTGTTCATCAGAAAAAACATTTGTTACACCACACAACACTTAAAATAATGTAACTTAAATGAAAAAGTCTGTTTTTACCCTAAATGTGTTGTCTGTAGAAAGACCCAATAGAGAAACCAGAGCAGGAAAAAGAGTCAGGGCTCACAAACACATTGGACACTGACACTAATTGTTCATTTTAAAGAACTAGCACAGACACTTCTGTATAATAATAATAGTGATAATGCATAAACATACAGTCTAAACCAGAGGAAATAGAAACAAATAAGAATATGTAAGTGTGAACATTCAGCTTTAAGTTATGCAAATTTTGGTACTGGTGTTTGGAGAGAACAAGAAACCACAGAGATGAAAATTAGCGAGAAACGTTTGGGCTCAGTCAGCAGTCACAATTCTTGCTGTTGCTGATCATCACGCAAAGTAACAAAAGAAAGAAAAAAAAAAACTACTGGTAAAGTTCGGAAACATGTGTTCGATTGTGGATTGAAGTGACCTTTGGGGTGACCCCCATAGTCTCTATCACGAGGTAAATTGGACATGAACTTGGGAGATTGAAGTTACAATTACAGCTACTTATAGCTAATGATGTGTATTAAAATTATACGGCCGCTTTGAAAAATCGAAAACATTTCTATCAAGTGATTAATCATGATAACAATGTTTAATGATACTGTTTAACAGCATAATCAGTGCCTATTTGCTTATTGGCTATTTACTGTACCCATGAGCTCATGAACTATTTACTGTAATCCTATGATGGCAGGGCTGGGTACTTAGATTAGAACTCTGAATGCACCTTTTGGTGTTGTTTGTCTTAGAACTGATCTGGTGGCAGTCACAGGCTGTAAAAGTCACAGCAATAAAGGCTGCTGTCTGGTGACCGTCTTTTCATGAACAGAGCAATAATTCAACTTGCCCTTTGCAAACCAGCCACCAGCTCAGGTTGAGAGTAATGTCAGACCCAGAAGAGAATAAAAAAGTTATTTTAATCATTCCAGTACCCTTGGTTTCCCTTAGAAGGTTTTTACAAATGTAGATTAGCTGCAGATATGTGCGTGTTTGGGATAATGATTATGACCATATTAAATACTCTAGTTGGTTGGTACCATAAAGGTATTCACATTTTCTACACAGGCCTACAGAAATTATGTTTACAGCAAACCTATTTTCAAGGTTATGCCAGAAGTTGGGGTTGCACGGTTGATGTTTAGGAATCGTAGAAAGAGGAATGAAAATAATTGGAAGAGAGAAGAATAGAAATAAGAAAAGGAACAACATATTATATAACAAAGTAGACTTTATTAGTGTTTCTTAATGAGGCAGTGCAGTTGAAAAACAGTTCTTGGGTGTTTGTTATCCTTTGCTGCAGTCAACATCAAGTGTATCCTGCTGCAGATAAGTTGCTTTGTAACGCATTATGCGAATTTGTTTCAAAACTAATTGCTGCACCATCGCAAGTCGTCGTCTAGTGGCAGGAATCCATGATGCGCCTCATGCTCATGACCCTCATGCTGCTTGAGCCCATGGTCATGATGCTCCTGTACTCTCCAGGCCTCATGTACATCATTCTTCCTCTGTAGTGGGGCTGCTCATACATCAGCCAGTGGCCCTCCATCACGTTGCAGGACATGAAGTTAGACATGCCAAAGCGGCCCATGATGTCCTCGCAGTCATCCATCACCTCGTGCATCTGGCCCTGGAAGTTCTCCCTCTCGTAGATCTTCATCCTGAAGGAGCCTCTGTGCATGGGGATGGTGCGACATGACCTGATGCAGTCACTCATGCCCATCATGCTCATGTAGTCGGCGTACTCGCCCCTCCTCATGAAGAACTGGTTTCCCATGAAGTTGGTGCGGTCGTAGACCATGAAGCAGCCCCTTTCCACCCTGCAGGAATGGCAGCGGCTCATGTAAGAGGACATGTCAGGGCAGTCGCTCATGCACTCGTAGGAGCGGCCCTGGAAGTTCCTGTCCTCGTAGAAGATGATCTTGCTCATCATGTTCATGCCACTGGAAGTCATCTTTGCCAGGTGTTGTCACTGTAGGCCGCTGCTATTGCTGCTGCTGGTGCTGCTGCTACTGCTCTTGGAGCTGAACTGCTTGCCTACCTGTTGGAGACCCTTCCTTTATATACCTGAAAAGCAGGGAGCCCCTTTGTAAAAAAAAAACAGCCTGACCCAGCAACATACCATTGAAGCCCATAGAGCACTGAGGGTCCACATTTACAACTGTTGCCCCAAAAAACCTTAGAGAGGCGGTTTCGCTTCAAATACTATCAATACCTCTTTGAAAGGGTTAACAAACAACAATAGCACCTTTGTAACCCCCCTGCAAAGGCTTACATTACAGTACAGCACAAAACCATCCTTAGGTCTGGAATTTTTGTTTTGTCGTCTCATTCTTCACAGTTTGCCAGATTCATATAGATACATACTGAAAATCACTGCAGTTGCAACATTATCTAACCACAAATATCTGTGGTTTCTGTTCGGGAGCTTTCAATCACATGATCTCCTGCTGCAAATAGGTTTGTGATGTTGTAGATATTCAAATTCCTGAATCATTTCATAATCATCAGACATACTTCAAAATGGCATAAAATGAATTATTAAAATCCTAAAACCAACAGGAAGCCAGTGCGGAGCAGCTAAAATGAATGTAATGTGAGAAATAAGAAAGGGGACATGAATACAGATGAAGTTGTGGGTGACTGGAACAGACGCGTTTCATGCGAACTGTGACCGTATCACTTTCACTTCTTGTCGGTTCCAGTGTTGCTTACGTAGCAAACCCTTGTGTTGTTTCTCTTGAACTTTGAGGTTCAGATAGTTTCCTCCCTCAGTCGTGATAACTAAGATGAAAGCGTTTGCACCTTCAGTCAGGCGGGATGAGCAAATGAGGCTGATCGTGTTTTTCTTTTTTCTATAGATGACAACTCCCTGAAGCCCATATACCTAAGTGGTTCATCTGTATGTGGAAATGGGATGTCGCAGGGATGTTGAGCTACAACACGGGGTGTTATCATACTGCCAACAACAGTTTGATGTGTGGCCACTCCATTAAACTCAACACGGTAGTTAAACTGAGTTACGGCATCTCTGACTGCTGTTCCAGGTTGAGTAAACAGCACATGTCAGCACAGAGGGCTCGTGTTCGATTGTCCACACAAAGTACAGGGTGTGGAGGAGACTGAGCAGCAGAGGAATTCCTGTGTTTTTGCTTTATGGAATGTGCCTCTAACTCCTAACCCCTCTGTAATATAATGACTGACATATAATATCTGCCATAAATTCAGTACAGTCAACATAAGTAATGAAGAAACAACCTTAAGGAAACAATATGATTGTTTAAACCTCATTAACATGAGAATAAGTGGAAGTTTGTCGCAAGAGGAAACCAAAACCAATCAGATAATTGTTTATTGTGTGATTAATTACATAAATGTAAAGTTGAGCTATTATGTGTTCCTCAAATTTCCATCAATTGTAATGCTCAAGGTCATCAGCACATAATTTAAAGCATATTAAAAGCAGCCTGGCCACATGTTTACATTGTATTAGAAAACTGAAATGCTAAAAAAGTGAATTATGGGTTTATGTGAAGGGATGTGCGCCAATTAAAAGTAAAGACTGAGTGAAAGAATGTGGTAAGGATAAGGAAGGAACTCATTACATTTGCTTATCTGGATCAGAGGGCAGATGCAGGATTTTCTTTTTCACTTTCAAATTGAGAGATAGGGCGTTTTTCCACATTTTCATAGATTTCTCTGAGAAATCTTGATGAGGAAAGTCATCTTTAGGGGACTGATATGTGTGAGCGTATACAATCTGGTGCAGATCCAAATAAAAATCTGGATCCAATGAATTTAAAAGTGGACTGGTGGGTGCTCTACAGAGTCCTATTATTCGTTATTATTATTTCGACATACAATATGCCTACTAACATTCATTGCTGCTCCCTTAATCTCTATCAGACATTTTCTTATGTACAAATACTTTTATTATTCCATTATGTTACAATCTGTTTCTTCTAGTAAATGTTGTAAATGTTGTAATTTTGTTGATGTGTTCAGACACACGCGGCATCTATTACACTTCTGTCCGTCCAGGGAGAGGGATCCCTGACTGAAGCCCTATGAGACAAATTGTGACATGAATTTGGGCTATACAAATAAAATTGATTGATCCGACTTTATAAGTGAAACGTTGAAACATTTAAATTATCTTACCACAGTGCTCACAGTTACGTAGGCGTCCTGTAAACATCATTACAACTGTTAAGATTACATTTTCATTCAATGTCAATAACAATCTATCCAACCATTCATTCATCCATCCATTCCCAATTTGACAGTAATTACAGACAGCATTTTTTTCTCCTTCTTCATTCTGAATTTTCTGATTGTATTGATTATTTTAATTGCTTTTCTATGGTGCATTAAGTACTTACTCATGAGGGCTTTGCAAGAAACAAAGTGTTTCATTTCAGTAGCTGCTCAAGGTGCGTTGGTCATGTTTATTACGAATAAAGTGCAAAATCTATGCTGTAACTGTATGACATATGAAAACATGGACAAAGGCACACAGCACATTGACGGCACAACAGTTTGAATAGTAAAACGATAGTAAATCAATTAGTGAATTATAAAAAAAGGAGAAAAAAAACTAAATAAACACTAAATGGTAAATGGTTGTATTTATATAGCGCTTTTCTAGTCTTGAAGACCACTCAAAGCGCTTTACACTACAGTTTTCCATCCACCCATTCACACACACATTCATACATACAGTGCTTCTATAGCTAGCACTTTTTGTTGTTCTATTGAGCAGATGATAAATTGTTCGACTGCCAATTTAACCATTGTTTTATAGAATTGGAATTAATAGATGCGATATTCTTTTGTTCTTTTAGGTATAGGTATATGGTGTTTAAATGATGTGCTGCAAAAGTACTTTTTGCTATATGGTATTTTACAATCCTCTATGGCAGAATTTGCTTTTTCTGCCTTTTCTCTATTTACTCATCCAACACACAGCACAACATTTAGAGAAGGGGCTGATGAGACAGTGACATTGAACCAAAAGTCAAAAGAGCTCATTTACAGTTATTCCTAATTAACGCAATGCCCCGCCTATGCACATAAAGGGACATGAGACTGCAGGGCTGTTTGCAGTCTCATGAACTTTGCAGGGTTTGGGACAGTTGACAGTTTTATGGTAATTTTGATTCTGTCGTACAACTTTATAACTGAAGAAAAGACAAGAGCTAATTATTTTTGCAAGTGAGTCAGTGAGTAAAGGTGCTCTTGAATGTACAAAGATTCTGCTCTTAACCTAGAGAACAAATCGCTGATGAGAAAATTGGTGAAATTCAGAATTGCAATAGTGGAGATTTCTCATTGATATACTGTACTGGAGAAACTGTCACTGAATAACTAAATCTCAGAACACATTTCCCCTTATTGAAGGTGGTGTTCAGGAGCCCACACAGTCTTGACCATTTGAGCATGTGACAAAGGTTCATGTGGTTCACATCAGGTACTTTCCAACACAGGACGAGAACCAGTATCATGTATTTATACAGAGAATGGCTTTTACAAAAATCTATCCAAGAAAAGGGAAGAGCATTTTAACTTGTGGTCTTGTAAAAAAAAGAAGGAATTATTTGCAGTGTGTCTATGTTTTATTAAACCAATAGTGATTAAATTCCTGGTCATAATACATCTACTAACAAACAAATATGAATTAGAGAACCATAGGCCTTAAGTGCACTGACAGTTGCAAGCACAAGGTTCTGAGGTACAGCATTTATCACAGTAGAGACCATACTGTAGCCCAGCTCAATGGAAAGCTAAATGATGCAGTGCTAGGTCCCCTACAGCCAACACTCTAAAGAGCTCTCACACATGATCACTTTCACCAACATATTTGCAGTCTCTAAGATTCCTAGAAAAAAAAACATTGAAACAGCCTGAACGGGGAAAATCCGAACCGTCTTGTCAGGCCAGGAGCCAAAAGTGTTGAGCGGCCCAGCTGTTGATACAGGATTTGCTCACTGATTAACTGAATGTTGATAAGAAGTGTTTGGCTCAGTGTGCTGCCTTCTCAGGGTCAGAAGTGCAGCGGCGGTGGACGGAGACTTCATGTTAATCTGTCATTCTGAGTAATTGTTGCAGATAGCTGGAGAGAAGCCCAGCCAGCTCCAGCGGTGAGGCTGCTGGTCTTCACGCAGCGAACCAGGAAGGTCCACTCCATCTCAAATGGTTAACTTTAGGGCAAAGCTGTTAACACAAGAAACTGTACATCTTAATATTCGATGTACACTTGACAGAAATCACTGTTCATGTCTGCTTGCAAGAGTTTATATTTCTGTATAAAGGAAGTGAAAGCGCTTTCCCTAAATGTCCCTATGTGCAGTTTCAGTATCACTTCAGCTCTAATCAACTTTTAAAGTCAGTCACAACTGTAAATATCTTATTGTTAGTTCTATTTTTTGTAACCAAACATATTTTAGCTCAGTTTATATCAGAAACTTTCGAACAGCAGATTTAAAATCATGTCCTGTGTGTGCCACACATGCTGTCCCACATGGATTAATTGAAATGTTCTTACATACGTTTGTCCTTTTTGATCGCCAGATATTGATTTGCTTTCTTTCTTTTTTTTCTCACTGAGGTGCGATGGGAAGGTTCGACCGGAGCCTTCTCTGTGGAGTTCTCATGTTCTCCTTGTGCCTGCGTAGGTTTTATTTCAGGTGCTCCGGCTTCCTCCCACAGTCCAAGGACATGCAGGTTAATTGGAGACTGTAAATTGGCCGTGGGTGTGAATGGGTGTTTGTTATGTCAGCCCTGTGATCCGCTGTCAGCTGGGTTTAGCTTCAGCCACCCACCCCCCTGTGAGACTCTCAAAGAGCCGACATAATGGATAGATTTTCCTTTGTGCAATTGAGTTTACTAAAATATAGTTAGACTGTTAGTGCAGACACTAAAACTGTGTAAAAGTAAAAGTAGTGAAAGCACATACAGGGAAGGTTTAAGGTTATATACTGAAATATAGTTGATATAATAGTAAAACAATCAAACAAGTGAATAATCCTTTACTTAACCTAATTGAAAAATGAACATCCTGTTGCTCAGCCTTTGCTGTTTCCATTTGTAAATGCCTACTCTGCATTATGAGGACCTGTATGTGTACTTCCTACTGTCTGGTACATTTTCACTAACTAAAATATAAAGGAAGCTGTGGTGTGTGTGTGTGTGTGTGTGTGTGTGTGTGTGTGTGTGTGGTGTCTTTTCTAAATCAAGACTTTTCACCAGTGTTTCGTTCTGATGAGGTTTTAACTGGACGTTAAGTAAGAGGTCAGTCAGCATTTTGAATTTAGAATGACTGCAAAACAGCACATGTTCGGTCTCATTTACACACTGGAGAACATATGGGATTGCTTATTTATTCCAATGAGTTCCAGGCTAACACATTGATTAATTGAGCTTTAACTGATGGCTTTTGCTTGAGGCGTGTACTCTAACACGTAAATAAATCACAGTCCTGAATGTGATATGAAGCTTGAGACTGTCAAAAAGGGAGTTCCACGCTCCAATCAAGCAGACACCGTTATTAACTGTGAACATATGCATCAGCTGAGGCTAAACTCTGACTGCACGAGCCCCCATCACCAGAAGAGAGCCATTTGCTGAACTGTTTAATTTGAATGCTCATTTTGAAGCTGCAGTTTAAGCACTTCTGCCTGCAGCTCAGAAGAAGATGCTATGCCTATACTTTACTGCAAGGCTTGGCTTTATGTGCATAAAAACCTTAATCCCTTATGGTGTCTTCTTCACATCACACGCTGTATATTCCCCCACATTTTATCTGCGGCAGTTTGTGATCGCAAAGTGCAGTGAGATCACTCGCCACAGTGTCTCTGGATTCAGTCAGGGGACCGGCATGTAGCCGAGCGCTGACACTTTTAACGCTCTCGGGGCACAGTGTGTTCGCAGAGGTCGCAGGGCAGCAGCAGCAGTGGCAGCCAGGCAGGCACTGGTGTGCTCAGTGTTGGGTCGGCCATAGAAGATCAGTGAGCCATTCCTAATGACATCGCTCAGTGACGGCGGCACTGATTATTTGCCGTTTCTCCCGTCAGGCTGGGGAATGAGTGTTGACAGTCACATTGTGCTGTGAATACAGGCCGACCCCTGGGAGGTCAGGGGGAGAGTTGCACTATGATGTCACAGGTCAGCACGTGTTGCCACCAGAGTGCGAGAGAGGGCTGGACCAAAGTACTTCACTTCAGATAAAGTTTGGTTTTCTTTTTAATTGGAGAGGATGACAATGGAAAATAACAAGAAAAGAAACAATGAAATGTTTGAAATCATTTATTGCGGGACTTATATCACCAGACTTCAGTGGCCATGTGCAACTTAAATGAAAGAGCTGTTGGCAATTCAGTTCTACACAGCCTCATGCGATCAGAATAATGATCATGATGCATTATGTATATATTAAATCTGATCCCTCTGTTTAATTTGCCCTCTGAGGTGGTGATTCTGAAGTGTTTTTGCATAAACCCCTACATTTCCAATGATTATTCTCAGATGAGCTAAGTTAAGATGACCACGCCTGCCATACTCTACATGCAGCTGGACCAGCAGATCAGCTCTGAGCCCGTAGTATCAGCTGGACAGATCAACATCACACAACCAACATAGAGAGACAAACATCCACACTCATATTCACACCAACAGGCAATTTAGAGCTTTGTGCATGTGTTTGGACTGTAAGAGGAAGCTGGGGTCCCTGGAGAAAACCCACACAGATACAGGAACAACATGCAAACTCAACACAGAAAGGCCCTTGTCAGCTGTCAGATTCAAAGCCAGGAACTTTTTGCTTTGAGGCAACAATGCTAACCACTGTAGCAGCCCTAAATTACAAATTCAAACACTCACAAACAAATTAGTCTGAATGATCTAATTGCACAATATGTGGCCTCCTGATTCACTTGTGAAAAGGAGGAGGGGTGCGTCAGGGTGGAGGTCCCACTCAGAACAATGTCAAAGGTGAAGCTTTGGATTCATTACAGAAGATGATATGATCTGGACACAATATGGTCTCTAGTGTCACGGGACAGTGGACATTAAACCCTCTAACCAGACTTCCTCACTTCTGTGTCAAATTTGGGATGGGGTGGGGGGGGGGTGATGCAACCCACACAGCGAATATATTTCCAAAAGCGAAGCAAATCATAGGAAATAGGATTCAAATGTACCAGGAGGTCATGTATGTTTTATAATCTCTGTACTTCCTAAAGAAGAAACAGTTGAAAGCTGGGCATACATTAGATGATGGTCCTGTTGGTAAGTACAGTGTAGAAAATCCCTACATTTTCATTGGCTGAACTGGCAACCCAGCAGTTCCATGCTGGCACAGTGAGGGTGGCAGTGGAAAAAGAAAAGGCGGTGGAGCTCCACTGCTGTTCCCCATCCTTAACTTGCTAACCGTAATTATGTCCCCACATCCTGATGTGAAGCAGATATGCACGAGGAGCTTTTAATAGGCTGAGCAAAGAACAGGAGGACCAGTCATTCATCCAAGGTGCTGAGTGTGCAGGAAATGTCCACCACAGCTCCTGGTGCACTTCATGCTGCCATTGCCCTCATGTGGGGCGAGTTTCAGGAGAGAGATAACTCTCCCAGACTGCACTACATCTGTGAAATGTAACAAATGTTTCCTCAAGTTACATAAAAAGAAAAACCCTTGAACCATATGCATGGATTTGACTCTTTATTCGAAAGTTTGAGAGTGAATTTACTCTTTATATTTCCAAAGTTTGTGCGATACACTTTTTCTTGACTTTTTCTTCTCTGTGTTCTTTTCAAACTTGGAATTCTTTTTCAACCAATATTCCATTGTTTGCTGACTTGCAAATGGAAAAATGTGTGCAGAATGTTTATGCAGCATGAAAACCAGCAGAACACAGTGTTTGGAATAGAAGCTATCGTACTGTGATCAGACCTACGTTTTGTCTGTTTGTAAAGGAAAACCTCTCTGAAAATGACAGAATTTCTATTCAAGTTTCCTACCATGTGTCACCATGTGATTGCAGGCAACATGTGATTAAAGTTTCTTGAGTCCAACTAGGAAAAGAAAGCAGGCAAACAAAACCAAATGAGGTCATGACTTGAAAAATCGAAATGACCTCAGCTCCACGTCACTGAATGCAGAGAAAAGATCAGCCCTGCTGCCACTGTTTGTGCTGTACGTATATTCTCACTCTGTGTTGAAAAACAAGCCAATTCAGTCTGGAATAAGCCACAAGGAATGCTGAGCACCTATAGTGTTTCCAGACGAGGACGTACAGGGCCATGTGTGGCACAGTATGACTGGCAGAGCTGACTCCTGAACAAACCACAGATATGCAGACGTGGCTTCATTTTGCCAGGCTACTCAGGCACTGGCAGAGCACAGAGATCTAAGCAGGACAGCCCTGCAAGTTTTAAGGGGGGGGGATTTTCTCAAGCTGGTCGTGAAACCATTTACATTAGAAGTTATTGGTCACTGTAATTTCTCCTTCTCTCCCTGCAGATTTCAGATTCTTATTGGGGGGAAAAAATATTTTACTGCTACTGTGCTTTTAGCTCCCTCTACATTTTTTTTTACATAATTATGTTAATGAGCCCTTGAACAAAATCTATCCACTATATCAAGTGATCACATATTTTTCGCTTTAGTTAAAGTGGCAACAACACAGTGTAAAAAAGTATGTCAAATGTAAAATTCAATAATGTTACTTTAGTAAACTAAAAGAAAATACATAAAACACTAAATGCAAAGGCACTGATTGTAGAATGATATTTGAATATACATGATATTATTTGAACATAATTACAGTACATCACTTTAATGTTACAGGTGGTACAGGGGTGGGGGGGGGCATTAAACCGCTTGTTGGATATACAAAAAAAGGACAGCAAACTAAATAATAAACCAGTACAAATACCACATTAAGTCAAGAACAACATACCGAGTTGTAAATATTGGAGGACAGGAAGTTTGTGTACACGTTCCTGTAAAAACAAGTCAAATAACTGTAGCTTATGAATTTAATGCTGTGTGGTCATTACTGTCCATGCAGGAAGCAGAACAGCATGTGTGCTCCTTGTGAATGTAAACACAGTGAACCACCGCAAGTCCCAGTAGACACTGTTGATTCCCTGTCAGCTCGGTGGCAGGCCTGCCCATCTGAATGTTGCTATGTAGCCACATTTCAATGGAAACAAAGATGCAGCAGTACTTCATTTTACCCTGGGTAGCCCTTCAAAGTCATATTCACTTGGTGAGCACTTTTCCACCAACACTATACAACACATTAGGCAGTTCCTCTCTTTGCTCTCAAACAGCCCCAGTTCTTTGTGGCATTCATTCCTCAAGTTAAAACATTTGCGATCTGTTGCTAATCTACTGCTCTACATCCCAGAGGTTCTGCTGGATTCACATCTGGTGACTTGGGAGGTTCACTGAACTGACTGGCATGTCCATGAAAACAGCTTGAGACCTTTATTTTGTGACATGGAGTCCTGCAGGAAGTATTCATCAGAAGATGGAACTGTGCACAGGAGTGAACATGGTCAGCGACAATACTCGGATTAGACATCATGTCATTTCAGGACATGTCCAGAATTTGGCAATGCAGAGAAAATCATTGAAAAGTAAACATTTCATTCCTGATCTTCGTATCCCTCGAGCTAAACATTGGAGAAACAACGTGTCTAACTTCACATTAAAGTGTATGTGGTGATGTCTTTTCATCGGAGAAAGGTCAAAGGACTTGGGCTGCTCCAGTTTAAACTCTCCCTCACCCACTACCATCTCCAGAATCTGGGAAATTGTGATTTTGTCCCCCATTATCTCCCTGCCAGACATGGCCTCAATTCAACTTGTGAAAGGGTGCATTCCTTTCCAGCTGAGCTGGGGGTAGTGTTGCCCCAAAGATTAGCCTTCTTCTCACCCTCCTCCTGGAACAGTTCTGCTCTGCCGATGCTTCCTGAATTCTTCCGTGGGTTGTCCTGGTGCGAGTGCTTTTTAAGCTGGGGTTTGTACTGTTCTTCTGGCATTCCTTATATCCCCACAGAAAACACTCACTTCCTGTACTATGGTAGACAGACTCACTGGAGGAGGGAGGCTGAGTTCTGTCACAGTGGTGAGCCCTGAGGGAAAAAAGCAAACAAGAATTAAAAGACAGACCTTTAAAACCCGTTTCCTCTTCATTTGTACCAGTGGAAGATATGCACTCATGAATATGAGGATTCATGAATGGATCACTAAGCTTGTATTGGGCAGCTGTAAAAAGGCACTTCCCAGTTTCACTCCCATCATCCACTTACTTTTGAAGTTCTAATAAAAAGCCTACAAAAACATCCATTGTCTCTGGGGATTGCTTTGGATCTTCCCCAAACTGCTAAAAAAAACACCCAGAGTCAGAAGACTGATTTTTTTTCTTGAAACATTGTCTGAGACCAGTTTATCAATTTTTTAAAACGTGTTCAGCATAAAGTTGTGGCTTATAGACACACTTATTGGCACTCATCTTTGATTGTAACATTTGTTTTAAGTTAACGTTAATACCTTTAATTTAATTCTGAACTTCAGACAGATATCAAACAAAGACGGAAACAGTGACTATCATTTTGTTTCAGAGACAAATTTCCTGACAAAAAAGGCATAAAGCAAATGTGTGCTGGAGGTCACCAAACTCAGAAAAGTAATGCGTTCACAAATATAATTGGTCATAGTTGACTCTAAGAAATATGATTGTTTGTTTTGTGAAGGGAAACAAACATGAAATGACATGATAAAAAGTCAAAGATGGATAGATATACACTATATACACTAATGTGACCTAGCTTGTCTGTAATAATAATAATAATTTGGGTTTGTATAGCGCCTTTCAGGGTACCCAAGATGCTTTACAAGGAGAAAACACAAAATAAAAGAAACAAACACAAGATAATAATACTGATGATTGGCTGAGGCTAGAGTCCATAGGCTGTGGTGAACAAGTGGGTTTTCATGAGTTTCCTGTAGGTGTCCAGAGATGGGGCATGTCACTGTGCAGCCATTACAACAAAAAAAAAAACAATGCGACCGTTCTTAATTTCATGCATTCAGCAAATCACTTTATTTTATGAGCCCACATTAACACAGGCTGGTCCCAACTCTTGCTCTCAAACAAACTGAGCTCTTCATGTCACTGATTCCACAGGAGGTTCTGTTTAATGTTGTCACAACTGCATCACAACATTTCTGCTGATTCACGCTGCCAATCTCCTGTTCTACCACATCTATCACCGAGGCACAAACAAAGGACTCAAATGGATGACTCAAGAAGCAGAGATACGATCAAAAGGCATTTTAATTGATCCAAGAGCTGGCACACTGTAAGACAGTCCACTCAAGCCGTGGTTTCAAACAAACAAAGAACAGGTCTTTAAACACAAGGAATCAAGTCATACCGAATAAACTCACACAAGGGGTAGACCGCTAGTCTCTGAGGAGCAGGACAACTGGCAACAGGCAGAAGAAACACCGAGACTAAATACTCAAAGGGGCGGGCAAATAATAAGACACAGGTGAAACACATGAGGGCGCAGCAGGTAATCAAACACTGATCTGAAGTCAGGATCGAGAAGTGAGGATCTGAAAGCATTCAAAAATAAAACAGGAAGTTTGAAATGTTGAAATAATTGAAATAATAAAAACATGAACTAAACACCAGGACTGGATGTGACTCGATGATCTTAAAAGTGTTCTACTATCTGGTGACTGAAGTTCACTGAAAGCTTTGTCATGTTCATGAAACCAGTTTTAGACTTTTGCTTTGTGAAATAGGGCCCCAACCTATCTTTACTTTCTACGTAAAGTGCCTTGAGATAATGCATATTTTGATTTGGTGCTAAACACATAAAATTGAATTGAATTGAATATAAGTTTCCATTTTAAGATAAACTGTGGCTAAAAATGGATGAACAAGGTCAGCAACAGTACATATATCAGAATTAGTCACTGGTGTTGCAAAAAGCCCAGCAAACAAACCGAAACCTAATGTCAGTCAACTTAGTTCTTCATTTATGTCTAACTTTATATTTGATGCACATGCCTTCCAAATCTGATATCGGAATAGTTATGAGAATAGTTATGACATCCCAGAAGTCAATTTGCTATAAGACTTCTGGGATGTTTGAAATCCATTCTAAACTAATCTTTTAGTTAACTTCAAGATGCAGGTTTGACTGTCTGGATTCAGTGGCTCTTCATTTATCTCTCCGTGTCATCTGCACAATGTGTTCACATGAACTTGGAGATCAGTTGTCACGTCATATGTGCTGGGAGAGTTTGTCTTGGATGGCAGCCCCGACGAGCTCTGTAGGATTTATAATCTGACCGAGGCTTGTTAAAGCCTCTGCAGAGCGGGAGTACGCTGGGATGGATCACATGGAGGCAACCGAGTTGGAGCCACTTCACATATGATAAAATCATTTTCAGATTCCTTGTGTTTTAACAATTTTTATGTGTCTCATAAAGACTAAATAAAGAGAGCATTCGACACAGTTATCTGTACTGCAGTTTTGCGTGTGGGTTGAAGTGAAGGGTTTGTAAAATTGGGGTAATTCAAGTGTGAGCTGTACTGAACTGTCTCTCTGCCAACAGCCCAAGCAAACCTGAGGATGAAGACACCAAGCTGCATATCATTTTGTGTTTTCCATCCAGCTCTACAAGCAGCTAATGGATTGAACACATGCAGTCGGTCTTTGGAGATTTGAACGCACCTGGAATTGTGATAATGTGGGTTTTTAGTATGTTTTCGCTTTTTACTGTCCACCAAAGAATTCAGACTGTCTCAACTTCTCTCCTCTGACTGGGGTTTCAACTCTTTGGCCTCTAGTTTTAACCACAGAACACATCAGCACTCTGGGTGTCTCTCTCCTGACCTGGGTGTGTCATGAAACACTGCACATAGTTGGCTGAGAAATAATAATTTATATAGCTTCCTCCGAAGAACTTGACTTGAACAAGATGCAGAATCGAGTTTGCTAAATAGATAACCACGAGTGATTGCAGAGATGCTGCTGCGCAGCTCACACAGGTAGACTGCTCCTCATATAATAGTGTGTAACAACAGCATTAGACATGTTGGCTGATAGTAATGACAATAAGTACAGACAATCACAGCTTTGTTTGCAAATATAATTTAACCCAGTGCACCAACATTCAGCTCGGTAGCAACCTAAATCAATTCAATTACATTTGGAAAACATCATATCATAACATGCATTACCTCAAAGCACTTTACATAGAAGGTCAAGACTTTAAAAATTATAGAGAAACCCAATGCAGTTGCCACAATGAGCAGCACTTTGGCAACTGTAGAGAGCAAAACCTCCAGAACCAGACTCAATGTGGGCGGCCATCTGCCTAACCTGTCATGACTGTTGCTATGAAGCCGTGTTACAATCAAATTAAAGATGCAGCGGCCCTTCAATCTTATAAGCAGCCAATCTTCAGAGGATAGTAGCAGCTGTGATCTGGGTTTAGAAGCAGAAGAAGAATCCAGGACTCAGATGTCCCTGAGGGAATTGACAATCCTGTAATGGAAATATTTCAGATTTACAAGCTGTAATTTGTCTTGAAAAAAAATCTAAAAATAATCATTCTTGCCTGTAAGTATTTTTTTCTGGTTCTAGACCTCATTATCCAATTTGTTCATCAACACAAACTGATGGATGATGGCTTATCCATCAACTGAAGAAACAGTTCACCAATCAGACTGTGGTATACCTGTGGTATAAAAAGGAAAAAGCATAGAATCACCAAAGTCAAGTATTCATTGTGTGGGGAACCATGAATACCAATACATTGATGGGCCTCTCTGTATGCTAGATGTGTTGTTGGATAACTGAAACCGTATCTCATGGAGACGCAAGGTAAAATTGTTAAATCTTGACCAGGAGCCTGAAGAAATGATTGATACTATGCTGTTAGAAAGTTATTTTCTGTATGCCATTTTATTTTACTCACACTTTTTAGACTAACAGTTTATACAGACAGAATCTGCTCAATTTTCTTTGGGTCTTGTAAATTCGACCATTACCTGAAATGAATAGGGGCATTCAATTACAATGTATTTCCCTCCCACTGGTAAAATAAAAGAATAAGGCATAGCTGTCAGGAGGTGGCCCATTTTCACTCAGATCCTAATTGCAGTGATGATGGAGCGACCCTGTTGATGGCAGGGACGCTGCTGTTTGATGGCGTCTCTAACTCCTGAGGGTGATTTCCCAGAGGAACACTCTGATTACGAGAGATGTAGTCACAGCCCGCCCGTTAAACAGATGCTCACAGATATTAAGCTAATGAACTTGGCGGGTAAGTGCTCGGGGTGTGCCACCACTGTCACTTGGAAGTGCACTGCATGTCTCGCCTCGGCCGCTGCCTTTGAAAGTGACGCTTGCAGCGGGATTGCCGTTGACCTCTGTTTGTTGACCTTTCGCCATAAAGGAATCACAATAAAGCCAGCACCAGTACCTCAGGGCCTAATGGAGGCATTTAAGGAGGGATTTTAGATGAGCTGGAATTCCCTGGTGACAGCACGGTATTATTGTTTGCTGACACTTGTGTGTAAGAGTCTCAATTTGTAAAATGATCCCCTACCTTTTTTTATTTCCTCATCATTGAAGTGTTTTTTTGTTACATCTTGTTTTCTGTCAGACGAGTCTGTGTTAGACGCGAAGAGACCATTAAAATGACGAAATGGCAACAATACTCCTAAATCAGACCACTGCTTCTAGAAACATTCAATTAACCAGATTTATATGAGCTCATTAGAAAACACTGGATTTGATCAAATTGCTTTCTTGCAACATGTTTTTCATTCTGTGCTCAACAGTTTTTCTCCGTCTTTGTGGTGGGGTTCCTACAGGAAAAAGCTGTGGGGGGGCTCTCTTCAAAGCTCCATAGATCCTGGTCAGACGTCAGTCTTACATTCCCCTGAGCTCCACTTTCAGCCACTTAACCTCTTCCCTCTTATTAAACTTGGCATGTCCCAAGGTTTATCCCTTAAACCCCTGCTGTCAAGAGCCTGCTTCAGGATTGTTATTACAGCATGATAACATTTGTAATAATAACATTTACTACTAGATTATCATTAATACAACAATGTTTTTAAAAAAGGAGCATCTACAGCCTTTGTTTCACACTTGGATGGACACATACAGGACGGTACGTTCGACTTGACCACTAGATTGTGACACTAACGTGAAAAATGATATTAGGTCTTCCCAAGTTCTATGTGCTGCTGACTTGTTAAATATATGTTTTTTCAGTGTATATGTACACTTGTTCAATCAAATGCAATTTAGGGTGACTATAGTGAGCCACATCGGTCATGTAAAATAACACTTGTTCATGTGTCTAAGCAAGCACGACCAATAGAAGGCTTTGGTAATGTGACTTGGCAAAGTATTAGTTTATATTCCAAAAAACATCCCCTCGTTTTTTGATTTAGAGCTCAATATTGTGCTCTGCATTTATTATTTCTGAATAACTGATATCCTTTAATATGTTCTTGATTCCCCTCGCTGATTCATTGGTAATTGAGGTGTTTGGAAAAATAAAGGTTAATCTGGGATTTTGTCCTAAAACGTTTAATTCCAGATAAAATATAGCCAGATGAAATAACTCAGGCTGATATCTTTGCTGGCCACTGAGAACCTTTGCCTGACTGAGATGCATCAGTGAAAATACAGTGCACCTTCACAGGCACTGAAGATAAAGAGGGGGAGAAGAAAAACAAATCACATGCAAGAGGAGTTAAGAGAGGGACTGTAGTTCACTGTATAAAAGTGAGAAAGATGCCAAAATTCCTTCCATCTCTCGGGTCACTTTGGGGTTTTGGTGCTGTGAAACTCCTCCAGGCTGTTTCACATTTCAGAGTCCTCCTGGCCAGATTTCCTTGCGGGCTCCAGTAACAAGCAAGGTTTTGGTCTGGAAGAGAGAGAAGACACTTATCACATTATAGGTTACAGACAAATGAAGTGCACAAATTCTCTTGACTCAAAATGAATTAAAAAAAACTTGGACTGCTTTAACAATAAAGGCAGAGGTTCAATAAAAGATTCAGTGAAGCGTTGAATAAAAGTTCCAGAGGTGTTTACTCAAGCAGCAGCGTTGCATTTTCTGCAAGATTATGCACATACAGCAGCTGTCTTTACTGAACATCAGACAGCTGTTGCTGTGGTTCAATAAATGTAGTGTGGCTTTTAATTGTTCTCGTTCAGTATTTTGTCAGTTTTAATTTTGAAATATTTGATTAATGAGAATTTGTGCCCATAGATATTTGTCTCCAAACTTGTTCCAAAGAGAGATGGAGATGGAACAGAGTTCTCCTTCCTTTCTGGATACAACTTCATTTTGTCTTGTTCAACAAACAGGTGAGATATTTTGAACAGCTCTTAATTTAATCATTGTGGTTTATATGTTTGAAATACAAGACTCCTGAGCTGCAGGATCCAGATCTGACACTACTCAACAACGAAATCAACTCTCTTGTGTCCCCTCTTATCCACCACACCTCCTCTCTTTCCCATTTTCCTCCACCCCAACCAGTCGAGGCAGATGACCGCCCACACTGAGTCTGGTTCTGCCAGAGGTTTCTATCTGTTGAAGAAGAGTGATTTTCTCTCCACAGTCGCCAAAGTGCTGCTCGTTATGGGAGCTGTTGGGTTTCCATTTGATTTTGTAAGTCAAACTACTCTTTAAAGGGTCTTAAGATAATATATGTTGTGAACTGGCACTAAACAAATACAATTGAATTGAATTTAACTGAATTGAAAAGTAAGTATTTTGAGAAATAATGGTCAAATAACTTCGGAAAAGCCCCCTCGACAGACCTTTTCAAAAACAGATATAAGGGATTTATATCAAACCAGTAAACCACTAAATGTTGTTTTAACATTTTTTGTGATGCGATTAAAGAAAAAAGGAGGTATACCATATTAATTACTAAGCTTACCCTGTGTTGGTAGGTGCATTTTTAACTTTGGACAAGATCATACTAGCTGTCCCTTGCTGTTTGCAATCATAATGTCAATGAAGACAAACCATACCCTGAGTCCAGCTGATAAAAAGTGGAGATTGATATTAATCTTCTAAAAAAGTCATGAAAAGTAAATAAGTGTGCTTCCTTGCTAGCTATTCATTATACTTTGTTTTGAATGATGCATTTTTATACAGTTAATCCAGTCCCTTCAAGAGGGAAAGACTTGGATAAGCTGATTTCTTACAACTTGATAGAGTGTGCTGAATTTCATCACCAGTGGGTCTGTATGATCCACTCTGTCTACAGAATCGATCAGGGTCTCTCTAAATCTCCTTGTGGTGCTGCAGGATGAGATTAAGCCGGGAAACCTGCTGATGACAACCCTCATCTAAGAAGACTGAATGGAGCCCTGAGTCCAGTGAAGGGTGAGGCTGTCCTGGTGTTGATGTAAGATGGTTGAAATGGACACTGAAAAATAACAAGGTTTATTTGGTCTTGTTTTCTAAGTCCCCTGCTGAGGAGTCTAACAACATTCTCTTGAGTTGTTGCCTGGCTACAGCCTCCCTCAGAATATGGCATTTTCTTTATCACGGTTGCTGTGTACTCTGTATCCTTTCCGTGGTTACTGAGTGTTTATCGTCCTGCACATCATTTGCTGGAAGATGGCCATGGCAATTTTTGATAGCTTGTGGCAAACACAGCAGCGCGTTGTCTCCTCTTATTTGTCCTGCAGCAGGGTTTTTGTTGCAGAAGGGGTTTTGCCTTTCACTGTTTGTTAGTGTAATCCCTCCTGAACAATTACACACCTGCAGTTGTGATAAGCGTCATAACCATTAGTGCGGGCAGTGCTGTCATCGCTGATAATGGTGGCCATTTCTTCAGACCCACACAGTTGGAGGTGATGGTGGACCAAACCCATTATGGTGGTCTAACTCTGTGAGGACTGTGATGAGATATTCTCCAACAGATTCATTCAGACATTTATTAATTAGCTCTTTTAGATAATAGATTCCTGAAAATAAATGACTACCTTTAGCATCCCAGTGTGACCCTGTAAGATGGAGCCCTTCAAATAAATCACAGGCCTTTAATTCAGTGCCACGTTAAATGGATAGCGGCTTTGTGAAGCATGACAGCCTAAAGACAACAGTCTCCTGAGGCTCAGCAGTGTGCAGACAGCAGGGCATGGGGCTGCACTCCAACTGATTACCGGAACCACAGGCAGACGACATGCTCTCCCGCTTCTTCTCTTTCCATCTTTCACTCGGCTCATGTTTTCCTTCCTTCTCTTTATCTCCCTCTCAGAATAGAGACCTGGCTACGTACCCTGGGAAAAGACGCCACTTAACAGATAATAATGCTTTGCCTCACCAGTCTGTGACACAAAAAAAGGAAAGTGGGCATGGAGGAGGAGCGTGCCCATCTGCCACAGCTTCATCATTCCTAATGTGCCATGTGTATTGCTGGGAGACCAGCAGGGGTTTGTGGGAAGTGAGGAAGCAATTACCAGCAGTAAACAGGCTGCTGGCTAGCCGTCATCTTACACTATGTTAGCAGTGGAAATTAGAAACAAACAAAGCCAACCTTTACACCTGGCATTAATACTGTTTGCCTCAGATGCAGATTGAGTGGATTATGTTTATGTCTGGAATTAATATTCTTCTCAGCGTGCACATAGATATTTTTCAGTCTCTTGCCAAAATGCATTCTGGTCATGTTTATAGCATCTTTTTAATGTTGTCTGTAAATATTTCCTTCTTTCTGAGCAGCAACATCCACACATTCTTTTGAAACTGTTCAGCACCTACGTTTTTGCACAAAAATGTTCTCACACCCATCTGACCACCCATGGCAATGTTGGTCTAAAAAATGAGGTGTGGTCAGGCACATTGTTATCTTAAGGTAATGGAAAATGGTTTTGCAGTTGACCATCTAAACCTGGTCTGAGGTCAGTGATGCAGTATGCAGTTATTTTTTATGGATCATTATCAAGGGTAGCTACATAGGCGAGTGTTCACAAGCTGTTGGTCTGCTTATGTGTGAAGGGAAAGCATTTCCTGTGCAGAGAAGCTTTCTCTCTTTTACTACCTATCAAATTCAGCATTATAAAAGCAGCTGACAAGGATTTGAAATAGAATATGAGATGATCCCGATTGGTTGCATGTTATGCCCAGAAATGTAAATCTAATTGCACTTGTTCCCTGTGCTTTAGACCATGTGCTTAGATCACTGAAACCGTTTGTCCCAGTCGAATCTTCTTCTACAACCTCAGTTAAACTAGCAGTGGGCGACAATTGGCTCAAACTGTGGGTCAAAATTTCAGCTGCATCGCTTTTGATTTCGATATTTTTACTGCACTATATCACACAGTCACAGGTGCAGGGGGTACTGAGCTTAGTCATGGCAACAGCATTCATAGAATCATTCCCTGGCAATTGTTGCTCAGAGTAAAATCACAATGCAGTGCTTTATGTCAAGCTGAATTACCCAGCCTAACTTCATTTGGTAAAGTTGTGAACTGGGGCTGAAGAGTGTGTTGATTGCTTATCACACCTCTGAAATACAACATGCAGTGTATGACAAAATAACACCAGTCAACTCACAATTTGTCTCATATGATTTAACAGGGTGTGTAGTATTAACAACATTGATTAGAGGAAACAGGTTGTAACATAATGGGAAAGTGTGTCTATGTTTAAAGTAGTTTGCATAAGAAAAGGTCTGATAGAGATGAAGAGAGCAGCTATGGCAAATGAATTGAGGGGTTATTGTCAGTAATGGTATAATATGTGAGTAGATGTATTGTATATTAAGCAGTTTTGTTGTAGTCATAGTCATAGAAAACAATATTATTGATGGCAACAACAGCACACTTACGACAACAGAAAAGACAACTGATTCTCCATTTCGGGTTCGGTTCTGCCTTCAGAGTTGAGTTGCATACTTGAATTGAGTAACAGTATCAAAATAATGGATATAGCTGTTGGATTGTTCCTGACACTGTATGACTGGTTCAGTGTTCATCAGAGTGATGGCCTGTAGGAAGAAGCTGATTTTCTGTCTGGTTGTCATACAGTGCAGTGCTCTGTAGCGACTACTGTAGAAGGCAGGTTTAACTTCCTGAGCTGGTGCAGGAAGTACATCCTCTGTTGGTTCTTTTTGCCTGTGTGTCTATTCTGGATATGTTGGTCCACTTGAGGTACTGGGGAAGTGTGGATCCCAGAAACTTGAAGGACTCCACAGCAAACACAGTGCTGTTGAGTATGGTGAGGGGGTGCAGTGATAAGGGGCTCCTCCTGGTATTTTATATTCCAAACATATTAATGAATTGTGCAGTTGTGGGGACCCCCTAAGCGTTAGCATCTCACATGCTTATAAAATCATTGACTTTTGCTGGAAACTAGTGAAAGTGTGAACAAGTTCAACTTAACTCGATTCCCAATCTTCTGCCTTTAACCTCTCCAAAGAGCTGGCCACCACTTTCCAAAATTTCTGTTTTCCACTCGCTGCCCAGATCTTGTAAAGATGGGGCGCAATATGCACTCAGGGGAGAGTGGGATGAATAGGAAATTGAGGTGGAGGTATGTAAGAGTGTGTGCGTGTGTACCTGGGGCTCCAGTCCCCATAGGTTAAGGGTCTGCTTCCACCATTTAATCCCTGACAGACTTTGGGAACTGATAGTAACATTTTTCTTTCCAGACCAGATTTAATGCTCTTGTCTTATATTGAAGAAAGAACATTTTATTAGCTTGTGCTTTACGACTAGTCTTCAATCTTCAAGAAATTGGAAGGGAGAATTGAACTCTACAATACTATTACACATGGCATCGTAGAGGGAGAGAGGAGAATAATAAAATCAGTGGGCTCTTGCTTGCAGAGAGGATTTTTTTATCAGATTGTTGTGCCGCCAAGTTGAAGTGATTACTGCAGAGAATGTATACACAACACACATCAAAAAGGCAACAGTTTAATCTTTTGCTCCCTTGGTCTTACCCCCTGAAAAAGCACAAGCAGGTGAGAAGAGAAATCCTGCACACCGTCCTGTACTTGCAAAAAATAAAGTGTACAACGTCAAGTCTGTTAGTGTTTGTGATCAGGGCAATGTCGAAGGGATTCTTCTAAGAAGGGTGTTACTCTCTCTATTACTTCCAACTAAGTGGAAACTCAAAGTCAAATAAACACAAAGTGATTAATGACCGAGCCATGAACTGGTTTGTAAAAGATAAACACACTCACCCAGCTTGGGACCCAGGGATGGGAGGGACGGGCTGGATGAGTGACTGATACTTTATATACTTAAGACATGAACGGAAACAGTTCAGCAGAGTGAGTATTATTTTTCAGCAGGACACATTAACTGTGTTAGTACAGGGGTGTGCCTTTTTTCTTTATCTCTGTGGCTCGCAGGGGAAATAGGAGGAGAGCATACAGGGTAGGAGAAACCCAATCCCCCCAACCGCCGGGCTCCTCCCTGTTGAACAGGTACTGTGCCCTCAGATTGCTTTGTCTCATTCAAACATAAAATTACACACAGCAATTTATCATTTCATGTACTTCATACACTGTCATATTATCCAATCCTTGTACAGAATCCGCTCCAGAGGCATCAAACATGTTCTTGTTTTGCTGAAGCAAAAAGTCGGGATGTTTGGCTCCCACCAGACTGACAATAAAGCATGTCAGCATGGTAATGACTCTGCCTTCAGCGGTGACAAAGACATGCAAGTCAAATGCAGTGACAGGTGTCACACAGAGTCTCTTTGTGTGCCACATGTGCAGTACATGGTGCTGTATGTTGTGATAAATAGAGGCCTTCATTATGGGATGAGGAGCTGTATTGTTACTGCTGTATAGTACATGATGTGTACTGTAGGTGCTCTATGGGCTCATTTGTCTCTGGAATGTGGAGAAAAATCCTCAGCTCCTATGTTTCCTCCCACTTTACATGCAGCACTTGTCTTGTATATAAAGTAGACATGCATGAGCAGGGCTGGACTGTTCACTGCATCACTGGATTCCTCCCACATCTGCCTCTTTGAATTGGTTATATCAGACAAGAATTAGAAATATTGCTCCTCACATCTCAATGACCAAGTCCCATCATATACTTATAGATGCCTTCTCTATCATATTGCAGGCTTACTCATGGTCACTAATCTGCTGCTCACATGTATTCATTAGGATAAACCCCTTGAGATGTACCATCTCATTTTCAAGGGGTCACGACATACATCACAATCACTACATAACAAAAAAAGAAATAGAGTTATTAACACAGCAATAAACAGACAGGCACCAAAAAACATAGACAATAGCAGACCACATAGATTAATGAATCAATAAAAATACATACAGTGACAGCTTCATTAATAGGAAAAGCAGTCCATCTAAATAAGAGGACAGGGTATGCTTAAACATACCAAGTGATGAAATGGATCCATTATCAGCAGGTCAATTATTTCAGTCTGCTGGGGCAATGAAACATATAGCTCTTTTGCTTGTTCTTAGCACAAGGGACAGGAAAGTAGAGCTGAGCAGAGTGCCTTGTTTGAACATTTGAAGTAAACTGTACAAAATATTCATCAAATCAAGGTCGATGTAAGACATTGACACCAAAATTTACTTTATGTGGGACATGATCAATGTGGAAATTGAGTTTAGAATCCAAGCTTCACACCTATATATTTAATCTCAACAACATTATGCAGAGGATTCCACAAGAACCGGATTTGAATTGGCTAAAATGGTCGTCCTCTAACCAGAAGGTCGGTGGTTTGATCCCAGTGTTCCTCATCTACATGCCAAAATGTCCTTGGGCAAGATACTGAAGCCCAAATTGCCCCTCATAGAAAAAAGTGCTGCCCATAGATGCACTGTATGATGATGTGTGCAAAATTGAAGATTTTAGTTAGATCAATAAATGCCTGAGCTCACCATTATCTGCAGCAGAGAACACATCAATGGAGATTTTCTGTGGGGCAGCAGACATGGAGTGATGAGCCCTGAGGCCAGATTAAAATGGTGATAAGATATTGTTGATACAGAGATGAAAGTTGATTTGCCAAAAACTTTCTGTTTGTTTGTTTGTTGGTTGGTTGGTTTACTTGTACTGTATAAGCAAGATTACACAAAAAAATCAAAGCAACAGATGAACCAAAGTGCTTTACAATTATAACAGAACAGTTCATCATATATTATATGAGACACAGTTTGAAATCTGCTCCAGGGAGCTTCCTTAATTGTAGCCATAAGAAAATTTGGGTTGTGCAAATATTTCAATTTTGTACACTATAAACATTTGCGGTCACACCCACATGAGAAGAAGTCTAAATCATCACAGGGCACATTTTTCTACTCAGCCTGAGATCTTTTCTCTGTCTTCACCTCATCCTCCACATGTATTCATGGTTTTAGCTCTGGCTTTCTAACAGCAGTAAACATTTGGATGACGGAAAATGTTCTTGCAAAAGTAAAATTTACAACATTCAAATTTTGGACCAACTTGACCTAACTCAACTGGACTTTGATCAACCTCAAAATTTGCAGAATTCCCAACTTCCAAATCTTCTTGACATTGATGCCCTTCAAAGGAATGGACTAAGACCCAGAACTCACTGCATGTGCCTGTGTGACTGTCCTGAGATGTTGTGGTTTTCCTTTTGGCGTTCATGTTAGACACCAAACAGCATATGTGAGACACATCTGGGGCAAACACACATTAAAGTGGAACATTACTTCAACTCAACATCAAAGTCAACACCATCAAGCGTAGAAAATAATTGTGTCTTAGTCCAGCTTTTCATACATCTGCATAGTTCTGTCAATAGGTAGTAAAGGTCATTATGACTTTATATCGCAGTGTTGGCAGGTTTGGAAATATTTGTTCCCTTGCTCAGGGCTTGAAGCTAACAAAAATCTCTGGAACATTTTCAGAATTTTGCAATGGAAAGTCCATGGCTGTTGGACTAGACAGGTCATGTAGTCTCTGTAGCCAGTTTTGAGTCAAGACAATATCTGACAACCATCACACTTTTCCCAGCTTCTGCTTTTTTGTGCACCTAAAAACAAATGTACAGGAATTAGACTTCAATAAAGAGTGCTGCTGCTCGTTGGTGGAGTTATCATCAGAGTTAAAATTAAAGTTAAAAACTAACACAACATATCATGTAGTTAATCACTATATAAACTATGTAACTTGTAGAAACAACTCGTAGAGGTGCAGACAGGGTTCAGGATGACATAAAAATTGCCTTCAATCATGGCCAGTCAGAACAGCTTTAGCCTTCAAGTGTTTTTGGACCACATCTTGTTTGAGTTCAAATGAATCCATCTGGGCGCCTGAGTTCATCCCAATGCCACTGCTGCACATATCCGGAAAAAATGGCTCGTTTGACTACTCATCAGCTGCGATTCTTTTTGCTTGCAATGAATGAACAATCGCATTCTTGTCATTTTTAACATTAAAGGAAATGCCTGAAGTAGCAGTGCGTGTCATCATATGCAGCATGGGAATTCTAACAAGAGGCCCCTCCACAGTTCCTCCCTTCTTATCAGTCTTAAGCCTTTTGTTCTTTGTGCATATACAGTGGGTCTGGGTGACTCTGCCTTTGCTCATGTCATTATAGAGCTATTTGTATTGCAAAATGGAGGGTGCAAAGTTAATGAAATGCCTTTTTAACAGCCAGTAGCAGCTCAAAAGCCACAACCAAAGGACAATGACACTGTTATGTACTCTGGTTTTAAGATGGGACACAGGCCGCGGTGTCTGCCGGAGAGTCAGAGGTTTTGCTCTCAGTGAATGTACTTTTGTGACGGCTCCTCACAAAAGGGCCACACATCATGTCATGCAAGGCTGTGTACAATGAAAGAGCATTATGCTGTGATGTATAGACTTGCACCATCTGGATTCCTGGCAAGTGACAGAAAGATGGTTTGGAGGCAGAGACTTGGGGCTTTGTTTGATTTTCATTCGGGATCAGGCTAGATTTATGTGATCCGTACCCAGTGGGGATGATGGCACACATGAAAATACAATGACTGCACACAGACACAGAGATCCAGGCTGCGCCACATATAGAGAGGACTCATCTATTTCAATCTGCAGGTGTTGTATTGTGCAGCCGAAATAAAATCAGGTCAGCTTTGAACTGCCTCACTAAGCAAGAGAGAAGTTTCAGGGAAGCTGAGCGGCAGAAGCTAAAAGTAAACAGCTGGAGTGTTTGCAATGCAACACAAGCATGCATGCAAATTAGCACAGTGCCTGAAACCATGGCGACAGCTGATATGAAAGCATTGTTGCATTACAAGGCCCTTTTAAACAGAGATCCAGCTGCGTTTTTGTTCAGAAGATGCCTCATTATTATAACACAACAGGGTCATGTGCAACAGTCCTGCCTTAGACATGCTGTATAATAGGGGCTGCAGTGACACGGCAGGAAGACATCAGCCCTTAATAGACTCGGCTTTACAGTAAATCCAGGCAGAGCTGTGGTATTGTTGAGGTTGTTATCAGGCCCAGATGTGACAGGACAGCCAGCAGGTACTCACAGCTCTCTCGGACTGGTGCCAAACAGGAAGCTTGAATAATAACAGACCCTCAGCTCTATGTCACCGCCCCAGGACGTCAAATTCAACCGGCCCTGTAGAACCCAACACACTCCAGGTATGTGTGTGCGTCATAGTGCTGTGCTCCTCCCTGGCAAGCTGGCCAACAAAAGCAGAGTAATGGGAAGGTTCGTGTGTTAAATTGTTGTCATGGGATTGATCATCACACTGGGTGTGCTTCCTTCACTTGTTATAACCCCCCCCTCCATCTTCCAAAACAGATATCTTACAAATGCAGTTAAGTGTGTTGTTTTTGAATGAAACTCAGGTAGTGTTGGATAGTGGAAGGCATTTCACTTCCTACAGACAAGAGCATAATTCACTGGTCATTTTCAATCATTGCTTCTCAGGGTTAGAGGGATAGATGGGTCAGTAGAGATGTGACTTTCTGTCAGCCTGGCTACAGTGCTGAAGAGGAACCTGGGGTTGTTCTTATTTTCTTCTATTAATAATGAATAATAGGAGGTTCTGGCATTTCTAAGTGCTTTCTTTCTATCCTTCCAGGCTAGTTGAAAGTCATGTTGATTGGTGGAACACCGCTGAGGCTTCTGTACCATTAACAAAGTCAACTAGTGTGGGAGTGAAGTTTTGATAACTTTGCTGTGTTGTACTGACACATGGCTGTGGGGTAAGTGTAGAAGGAAGCAGTTCTTTAAATTTGTTCACAGTTTTATCAGATAGACAGAGACTATAAAAGAATATCAAGAATCAACTCGTCAATAATTGTAAATTCAAATGTAATTAAAAACTGGACTACGAAGCTCTTTAGAACAGCCACAAAGCAAGAGATGCAGATTTTTTTTCAACATGCTCTTCCTGACCCTTGGTGTCCTTGTCGGCACTGCAGTCACTAAAACTGTGAGAAGAGTATTTGACCATTTCTTCCCACCTGGAAAGAGAAATATACATATTGATGAGGATAACAATTCAGCACCCATGGTTACCACTGAACTGCCTAAATCAGAAACTAGCGTTGAAGAGACAGAGTCCAATCCATTGGCCACTGCAGAATTAGAGCCTGCAGCTGTGTTCAACGATGAAGCATCCCTCAATTTATTTTCCAATCTGCCTCAAACCAAATAATTACTAATATGTTAGCATCTCTTCTTCTTTGTTTGTTCGGTTTATTGATGGGTGGCAACCGACCTCAAGGTGCATTACCTCCATCTACTGCTGTACTTTATTACTTCACTCCCCCCAAACACCAAACCGCCACCCGACGGATGCAGGGGCACGCTCTGACATCCAAGTCCCAAGCGAATGCCACTGCTTTATCGTGGGGGCATCGAGAGGAGGGGCACAGCTACCTTGGCGCGGTCTCATCACATCGCATCATACTTGTTTTGTTTTTATACAACGACATTTACACATGATATGTAGATATCTAGTTTTCATTTGTTTCATTCAGTTGACATTATACATCTGTCAGTCCTTGTCTCTCCAACCAAAACATCTTTTTTTAGGCTTCTGCTGTGACAATCCACTATTAAATATTGATCTATTTACCAGGGGTTGCTGTAGTAGCACCAGAATAAATGTTTGAGGAACGATGTTTGCACATACACATACTGATGTTTTACACATCTGTTTACTTTGATGACCCTCCCAGCCCTCTGTGCCATTGCTCCTTCTGTAAATGCTTGGTTGGAGCTCAGTTTTGGATTTTCTCTCTTCCCGGATACTAATCTCTTGTATTGGTTTTACACCCACCATGGGGTTCTGCACTCTCCCTGTTTTATCTTAGCATGCTGCTTTGCTAATCCAGGGAACATCCAAAGAATGGAGCCTTCAGCAATAAATAGGTAAATCATGACAAAGTGTTCCTGACTGAATTTGGTTTAGTTGCGTGTAGGGGGAGCAATAAAATGCATTACTTACTCCACATCCAGTTAGTCACTTCTGTTTCTCATAACAAGAGCTGCTGAATCTGTAAATTGGGTTGTTCTGGATCAAGCTCCGTTATCTTTATTGGGGTGTTTTCTTAAAGAATTTGCCAGATTTACTGAAGTTCCATTTTAAGTCGCTATATGTGAACCAGTCAGCTCGCAGCGATCCCATTGGATTGTCTGCACCAACCAATTAAAAAGCAGCCTCAGGTACCGCGGTTGCCAAAAGTTTCGGGATCCATACCACTTGGCCAGTTCCCCACACCAGGAAGTATACATATTTTGACAGAAGTTAATACAATTAGAAAAGTAAAGTACAAGTGAAGTTTTATTATATAATTAAATTTTGTTAGCAGTGTTATACAAACTTTTTTGTCTCAGGATGATGGAGGGGGCTGAGCCCCTTTTAGTTGTGGAGTAAAGTACAGGATTTAGTCTTGATTTTGGGATTCAGGATTGAGTCTGATTTGGTTCTCTCTGGAGGCCGACATTTTTTACTGTCGTCCAAACTGGACAAACTAAAACCTTTTGAGTTTTCATGACAACTGAAGTTCACCACAGGTTCTCTTTCATGTTTGGAAGGGGAGGGTGAGATGAGGAGTATTCAGCTGCAACATGCAACTTCACCTCTAGATGTCACTAAATTCTACACACTGAACCTTTAAATTGAAAAATAAGCATGATTACCCAGCTGAGATGTATGAGTTTAGTACAGGTGATCAAGTTTTTACTGATGCCTTCACCTTTCAAGGCAAAGTTTTTTGATCAGTGGTTATACAGAACAGAATTGTTTGATTTCAAATGCTGGTTGTAGTGAGCCTGAGAAACTGTTCCGTCAGCCGTGGTGAGCCCTGCCTTGGTGGCTGGCAGGGATGGGGGTGGTTTAAGTGTATGAATAAAGAAGTTATTGGGCCTCCTGAGAGGTTGTTGTGTGGTAGTCTGAAAAAACTTGGAGACCCTCAAGAATTAAAAAGCTTGGCCATTTGTCAGAGGCACAGGCTGTGGAATCTGAAGGGTTTATTTTGAAGTACCCCGGGTTGTTTGGTGACGTGTACTCCCACACTAATTGGGTTGAGCACAAATATTGATGTGGGTGATGCACAGTCTCTCAGCAATTCCAGAAAGTATTTGAATTTTGAGGTAGAGTACATGTTCAAAAAATATATTGTGGTGTTCTCCTAAACAACTGGGCTTTTCCATATTATTAAAACCTAAAAGCGACAATGCACCATGGTTCTGTTGAGTTTTTCAAAGCCAGATGCTTTTCCACTGCCTTGGAGGATTACACATACCAGGTTGTTAACAAATGTGATCTGCTGAAGGGTTGCTGGCAAGTGCCATTGTCCAAAGGAGCACAAGAAGTGGCAGCTTCTATCGCTCCATCTGCGTGATATTTATATAAAGTAATGCTGTTTGGGTTGAGAAATGCTCTGGCCACTTTTCATTCTCAATGATGGTGGCTGGGTTGGCTGGCTGCACAGTTTACTCAGATGATTTATTTTTCCATGGTGATTCTTGTTTATATCACATGCAGTGTCTTTACAGTGCTGTTTGAGCCTTTGGCAGAGGAGAAGCTACAGTAAACCTTGCAAAGTGTGACCTTGCTCATGAAACTGTGACTTACCTGCGAGTGTTGGCAGGTGAAGCTGATAGGGTTTCTTGGAGTGTTTGGGTGTTATTGTAGATTCTGTAAAACATTGTCTTTGCTGTTATGACCAGACTTGCAGCAAAACTACTTATTTCAAATTTTGGTAACTTTCCTGCACTCACACACACCTTAGTTTACTCTATGGTTTACACCTAATTGTTGTTTTTTTATTCTTTATTACACTTTGTTGACCTAATCCACATTAAATATAGACTGCATAGTACATCTGCAGATAAATAACTTTACAACATCACATCACATCCTCTTATTTACTCTTAATAGCTGCATTCTTTTCTGTGTGCTAAGCACATGCTCTCACCTTCTGTACAGGCAAACATAAGTTGTGTTTAACCAAAATTTCTTACATGCCACTACCCAACAATGCCTCCTTTTTTCCCCTTTTGCACCATGATAGGTCAGCTGTTACTCTAACATCGAACATGTATTGGGCTTCATAAAATGTGTTTTTATGCCAAAATCATGTGGCTGCTTTCAGTCTGACAGTATATTGAAAGTGTGGAAAAGATGTGTCCTGGCTCTGTCCACATTCCATTGTCAGGGCTTTTATAGAACCACCACATTCATCTTCACTTTCTTTCTCTCTCACAGACAAACACGTCACACAAAGACAAAGCTGGCTGGGGTCACATTTTTGCCTGGTGCAATTCTGGTCCGCATCAGAAATGCTCTCTTTCCTGTTCTCAGATGCGACCCTGTGGCTTAGGAAGTTCTTTGCGGCTGTACCACCGTCCCAACTCTGACAGCTGCACTGAATGGCAGGATGTCCTGTTTAAAGTTACCCTGAGAGGCACTGTAGCAAGGTCCACTGGCCACCACAATGATTGACCATGACATGACACTTGTGAAACAGCTACAAGTGGCTGTTAAGTGGGCAAATTGATGTGTACAAATATAATTTTTGTCTCGCTATAATTAAGGTAATTTGGCCGAATATAATAATGATAATATACTCCCTTCTCGGTTAAGTGGCTATTTAGATGTTACCAGCTGATACTACAGCGAGCGACTCAGCCAGAATTCCTGCTGATATCTTTTAGTGTTTCTCCCTCTTCTTCAGCAGCGGTGCCTTTGAATTGAATCAGGTTAAATCATTTTCAACTCTCTTTAAAACATTAAGTCATTGACAGAGCAAATGTTAATCCACCTGTGTCTTTACTTTGATTTCATGCTGCCTATAAAGGCACTTCGTATTCAATAATGCATCAAACTTGATATCGGACGATTCTGCAAATAAAATGATTTCATCTGCACAATTAGGAAAGGCCGCTGAAGTGAATATGATTGCCAGAGATGTGTTGATAAAGGCTTTGAGAATGACATCATCAATTAGCAATAGGAGATTATCATCCTCATCATATCAACAGCAGAATGTTGACAGGAGCTAATCAGCATAGTGCACTGATCATTGTGTGATAATGTCACTTTATAATAATTGAGAGGTGGAGTCCCCATGGTGACGACTCACTTCACTGTCAAAGAGGCTGAAGAGGACACCGTCTGCATACAGACAGTATAGAGACATACTTTATTGCTTGTTTGGATTTGATAGGCGGTGTCTAAGCTGAGGTCTGTTGGGGTGAAGTGCTCTGCTGCCTTGTATCTTGGTTTGGGGCAGGAAGTGTGCAAAACTCATCTGATGGATTTTCCTGTGCACAAATCAATGTGCTGTCACAGAGGAATTATTTTTACTCCACTTATCAGCTCAGTGTCCTCTAAAGGTCACAGCTTTTTGCCATGTGGTCAGTATGTTTGCATACGGAGTGCTACTTTACAGGAAAGTTCTCATGGCTTCAGATAAGCAAGATGTTGTTTCTCCTCATAACATATATGCCATCTTTGTTAGCCAGTCAGATAACATGACTTGTTAGGGTCGTTTGACTCAGGGGACTTGCGACATTCCATCAGAATGTCAATGCCCCCAGCCCAGCTGAGCCACTTCCTGTGGATCAGGGCTTTCTCTCATGCACCACTGAATGGGATGGTGTGACAGCACTGAATTGGGTTCCTGTTTTAGCTCTTCAATCGAAAGTGAGCTGCTTGCCAAGTTTCTGCCCACTTTTCAACTCTTTACCCACTAAAGCACCAGGAGCTCCCAGGAAAGGAGAAATGAAAGTGTGGAGCTACTGGGGACTTTCCTCAATTATCTGTTTTTAACAGTAAAACTTCTTTTGAGTCAGTGTTGGCTCATAGAATTTTTTATGTGATGGTGACTCTCAGCCCTTTAATAATTCCTCTGTGTTAACTTGTCAGACTATGGTTGATAGCTGTATAGCCCATATTCACTAATTACAATTTGTCTCACAAGGCTACAAGGTTGACATACTCTGTCCTTAACCCTCAACAAGAGTAAGGAAATACTACTGAAAAACAAAATGTAGAAACCTCAGAGAGCCACGTGTGAGGGATCCCTCTCCCAGGACGGAGGTGCAATAGATGCCACATGCTACTGAACATATCAACAAAATTACAATATTTACAACATTAATATGAAGAGAGAGTTTTAATATAAAGGAGAGGTCTGTCAATGTTTAAAGTATGTATACATAGGAAATTGTCTGATAGAGATGAAGCTAGCAGCAAAGACAATTGAAATGGAGTTATTGCTGAATTCAGATCTGGGGACTGAGGAAGACACAGAAGTTCACTGTCATGTTCATGAAACTAGTTTGAGGTGACTGACATGGAGCATTATCACGCTAGTAGGCATCAGAAAAGGGGTAGGTAACCATTTTAATTACAGAATTACTGAACACATTATATATCATTTGTATACTTACTTATGTACTACTTATACACTTTGAGACTGGGCTCTCATTTGTTTTTTGTGATTTTAAAGGTTTTGCTATTAATGCTATTGTTTTTCATAGTGTTTATGTTTGATGTAAGCGCTCTGAAAATATGCAATCCAAAAAACTTTCCTTTATCATTCTAACCTCCCGGATGTGATGGCTCCCTCCCCCTAACTTGAACTGCTTGAATCATCTGATGTCAGATGGTATTGGTGAGGATGATATCGCAAATCTTCACCTATTATAACACCATGCATTGCATACCTCCCTCATTTAAGGGATGCATATGATTTCTGTGTGTACTATGGAGTATTAGGGCCACATTGAAGAAAAAAAACTAAATCAGACATTTCAAGAATGAAGTCGTAAAGCTACAAGAACTTAGCCATAACATAACAATAAAAGAACAATGTTGTAGATTAAGAAATAAAAGTCATTATAATACAAGAAGAACATTTTCAGGCAACATGTTATTTCAGAAAAGCAGCCTGCAGCTGTTTAAAATGACAATGTTTGAAACTATACTTCAGTATGGTACTTGAAGAAAGAAGATGAAAGGACCATTTGTCTCTTTTTTGGAGGAAGAAATTGCTTTTTTTTAATTTTATGATTTTATTCTCATAACATTAAGACTTTATTCATGTAATATTGGGACATTTTTCTTGTAAAATGACGGCTTTATTCTTCTTATATTATGACTTTATTTTTTGTGTTCTTATGTGGCCCTAATACTCTGTTGTACTGTGATCCCACACAGAAAATGTGCATACACTTTTAGAAGTTCTTGTTATGTCTGTTGTTTTATCACAGGCCTGGGACTAAATGTGCTGCATCCATAAGACATCTGCAGTGTTTCTTGTAGACTAACTTGCACTTTTACTTTGCTTCCAACAGCTCCTCAGGAACAGCAAGACTCATTTAGAAAGTATCCTCCTGAATGAGGTTTCAGTTTCTTAGCTTTCAGTTTGCTCTCCACAAAAACCTTCCTGCATAACGTTGTCTCGTTAGAATGTGGTTTTGTGAAAGCTGATTCTTGGGCATTCCAACCACATTAAAGACTTTAAATTCAGCTCGTATCTAATCCAGTTGTTGCCCATACGCCTCAAGGTTTGTGTTGTACATCCTAAGATGCTTTTCTGGTCACCACAGTGTTAAAGGGTTTTTACCGTTGGCTCTCCGTCAGCTCCAACCAGTCTGACCATTCTCACCTGAACCCTCAAGAAGGTGTTTCTCTCCACAGAGCTGCAGCTCTTCTGTTGTATCTTTTTTGTTTCTGCCCCAGTCTGAGTAGAAATGCTAGAGACTGTCATGAGCAATCTCAGGAGATCAGCAGTTTCAGAAAAACTCAAACCAGGCTGACCGAAACGCAGTCATATCTTGGTCAAAGTCACCGAGATCATATTCTTTCATCTGTCAGATGTTTGGCACACAAGCAGTCCAGGAATCTTTGTTTTCCTCATAATTTTTATACTCCTTTATCCCCTCACATCAAAACAATAAAAGCAGCTCCTGGGATTCTGAAAATACACTGAGCATAAATGGAGTTACTCCGAGTAAACTTCGCATGAACTTAACTGAAACAGAATATTAGCATGAGACAAACTCTTGCCACAGCCACAAACCCACAGGAATGCAATGCAAGTTGAGAGCACGTCGCAGAGAAAATAATATATATTTAATTAACAGCACATTACAGTGGCTCTGAGACAAATTCCTCCATCAGAGCTTGAATGTTTTCCAGACAGTTGGAGAATGTGTTGATTATTTTCTTTCTGGCAGAGATGAGGTGGAAACATCTTATTGCTGGCTGGGATTCCACCACAGCTTTGTCATTCAGCATCTCACCTGGCTATCCTTTTCACCAGAATTGCATAGGAAGAAGTGATGACTCTGGCAGGCAACACTAAGGGGAAAATAGACGTTCAGATGTGTTAAATATATTCAAACTAAACGAGAACTGAAAGCACATTTGTGACAGCTGTTTTGCCTCAAAGCTCCTGGAAGGACTATTATTATCTTTGTAACTGTAAGGAAAACCTCTGGATAAATGTGGGGTTTTCTGGATTCCAAGACTTCTTCAAGACGCCTTTACTGAACCTTTTGGGAACATTTACTTGACTTTCTCTGGCCACACCACCTTGGCATTCTAATATTACACTACACAACACTGGGTTCAAGAATCTCTATCTTGTAAACCAAGGCTTCCAACTGCATCTGAAGCTTCTCCTAAAGTTTTCACCATCCTTCATATTGGAAGGGATTTCAAAGAGCTAGCTGTTGTATCAGTAAATATAGCTTATATATAGCTATCTACATTAATATTATTGTTTTTAATAATAATAATATAATGATGACAATAATGCTAACAATGATTATAATATCAATAATACATCTATAACTATCAACATTATTTTCATTACAACAATCAGTCGGTGCTTGAATATGTTGGTAACGCAACAGTTCCTGGTGTCTCCAGGAGCCCTCTAACAGGCTTCACTATGGTTAACTCTTTCTTGGTTTCACCTTGGAAACCTGAGATGGATCTTTTAAATTACTGCCCAGTCAGGGGTTAGTGACCACACTC
Source organism: Paralichthys olivaceus (assembly GCF_024713975.1). Taxonomy (NCBI): domain Eukaryota; kingdom Metazoa; phylum Chordata; class Actinopteri; order Pleuronectiformes; family Paralichthyidae; genus Paralichthys; species Paralichthys olivaceus. Next base: position 1,853,987 of record NC_091111.1, on the reverse strand, counting down.
TACAGCTCCTTATAAAACCCCAAGGCATATGCTGATTATCATCTTAGGAACTTGCAACTGTCACAAACTGGCTCATGGGGTGTAGCAAAAGAGAGGGAGGACAAACCATAAAGTGCCAGTTGAAGATTTTATTGCAAATAAAGAAACATAAATATCTACAAAATATGTTGTGCGGAGAGTAGATGTGTCAGTAGTGAGTGGCAAATGTGTGTGTGGTGTTGTAAGCAGCCAAAAAGTCCAACCACACCAAACCTGGAGGTGAGGAACCTACAAGAGAGAGAGACTTGCAATGAGAACAGGCCCGTATGTATAGCCATGGTGTGACCTCTACATAACTCTTTAAGTCCCAGCAGGAAAAGGTCAGCTGACCAAAGGAGAGAAAGCCGAAAGGGCAGTGACAAGCTTCGTTGACAGATTGCGTCACAGTGGCGCGACCATACTGTCCCAATTCAAAGGCCAGGTGGATCTTTCCCCGTCCAACATATCCCATGATTCATTGTGCTTCAGTAGGAAACTGTTTCAACAGAGGCAATTGTGGCAAAAAGTGAGGCAAAATCATCAAATTTATTTTAAACCGGCAGCCTTGTCTTTGGTGGGATTAGAATGCAGCCAAACAGATATCATCCACTGACGGACCAGATTTGGGCAGTTGAAGCTATAGCCCAACTTACCTGGAAGGTACAAACTATCATAGGTCCTGCAGGTTACATTACAAATCCAATGAGCATTTTGTTGAGCAGACAACAGCGTGTCTCCTATGTCTCCTGTGTGCATCAAGTATTATTGTCTTTCATTTAATTTGATTTCTGGAAAAATAGGTTTTGTGATCCAGGTGAGCTGATATTTTTAAGTGAGGCAACAACAATGCTGGCTTTTTTCATGTATACATTATGATGATAATAATGCTGTTACATCACATTACATTTCATTTAGCTGACGCTGTCATCCAAAGCGACTTACAAAAACTGAGAGAACCATGAGAGAACAAACCCAGAACAACAAGAATCAAGTAAGTCCAAAGTGCTACGTGTAAGTGCCATATAAGTGAAAACATTTTTTTATTTTGAATTGGTTATTAGACATAATCTTCTTCACCAAGGTGTAGTCAGAAGAGATGTGTCTCTAGTCTGCATAATAATGATAATAATGATAATAATAATAATAATAATAGCTTACTTTTATAGCACTTTTCAATGCATGTGGACATATCAGCCCCAAACCACCATGATAAGTAACCAAGTCTGCAGGAGATTGGGGCTTGTGATACTTGTACCAGATCTACTCTGCAAATCACACAGCAGCAAAATGAAAGGTTGAGTGAATTACAGGTCTCTTGAGTGGCTCTTGTATGTGCACGGAGACAATCATCATGTATACCCTGCCCTGTCATTACTAACAACACTCTGGGACCCTGGTGACAAGTTAATGAACAGTGGCAAAGTCTGAGTCATTCTCTGGCTGGCACTGTGCGTCCTGGGCAGCTGGACGGTTGATGACCAGGCCTGATAGTCAGTGTACCCAGAATAAATCTGATTAGAGCCTGTCCATTCTGCCAGGGTTATTGCTTTCCCCTTTTGGCTGAGTTTGTATTTCCCAATTGCAGTTATGATGACAATAAACTGGGGGTGCAGCTAATGATTATTTTTATCAGCAAGCTTAGCTTCTTTCAGTGTTATTATGTGCTTATTGAATTTCTTGCAGCAATGCGATGTACCTGCAAATTTGGAAAATATAACCTACCTCTTATTTCATCCATTGGTAGTTCTCAAATTGTCCTTTTTCCACTATAACAAATTTAGCATTATCTCATTGGTGCACAGTGACTTTTATGGATAGGCTTGCTGATTTTAGAATTGTAGAGTCAGAGTCAAGTGCAAGCTTACATAGCTACAGTCATTCAAAGATCCCAGGATCATCTCAGATGCATATGCATTAACATCCAAAAATTATGTTTGCAGACCCCAATGGCTCCTACAAAATAAGAGCCATCAGTCGGTGCAAACAGGCAGTATCAGATCTTTTATGGGACAGAATGCCATTCTGAGATGAGAAATATATTTCTTCCACTTCAGTTTTGCTTTGCATGTCTGTTAACTTTAACTGGTCAAGCTCTGCTTGCCTTGCTTGTCCTGGCACAACACTGTACTTTATCTAATTTTCAATGTCATCACATGAAGCCTGTAAGAGTGCTGGGCTCTGAGGAGATTTAATGCAGTATGAGATAGAACTAAAGACATATATGGATGGATTCTTCAATATGGATGTCATTTCTAAAGACACCTGGATCTGTCACTATACTGCCATCTTTAGTCTTGTCTAGTGGATTGCAGGGGACTGCACAGTTTGTCACACTGGAATAAAGCTGACCTTCTGTCACGGCAGAATGACCCAAATATATCTATCCAGATATCAAAGGTAGGTATTTAAATGCTTTTCAGTCCTGTTGTGAATATAACAACATTGCAGGGTAGAAGTGACAAAATTCAACACAACATTAAAAAAAACACACACGTGTAAAGTAACCATCTCTGCAACTGTCTTATGACAGCCAATTATTTTCACAGATTTTATCTGCAAATGGAGCTGGATGCTTGCGAGTTAGCTGCTAACCCCTCTGCTGCATCAGTATTGCTTCCAGTTGCTTCAGCCCCTCCACCACCCCAGCATCCACCTTTAGTCTCCCATGGGGGGTTATAAATGTTTGCTCATCACTGTCATCATATCTATGTAATCATATCGAGGGGAATGATGAAGTTGGAGTCTCGCCACCAAACACTAACTGTTGCAATAAACATTTGAATGTGAGTTGTCTGACTGAATTGGGTATGTTGTAAGCTCTTGCTCTTTGCTGCATATGTCTTTGGAAAAAATTACTGGTAAAGTTAAGTATTTCATTAGAGGTATAAGAAAAGGTACAACTGAGGAAAACCTGACACCAAGAATGTTCTAAGTGGTTTCTATCTCTTGATTGTTGAGTTTATTTTCCTTTGTCAAATGAGTACAAAGGAAATAGAATTTGAGAGCCTGCACCAAATTACTTAAAAATCTGACTTCTACCAAAAAACAATGCAGCAGATTTAGTAGGTGAGAATGCAAAATGTACAGAGCACATAGACTAAAATGCAATCATATCGCCCTAAGGAAATATATGTTGACATTTGATAGCCAGTGGAGCAAGATAAGAAAAATAAGAGGAACAGAAACAAACTGAGAGCAATGTTGTCAGGAAGAGATTGAAATCTTTGGTGTATGTAAACTCATGATCAGATTTATTAATGTTTGTTGTACAAACAGTGAAAGGAAAAGACAAATCCATCAAGCTTTGCCAAGATTATATTTTCTAAGGTTAAAAGTGCAAGTAAATAACTCCAAAGATGACATGTACACACATATTACTTGTATGTGCCCTTGTGCATGTAAATAAGATTTGTTCTCACTATTTCCGAATGGGGAACAAAAATTCTTGCCTGGACACCTGGAGCTTTGTGGACTGTCAGTGCAGGAGAGCTAGATTACAGTCCAGCAGGCCTTCTCTCCCTCAGCCAGATTCCATTGGCAGGTGGCTCAGACATTCGATTTCCACTTTCCGCTACTTTGACAATCTCTGTTTTTGTTGTTGCGTTCACTGACGTCACGTTTGCCTTTCTTAGCGTTCTAGCATTCTCAGTGTTATATCTGTAATTGTACTCCTATGTTGTCACAGCGGCTCGCCTGCGTAGAATGAGCTATCTAATGACCCATGTCGATGATACAGGGAATAAAGCAGGATTAACTTTTGTTAATTTTGATTAATTTTTTTAAGTATTTCATCAGATTTGTGGCTAGTTACAGCAGATGGAGTGATGCTTGGTAGCTAGTTCAAGCAGCCTACTTGAGCTGCTCTAATCATGTGACATGCCTCACTGTCCACTACCCTCAAAATTACACACCCTCCCAGATTTGGCAGTCTATTTAACCTGCAAGATTTCCCATCTCTCCCTTTGCTTATCAATGCTCTGCTGCCTGTGGATTCAGCACCTCCAACACCCTGCATCCACCTTTAGGGTCCGATAGGAGGGTTAGAGATATTTGCTCATCACTCCCCATTATATTCATGTAATCTTATCCAGGGAAGTGATAAAGTTGGAGCCTGGATGCCAAACTCTTACTTTGTGCTGCAGCTGATTTTTCTGTCAAGTTCACTTATTTTCAAATACCAACATGTCTTACTACATAGTAACACAATTATCATGGTGAGTTATCAAATGAATCTGTGCAGCACTGGGCAGCTCCTTAGCACAGACATAAGTTCACCTATATGAGTGAACATTTTACATGTATGGTTCGTTGACATTTCAGAGCCCCCTACCCCTCTCTGCTAAACTGCATATAGCTTTTGATTTATTTTTGACATAAATTGATACCTGCATTATTTACATGTCTCCAAAACAGTGACAACAAAAAAAACCTCTGCTTAAAGGGATAGTTCACCGAAAAAATGACAATTCCCTCATTATCTACTCACCACTTTGGTAGCTGACGTAGCTATATGAACACTTCCCCTTGGGCGAGAATGTGTGTGGTTTTCCGGTGTGTCCATGAGAATGCGAACGTGATTTCAGAAGACATTTAGGCTAAAAACAGTGTGAATGATGCTGTTTCGGGGCTTGCAGATGACAGCACATGAGCAGTAAAGAGGCATATAATGTTTTTTTTCTGTTGTGTATTTATGTTTGATGAAAAGGTCCCATTTACTTCAATTGTATTGGATTTGGATGCAACGCTGTTTACCCCTGAAACTCCAAAAGTTTTGTGTGGACTCAAACACTTCCCTCACCCCTCCATTGGCATAGTGGTGAGTAATGAGAATTTTCATTTTCCGGTGAACTATCCCTTTAATCAGCTCATCCAATTTTGAACAACATCTTTTATCTGAGGCTGCATATTGTTCTCAGTCTGTCTTACAGCATGCACAGTGGCCTCCCTCACTGTCTCAACTCACTGCTCCTCTTGTGTGCAGATTTAATCTGTTGAAGCAGGATTGGGGGGGAATTCATTTAACCTGTTATGGTCTGTTTGTAGAGCCCCATGCCCCATGCACAGCAAGTTAAACAGGGCAAACGAGAGTGACGAATAAAGCGCGGATTCCTGCTGGATGCCATGACATAAACTTTAATTACATCGGTCACCGGCTGTGCTGAAATGATTTTTATGAAGCAGCATTTAGAAGCGTGAAATGCTCTTCATTTTCAGATTATAATTCTTATTATAAGCTTCTGCATGTTTAACTCATGAGTTTAACTCGATGATTTATTAAAAGTGGATATTAGTGTACAAGTTAAGAGTGAATGAACTCATTATCTTTCTTTCCCTATATGGATGGATAGCTACACCAGGCTATGACTGCAAAGTTAGTGATGTAATTACCACAAAAAGCAAAAATATCAGAAGTTTTTTCATCACTACTATGATTATTACTATTGAGTGTTTAAATGTTTTAGCAAATATTGGTCTCATTATCTTCTAATTCAATAAAAACAATTATTCTGATGCTGTTTTTGTTCAGCGGCTGTTCTTACAATGAGCCTGCATGTTTGGACAGTGAGTGATTATGCTCGTTATGCTATTTATTTTTATATTTTTCAGCTGAAAATATACATTAGCCTTACTGTTTACTGTCCATTCATAATGCAATTCCAAATGCAAACATCATCCCACTACTGCTGCTTCACATAAAAGGTGTGTGAATGACAGAAAATAGGATTTTGTTGGGATGGTCTGAGGACAGGGAGTATGGAAGACGAGGAAAGGCTGTCTATTGTCAAGGAAAAAAAAGGAATTATTTTCTCTAGTACTGCACTTACTGTTATCATAGGACTGAAATAATGAGAATTTCAAGTCCCGTTCCAAACTCAAAGGCACTCCAGTCTGTCACCAGAGAAAGAGACGAGACGAGATGAGCAATTTCTGGGTAGCAGACATGAAAAATGGCAGAAGTCATTTTTTTTCAAGATTAATTATGTTTTTCAGAGAGTGACAAAATTGTTGGATGCAAGTGCTAGAATTTCACCATCAGAAGTATGAGGTATGGATGTGTCAGACACTGTTAAACAATCTGACAAGACTTGTTTGTTTGGAGCATACTGAGGCCACAATGACCCTGTACTGGGGGATCACTTGCATTTCAGGATGTCTGGGTGCAAAATGAATTGGACCTAATGTGAGACAAAAAGTAACTTAACTTAAAAAGTTAAGTAGATGCTCTGCCATTTTGGACAAGGTTAATGCTGAGATGAAGAGTGCAGATACTATGTATTTGTGTATATGTGTATTGTGGTACATATTGTATGATGCAGTGGAGCCCAAGACAAGTTTCCCAATGGGACATTAAAGCATACCTGACCTGATTTTAGGTTGATTTCATTAATCAAATCTATGACAAAATAAATGTATGACCTTTTTACCCATGACTAGAACAGGATGAGGACAAGACAGCACCAACATCATTAAACGCTAACTGTGACATCAACATGCAAAAATGGACTTGTTTTCAATGAGAATAACAGTTTGGAAGCGGAGGTCAGCTACCATGCAGCAGTTTGAGTCCAGACAGATCTGGAAAACTACTTGCTCTCCAAGTGTCTGCACTCTCAGAGGTATTAGAAAGGTCTCTGTGATATTAAAAAGCAGATCTGGAATCCAGGAAATTGCTGTGCATCACGCACAGGCAAGGAAACTCTCCTCGACTTTGAAACCGCTCAGTAACAAACTACGAGTGGGCCATGCAACCTTGCCTAATTGCCATTTTAGCTAATCCTGATTATAAGGGATGAAATCATCAACAAGAGTTGATGACAGTAACCTCTGTGGGTCGTCACCTTGAGAGTCGTTACATTAAACATGCAGGTCTCTGACCTTAAGGCGATCCTGTGGGTCGCTGAGGTCCCCTGACTCAAGGTGTGAATGGCTGTTGAGAATTGTCAAGGTCACAGGTGAGTCGTAGATTTGCACTGTGGATCTGAGGTGTGGATGGATGTTTAGCGGTCTAGGGAGAGAACTAAGGTCAGCATCTTAGGAGACTGATAATTGGTGCATCGGACCACCTCCTCTGTTGAGTGATCGTTTTTCCAGGTTGACAAAGAAGGCTTCTTTCATTTCTTTTTCAAACCATCTGTAACTGAACTGCTGACGCCTCTCGAATGAGAAGTGAAAAGTCTCAGACCTGGATTTTTTACTTTTATTATATACATATTGTTTTCCAACAAAATATACATTTTTCAAGTCCATCCGGTTAATCAGCATTTCCTTTTCTGCATGGTTTATTACAAGTACCATGGCGAGAGCATGTCAGCATGTCTTTCAGCGCCCTGTAGTGAAACTGGCCAGGCTATCACATCTAACAAGCTCACCCTGTTTCTGTAATTATAATGGATGGATGCCAAAATAATCACGTTGTAACCCGGGATGTCAGTCCATGAGATGGAGACGATCCCCAGACACCCAGTGTAATTGAAAATGTCTTGGATACAGCTCTGCAAAGCTTAATCTCTGCGTCCTCAGATGACCATATGAAGGAAGGGGTAAAGTAGAGTTCACTATTCTTATTTTCCTCTCCAAACGCTGCCGTGCACAGAGGCTCTGCTTGGCATCTGCTGTTCTCTGGTTTTCCAGTTTGGCAGGTCATTCATAGACGTGGCTGCTAAAAACCATGACACAGGCAGAATTGTAAACTCTTGACACAAGGTCTCTTCCAACCCTTCCAGGAGTTCCATCTGATGACTATATATTACACTCATAGGGCTTTGAAGACATGTTTCCCATGACGTCGCTTTGGGCTTTTGTGGTAAAGTCACTGACAAATTTGAATTCCATTTGGTTCATTGATGTTTTTATTCTTTTCAGGAGCTCTGTTACAGCCTGACTATGGGTGTAATGTGTTGGTTTTAAACAGATTTTTATTCATGACATTGGAAGCAATGAGGCTAGTTTAGGATGCAGAACATCCGCATTTTGTCACATAAAATAAAGCCAGACGATTTGGCACATCATTTCATATTTATCATATTAACATTAACTTACCAATGTAGGCTACTGTCCGCCAATGGTTCTTATGAACCAAAGTTTAGTTGTATCATAGTTGGAAAGCTTGGAAAATTATAGTAAAATAATCCCTGACATCTACACTGGGCATGTGCAATGGACTAATGGACTATTGTGTGATGGAATCCATTTCTATAGAACCACATGAACTGACTTTGGTTACCAGGAGGCACTATAGAGTACCACAGGCAAGTATTCTTCACTCCAAAAGTGACATTCAGTCCACAGACAGGCTATGACAAGAAATCTTTTGTGCCATACAACCCTGTGTACATGTTTGTTTTACTAAGTGCCCATTGGGCCTTATTCACCAAACATTCTTCAGTAGAAATTTCTTCTGACATTAACCAAAACATTTTGTCTGACCCGCCCTGCTGTGTTTCCAATGATGTTCTACTCCAGCTCAGACAACTTGGTCCCCCTTCCTCTCCTTTATCTCTAACCCCTGTTTCTTCTGTGTTTGACAATATTTCTTTTGACTTCAGATTTGAGATCAAACTATTTTTTTAACATTAACTTTCTCCCCATACAGCTTTCAGTGGACATGTAACTGCATCCCATGTGTTGTTGTTTTAGTATTATTTTATAGCCAATGCTGACACTACAAAATATAACAGCTTTTTATTATTGTTTAAGTCTGGTACGCTGCTGTCTTTAGAATATAATTTAAGCATTCTTGACTCCTTAAAATGTATTTTCAGTTTATCTGATTTCTGGCAGAGCCTGTGCTAAGAGCAAATTTAAGAAAACCCTTGAAAAGACATTGTTGAAGGAGGCCCAATATTCATATTGGTACACAATTCTCTGTCCGTGTGTTCTTTCCAAAGAATTCGACATTAGTTCCACAAAACATTTTCCCAGCAGTCTTGTAATTTAGTGTCAAGGTGCTCTAAGGCTTCAGTAATGTTTGCTTTGGAGAAAATCAGTTTCCTCAGTGATGTTCTGTCATGAACACCAGGCTCCATGCTCCATGGTTTTTGTACGGTAGACTCATTCTGAGAGACTTTAACCAGCAATCTACACTCCGTATTTGAATTTGGTTATATATTCAATAAATACATGAAAAATCCATTACATATATGAATAATAAATTGATCTGTGTCATATATAAATTAAGATTCCAAAAGGCTCTCTTACTTTTTCTTGACACAGAAAGACACTGATTTTGGGATCTGATGCTCATCAGTTTGTTATTAATCTTTAAAACTGATCCAAAGACTCCATCACTATCTTTCCAGAGCTTGAACTGCAACCATTAAAAAAAGTTTAAAGCCTGACCGGCCCCTACAATAGAACAAAACCTGAATGGATGTGATCTTGAAATTTAAACGATTTATTTATTCATTATTTTTTCATTTACAATGATGGGCATAAGCAGACAAATAGACATTTATGAAAAAAGGTCTACATTCATGTTCAGTGTGGCTGGATGTCTTGAAGTAAAACTCAGAAACCAGCACAGCTGCCAGAAGGACAGAAGCCACAGTGAGGTCTGTGTTTTATTGTAAAATGTTCTCGTGTCAATAGAGCATTCAGGCTTTACATCTATGTGACAGGAATTTGGCTCCCAGGAGACTAATTTTAGCTCATTTGGTCAAATGGCTATTGAGTTATTTTCCTTTACAAGCAATGTCTTTTCATCCACTGCAAAGCCACAAAAGTACAAGTTTACAGCTGTAACCTAAGCTCTGTTTTTCCATCAGTGGATTCTATCTTGGAACCACAGACCATTAAACACAAGTTGACTGTACTTTCTAACTGAATGATGTCTTCATGGCAGAGATGCAGCTGGTCTGAGGTCGTGTGACTTCACCTACAGTGTGTCAGAGCGCGGATTGCTGCCTTCTCTCATCGTACCACAAGATTCACCTTTAATTCACTGTCTGAAACAGCTCAAAATAACTTGTGTCTCTTTAAAAAGAGCTTTCAGCCATTAAAATGCAACTTGCATTGTTCTTTTTATTTTCTTCAACAGTTACATCAACTTACATCTTTTTTTCTGTTTTCTATTGTATTTAACATTGTAATAAAACACTACATCAACATATCTGTTGGTTTGTACTGGTTGCTGTTTCAGTGATCAAAGGCCCCTCTGACCAATGAAAGCCTGGTTTCACATCCTCCTCTACTCCTGCGATTTGTTCAGCAACTCAAAAGGGCTTTTTTGTGGTAGTTGACAACTGTTTAATCCATGAAACCAAATCTCTGAGATGAGATTAAGAGTGAGGATGACATCAACCCTCATAGCGAGTTTGTTATCCATACCAAATACTCAATCCATGAAAAATAGCAACAGATAAATGACTATGGAAATGACCACATAAATAGCAGTAACTGTGGAATAGGTTGATGCAGTTGTGTGGGTATATTTAAAACAAATTATCGACTTGAAAGCCGGTATGCTTCACTTTGGTCTGTGCTGATCAAATGTCAGTCGGCTTTCAAGGGGCAATCAAACACATGGTGTGATGGTTGACAGAAATAACAGGAAGGATTTGGTGCACCCACATCTTTTTGCTTTGTCTAAAAAGTCTTTAGAAAAGATCTAAAATATGTAAAGTCCCACATGCATGCCAACCTGGCAGCACAGATGTGGACAGTAAAGGACTGTTGCTGTGACTTTGATCTGCCAAATCCAGCTGTATAGGTTCAATGTCTGCTTTTGACTGCTCAACAAACCTGTTGGTCATTAATACTTTAGCTACTCTGCTGTATCTATGTATTTATAAAATATTTTTGTTTGGGCAAGTTATTATTACACCTGTGTTTTTCCTGTTTGAATTTGATATCGTCCACATCACTATTACTTAACACAAATCTTAAATATTAACTTATTTTATAAGTTTATAAGTTATTTTTTGTCTTTTTTAATACTTTGAACTATAGAGTTATGCTATATATATAATTATGTTACACTATGACAAGATGAAAATATCACGTTAAAGGGACATGCCAGTATGTTTAAAACGTTTTGGGACTTTTAGCGATTGTTATTCTTGTGCACTTTACAATTTTTGAATGCATGGTAGACATAAATGTATTTGTTACCCTCCATTAATTTCAATATGGTATAAAAAACATTTAGAAATCGCTCAAATCAAATCAATATATTTTTTATGACTATTTCTAATGTGCCAGTGCTGCTTATGAACTGAAGATCCATTCAGACATTTTGTAAATAAAATGTACACATGATTTTCTACTTATCATCTATAAAAGGTTTTGAACAGGCAACACCTCAGCATGTGTCTGAGTATAAACTTAGAGAAGATGAAATGCATTGAACCAATTGTGCACAAAGCATTGTGCCTGCCTTGCTCTCCACCAGCCTGACTCGCCACATCTACCTTCATTCCATCTGAGTTTGTAATAAATCACTTTAAATCACAAACTGTCTGCCTCTGAGTTCTCCCTTGAAATCCATTATTCTCTGAAACTTAACAGGTTCAGGTCGGGTAGCAAAAAAACAAATTACTAGACTATTTTCTATTCTAAAACTATTTCAATTTATTCAGCCTAATTTATACTTTTATGGAGTTTTAGAAGGTTTACCCAGTAAACTGAGTACTAAGTGTATGCAGCCTTGACTAAAAGTAATATAATTATACTCTTTGGCAAGTTTCTTAAGTGTGATTGATTTTCAGATTGTAGAGTAATGAAATGAAAGCTTTGGATGTCTGAAAGTAAGTAGTAAGTACGATCCAATAAGGATCCAGTAAATATTATATCACTGACACATGCTAACAGTACTTAACTGTAATACAAAAAGCAATGCTGAACTTTTACTGACCTTCAGGGATCTATTATCACTAAACCACACATGAGGATGCTCCGTCTAACTAAAGCTTAATTGTTTTTGGCATGCTGAACGTCTGTCTAATGTCAAATCTGCTCTTTGTCCAAGAATCAGAGGCAAGGTTTGGGAGCTGGTTATGGGGTGAACTCTCACGCACTAAGCTCTGCCTCAGCCAACCCCCTCAGGGTTAATCATATCACCCTGCAAGATCTGAAATGTGGAATGGACCTTCAGGACCCTCCTCACCACAATGAGAGTGTTTCACAGAGGAAGGATTCAGTAGCTAAACAGGGGTCATAAACTTCTTTAAAATATTGCCTGGGAAGAACATTGCATGTATTTAGGTCTTGAATACTGATATTCTGCGGTTCATCTACTGGCCACTCTCAGCAGGAGGTTCTTTGTGCACCATCACTGTTAACATCCTGACTCTTATGAGGGCAAATATCTTGCAGTGTCTGAGAAACACGGCCCAAATGCATTTACAGCTGTATTCTTAAAGGAAACAGCAGTAAAACCAACAATGAACCGTGAAGGAATAATAATATTTCATGCTGTGTCATTATTCTGTCATTTTAAAGGAAGCGGTCAAGGCTCCTTTTTTACTTAACTGGACTTAATGAGGCTGTCAGATTTGCTGATTCCACAAACCCTCCAGGCATACACATAACAAATAACAGTAGTTACAAAAACAGTACATTTCCTCAAGCATAGCTGATTTTTAAAGGTTATGAAGTTCAGGGAACTCCCCAACAGAATATGTCCCAGGATATCTACAGGTCATATCATCTGTTAGCATTAAGGCTATATACAGAAGGTATATGAATGCACTCGATGGATTATGACATTATGACATTATTTTGCATGTTTATAGTGTAATCTGATATTTGCAGCATGATCTGGAGCTGCCAACCCAGTGACAATCAAAGCACAAAGCACATGTCACGGTCAAAAGTACTTGGGAGTTTTCCTCTGGGGACCAAAAATGTTGCTGAGATATTTTGCTTTGGATTTAAGTGTTACATTGAGCAAGAAGGTGTCAGACATGTCATCTTTCCTGGAAGAGTTAGTTGATCATCAAATCATAAATAGTTTGCAGCAGGACTAGAATGGGACTCATTTACAGCCTGGGAGTTTCATGCCTTAAAACCTCTCTTCAACTATGAGTATAGCTGTATTACTATAACTAGCATACTCCATGTGCTATTCTGTACAGCCTCAGCACCGTGTATGTTTCTAGGACACCATCATTTTCAAGTCAGTGCAAATAAGTGTAGCTTACAAGAACATTGCTATACAGGTATATTGTAGTATTCTCACCATCACCTCACCTCAAAATGTATTTTCAGTGTAAAGGACTGAACTAATAAATATATACAACCAGCAAACACAAATCTGTGTTGAACTGTTCTCTGCACCTATTCACAAAATATTTTTCCAAGGACACCATCATCTCTTCCTCCCTGAGTGTACATTTAGGTGTTGCAACACATCATTTTGCACTAAAAAGTCACTTAAACTGTCATGCAGTGTATGGAGTGCAAGTTGTGATCAAAACATAAAAAGATTTTGGTCAACTTAACTCAAGAGTTGTTTTAACTAATTGTTTTAGCTCAGTATGAGTCTTTGCAGTGTCCAGACACCAGCTTCCTGAAACCCTGGACTCTGTGTCTTTTGTAAGTGGTTCTGTTGTTTCTTTTCCACTTAAAGGTTCAGTGTGTAGAATTTAGTGACATCTAGAGAATACTCCTCATCTCCCCCTCCCCCTCCCAACATGAGAGAGAACCTGTGGTGAACTTCAGTTGTCATGAAAACTCAAAAGGTTTTAGTTTGTCCAGTTTGGACGACAGTAGAAAACATTTTTAAATATTATGGACCATTCTATGTTAAAGAGAACAACAATTCTTACAATTTAGATGAAACACACCAGTGAAAACATCACTAGGATTATTTTATTTTCAATTTCTGCCAAAAATCCCTTTCACCCCTTTCAGGGGACACTTGCCACATGAATCACATATCAACATCTCATAGTGACTACGATGTTTCTGCATAGAAAGTTATGCTTCATTTCAATGTTCAACACATGCTACTTAATTACATCTTAATGACAATAATGTGATACTTTACGCTTAAGTGTGTTTTCGTGTTATGAAACAGTAATTAATTCATTTTGTTTACATATCCCTAGTATTATTATGTCTTAATAGAAACAAGGCAACAGTCATTCAGGTAGAGGTAATTAAGTATTGATGTTTTATGTTTGCCCTCCTTAAAGTAAAGCAGTACAGTCCTCAGCACTGTGCATCAGAGAGCTGTACGTAAGCCACTGGTAATGCAACAGAAACAGAGATGTAGTTATTGCATCATTAACTAGGGTGAGGGTTAGTGCAAATCCTTTTCGACTAAATGTAATTTAAGGGCATTCTGCAGCTGGTTAAAGATAAGCACCTTTGCTAGTGTGACATAAGTTAGAGGTAATTGGTGTATGCCAAAGTTTTTGGCTCAACTTAAGGTCTAAAACTTTGCAGGACCTCAGACATAAAGACCTCAGTGGATACTTGTTAAATGACAGGATTTTAATGAAATGCTAGAAAAGAACATTTGGGTCTGCAGTAAATGGCAGGTCTCCTCAATTTGCTCTCTTGTGTTTGTCAAGTTCATGAAGGTAGAATGTTGTATAACATTGAACAAGAACACTTATTATTATGACACTGCCAAACTATTTTTACTGGTCAAGCTGGTCTATTTATAGCTTTTGATTGATAAACATCGAATGTTTCTATCTGAATGCCGGAGTCAAATTTGGTTCACTACTGTCTTGACTTAGTTATTCTCATTACTCCTGGTTCAAAGCAACGGCAGAGAGGAGCTTCACAATATGTTTGTATTTTCACACATTTAAACAGCATCATGAGCCCACTGCTGCCACAATTTGCTAGTGGGGGCATCTGTCAAATGTTTTCTCATTGATTCAAATAAATAGCAGCTTTGCGCATAACTCTGCACAGCTGCTCTGCCATCTGTCAGTCAGTCGGCTCTAAGTGGTGCGGGGCAACAAGATACTGAATATCAAAGATTTCAGACTGACATGGATGATTCTTCTGCTCATTACACACTTTTGGTGTCTCGACTGTAGGAATCCTGCACAAATAATGATGACCTAGTGTAACTCTTTGACAAGTTAATGGCAGGGATGTGTGACGTGCTCTCGCTTTACCCCCCCTCTCTCTCTTCAGTAGTGTGTCAGAACAGAGAGAGCAGAATGTCGGCGGCTCGGTTAGGTTTTGCAGTGTAAGCCCCGGCTGTCAGTGAATTACAGCTGTCAGAGCCGACATCCTATTGCTCTTTGTAAGGCCTTCACTTCATCAGCATTATGCCCTTCTGTCACGCATAACACAATCCTAAACTGAACTCAAACCCTTCATCAACAAGTCCAACATGATGGTTCATGCATGCACACACATGCATGAACAAATAAAATAATTATGAATCGTTTTCCAGTGAAAATAGTGTGTGTGTGTGTGTGTCATTTGAGCTGTATTTGCCTGTTTACTTACATGCACCATCAGGATATTATTAGGGGCTCACCATATGAGAAAATATATTCTTTTTATGTTTGTGTTGTTTATTTATCATTTGGTTTGTAGCATTATGGTCTTACATGACAACATTAAATATCTATTTGTGATTTAGTTGCTACAGAGATCCACATCTCAGCAAGTTTATTCTAGTTCAAACACTTGGTACAATCCCAACATGGCATGTAATCATTTTAGCAATTCCAGTCTTTTAATTCAAAGAGCGACTTTCTCTTTAAACCTGAAGGGTTCAATATGTGCTCACCAAAATACAAAGCTGTCATTCATTTTCATACTCTTTGCCTTTCTGTGCCCCAAAAGACAAAACTTTGTCTCTTGTGCTTGGGAACTTAATTTGTTTCCAATTATTGTGTGAGATGACTGTTCTTCAAATAAGTCAGTGGTCCTTGGAGACAAGTGCACAAAGGAACTCTCTTGGTGGCTGGGAGTTCATTCATTGCTTGAAAGCCTCCTCCCACCACATCTGATCACGCTCTCGCATAGCTTAAACTGTCTCACTAAAAATACAATGAAGAACAGAATATCACCTCCAGTTGCTTGAGATAAAACCCAGATTGACACTTAAAAATGAACTGGGAAAAAATAGCCAACCATGAAAGCATTATTATCCTACACTGAGATAAAGAAGCTTTATTTCACATTGAACATGGCCATACTGTACATGTCATACTAATGAGACACATATATGCATGTTGCAAAATACAGGCTCACACCGGTAATCAGCTAATGTCTAATGTGTGTCATGTGGTCTGGAAGTGTATGGTGACAGATATTATACAGGAGTTATATTACATTCGATACAGTTAGAAAGGTAATACAATATGACTTTAAAATGCAATTCATGAAAAAGTTTTCATATTTCCTTGTATCAAAGTAGTCCTGTGTACTCAAATAAATACCAGTACTATACAGCATGAAGATACTGCATATGAGATATGAGATATAAATGTCGGGGCTTGCAGACACTTGGATGACACTACACGAGAAGAATGGAGGCATGTTATGTTGTTTTCTGTTGTTTTATTATGTCTGAAGCTTTGGTGCCGGTTAGTTGTATTAAATTGGGCTGCAACACTAATTACCCCTGAGACTCCTTAAGTGTTTTGTGGACTCAAACACTTCACCCACACCTCCATCTGCATTGTGGTGAGTAGATAATAAGAGACATTTCATTTCAGGGTGAACAGTAGTAAGTTACTTCTTACATTTTTCTGACTTCCTTCTCACTATCTATACTTCCTCTCCTCCTGTATCTCACTCTCCAACTTGGATCAAAATGCTTTTCAGAATTCACAGATTTTGGAAATCGAACAGTTGGGCTGGTAAAAATAGAAACAATCTGTCAAAGTTTGACAATTCTCAATGATATATCAGTTACAGGTCCAGGCACTGATGGGACAGTGTCTGGGTCTAAATCAAAACTGGGCCTATTAGGGACTTTCGTTCAAGGGGTCACAACCCCTAGATACCACCTGGCCCCAAGTAAGGAAGACTGCTCGACAGCAGTATTAAACATAATGCAAGTTAGCTCGGGTCTAGACTGATGGAGGCTGGTCAAGAGAGATGCTGTCTAGGATTTATCAAACTGAAGGTTAGGTGACTGGGAGACAGGTTGAAGATTAGTCAGCTGAAGGATAGACATTGAGCAAGCAGACCGGAGGCGACCCAACAGGGATGCAGATATTAGGCTAGCCCGCTCAGATTGGGAGAAAGGCCAGGAAACTGAGGTGTTACACAAAAGGCTTATACGACAGAGAAGTGATTAAAGGTGAAGACTTGAAGTTCAAGACAAAGCAATTAAAAATAAGTGCACTCAGAGGAAACTTGAGTACACAAAGAAGTTGAGGATAAGTGAGAGCATGTGAAACTAGTCAGGGTTGGGAAAACAATCACTTTAATTCCCTTTTACTCCTGTCTTTCCCTTGCATATCCCACATGATAGGGTTTAAAATACAAATAGACCCAGCTGATTCTAGGATCCCTCATTTAAAAGCATTCAGACCCTTGATGCTTACTGACAAGTCATTACCGGCAGGACAAATGATGAAATCCTTTTCTCAAGATATATGTAATGAAATGTTGCACTTAGCCACAACTATTTAACCTGGGGTAATTCTAACATTGATGTTCTTGATTGCTGTATTGATGTCATGAAAAGGCCGATCACACTATTGATGGCGGGGTGATTACTTGTCTCCTCAGTTTAATGGTTCATGGGCTTTACTCTTTAGCTCATTACCACAGATTATTCTTACCTTCAGATAGAAACCAAAGACAAAAAGGGAGTCAATGGTTTACGTCACTGAAAGTGGTTTGTACGATGTTTGAATACCATTGATGCCAGTGATTTCCTAGTGTTTTGACATTTTTGTTCTTCTCTTAGGTAAGACAAAAATTTACAAATGGTAACAACAACAAAAAGAAGTTAGATAAGAGAAAATGCCGTCTGGTTTTCACAGCCCACACATTGTTGTGGAGAAGGCATACATTTTAAATTTAAAAAACATTAAAAACATTAGATTGGTATATGTTTTAGAGTAACTATAATGATAATGGATGATATTGTGTGCCTTCAGCCTCTGAAAGATTTACATACTGCTTTTAGATGACCTTACACAGAGAACATGTGTTTAGTGACTGCAGAGATGATGAAGGAGACAGATGGCTGCTGAGTTTTTTCAGACTGTCAGTTGCTTTTAGATCACTGGAGCCTCAATTTAGACTAATACATGCCGGTCAAATCCTGTGCCTTCACACCTGTAATTACATAAAGCACTCAAAGTTTTAGCCACTAGATTCAGAGAGGGATAGGAGATAGGTCAGGTTTTTTAACAGTATTTTATTCTCCTGAGAGTGGTGAAGGCTATGATAACCAAATTACGAATGTTTTTTGCTATTGTTAGATTTCCAAATATCATTAGTGCTGTAGACTACACCCAGATATGCATCAAAGTGCCTGATCTCCTCCGATTGCTCCAGCTCCTGGAAGCAAAGTGTGAACTGATCTCAGCAGTCCTGTCTGACGTATTGATGATTGATATCAGCTGTGCCTAGATCCCCGGATTCCTACTTGAGGCCCTAAGTAAGGCTAAGGTTGCATTATGTGTGGGTAGCCTTAAACGCACCATAAGATCATTAAGCTTCTGCAGGCATTTTTACCGTCCTGTTGATGAACCCCGATTGGAGCTACAGGCCTGCCCGATTCTCTCTTTCATTAAATTCAAACATAAGTCCTGGCATGATGTTGATTATTCCTCTGATGAAGCTGAAGCTGAACTCAGACTGTTCACTTTATTTTAGAACCCAGCCTCTGGGGATGCATAAGCCAGTTAGTGGCAGTCCCAAGCTCAGTTATAGATGGAGTGTCAGAAATGGCATTCTCCAAATCAAATATATTAATCATAAATTGAATTTACCACCATCCTGTGTGAGCAGTTCCCTGAGGAATGAAGAAAACGTCGATTGGCACAGATTTGAAAGAAAACAGGCTCTGGTAATTACAGAGGAATATAGCAAAACAGTACAGCTGAGACTGGCAAGTCTATAAGGGCAGGCAAAAACAGGGAGCTATATTCTGGCAATATAACAAATCTTCAAAATTCAACAGAAGCAGAGAGGTCGGCCAAAGCATTCTGCAAAAGTGACTGACGATCTGGTGGAGGACTCCTGGTGGAGGAACCGACCCTTAATGACATGTTTAGGTGGTGAAACTTTGGTCTGAAGATAGATTGACAGGTGAACAGGAACCCAGAAGCCACGCCCAGCCAGCAGCAAACCTTGTAAGGATCAGGAACCAAATGAGGCGAAGCAGGAAACCAGGAAGTGGAAACAAAACAGGAAACAAAGGGATGACTCCATAATCATGCATCAAAATAACAGGTATTAAATCTAGATATTTAAACAACAAAGCAAAAGGATACAGTGCTCTGGTTAAAAAATGCCATAAATGTGCAATTTGTTCCCATCAAATTCCACAAAGCGACTCTGATGTGTAAGATGTGTTCGCCTTTCCACTATTGTAGGACTGGTCTAAGGCACCTGTTCACCATATATCACCAATAAAATCAAGATGTTATCACAACCAAAAATACAATTGTTCCACTTATGCTGCCAGCTCTGGGTTATTCCATTTACCAAACGTATATTTAAAAAGTAGTAGTAATTCAGAGGTGTTTCAACATGAGATGATGTCATCTGTATAAAGCAAACAATTCTACAGTTTCTTTTGGGGCTCTCCATTTTGTTCTATATTGATTTAGATACAACATCATTTTCAAGTATTGCCTCTATAAGCACTTCCATTGATTTCCTCCCACATAAGTTGTCCTCGCTGGGTATCGTGGTCAGTAAGTGGATTACTGATGAAAAAGTGTCACGGTGTGAACCCCCTCTGTCCACAATAATGAGCTGCATTGTGCAGGCATGTCAGTCTGTATCTGTGCCTGCACAGTAAAACACCAATTCCCTGACCAGTCGACCATGGGAGAGAATGTGATGTGGGTCACAGACAGGCCATTTGGCCGTTTCAGACCATGCACTGCAGCCTCACCCCTCCCCTCCAGTCAGACAGCGCTCAACTGTGTCCATAATCCGGCCCCTCTGTCGGACCTGCATATTGATTAGGATACTGACCATCTGAAGCCACACACACTGCTCAGTCCACAGAAAGAGCAATCAAATGAGACAGATCAACCAGAGATCGTCATATATTGTTGCTTTTTAATGAGTTTTCCATTGTTTGCTCTCTGACAGAAATCAGCCTGCATTGAATTACACAGCAGTCTTTTATCCACCGTTCTGAATGATGAGTTTGAGGTTTCAGTTACGACATGAAAGAGTGTTTGCTCAGCTGCTCTTAGATCCTTCCTGATGGAATTCAGAGAGAGTAAGTGCTGTTAGAAACCCCACCCCAGTGTTGTCAAACCAAATTTCACTTCAGTTGATTAATTACTATGATTCATTTCCCAATAACTCAAATCTAAATTCCATGTGACATTACATACAACAGAGCAACAGTTACAGGCAGCTCTGGAAGACAAATATGTTTTTACTTCAGCAACACAAGATAATCCAACAGAAAGATAAGATCCACTGTGCGTGTTCTGGGAACTGTTGGTTTTATCTTTGGTATTGCTTGATCACATTGAAATTAATATTGCTATTTTTCCTCCAAATCATTCAAATCAAAGTATATACAAACCAATTTGAAATAATATTGTGAAATTATCTTTAATAAAACCTTTGTCTACTTTGTGCAGGTAACAATCTCCCTCACCGGCCCTGAGCTCAAGCTCAGACACACACAGGCTGTTTTTCCTTTAGACATCAAAAGCAGTCTGCCCATCTACTGTAATACCTGAGGTAGCCTATTAAAAACAACAGCATTCAAGCTGAGAGAGAGATCAGAAGACTGATATCAATTTCAGTGCAGAGCTCGGCTTAGGCACGCCTATACACCTGCTTATGCAATTTTCCAATCAGCCAATTATTTGATCATGTGACAGAAATGCAAAGCAATTTTCCCCATGGACACAGTTCAGGGGATTCGGCTCTTTTTCACATAAAGCATCAAAACCTCTCAAGAGTTTCTACTCGGACTGGTAAGGAAGAAAAGGACAGCAGATCTTCTTAGAGGAGAATGGAAAGTCTGGTTGGAGCTTTTAGGTTGGAACATGATGGCAATGGTATCTCAGATAACCACTCTTTGCAACTGTGGTGACTATACCAATGTGTCATGGTTTGAATTCTGCAGCCTGTCTTAGAATTGTCACTGGCTATGTACATCACAGACTTCTATTTTCAGCATGATAATGCTCCATGTTCCATGTCACCAAGTCATCTCAAACTGGTTTCAACAGTGAGTTTAATGAACTAGAATGACCTCCCCTGTCATCGGTGAGCAGTGTGAGACCAGAACAAAATGTTTGGGATGTGGTAGAACAGGAGACTGGCAGCATGAATGTGAGGCAGCAGAAATGATGTGATGCATGTAGTAAAGTCTCCAACAGCTTATGGCATAGATCTGTGTTATAAAGAACTCAGACTGTTTTAGCAGAAAAGTGAAAAACTACGCAGTATAAACATGGGGTGCCTATCAAAGTGCTTGTTCAGTGTAGAGCAGTAATTCAAGTAAGGTTTCAAAGAATAATGAGCAAAAAAGTGGTCAATTTATAACACATTTGTGAATCTATATCCAATATATACTTTCCTTTAGCTATGTTTTCATCTTTGTCAACTACTGTGAAGAATGTTTTTCACAGCCTGAATCTACAAACAAGGTTGAGATGTGCGGAGGAAGCAAAACACGAGGTGGCAGGCCATAAAACCAAAACAACGAGCCAAACACTCTTCTAGCGCTGAGGGCAGAATAGTTGATATATTAACTGAGTAATCATCACTGCAATTGAAACAGTTCACATTATATTCATAGTGATTTGATTCAAAGTTAAAACAGCCAGAATATATTTATCAGAGTAGTTAGAAATCTAATGCCATGATGGCTGTGAGATAGGGATCTGATAACCTTCATCTCTGTGTTTGAGAATAGTTTAGAGAATTTCTCTCTGTTTGCATTCAACCACCCAAGTAACAGTAGCAGCATGTCTACCCAGCTATCAGCTGACAGGGCCACCCCCTCTCTCCTGAAGCGCCCCTCATTAAAGTTGCATTAGTGAGGATTCAGCTGCGTCATAGCTCTTGAGTAAAGGGATTTTTCTTCAGACTTTCACTGCCCCATGTTCAGCAAATGCACATACAATGGAGACTGAAAGACCACTATGCTTGGCTGAGATCAGTTTGACATTTGAATGGCCAGGGAGGATAAAGCAGAATGGGAAGTATGGACTCTGCAAGGGGCCACTTCCTCAGCAGCTTTCTGATTAAAAAAAAAAACAGTAATAATTTACATTTTGCTGTAAGAGAGACAGAGACAAGGTTTCAAAGACAAACATTTAGTCATAGAATTTTTTTAAAACAGTATTGGAATTCCGTGGCTGACTTAAACTGATTTAATGATCCCACACACAATTAGCATTGGGCAAGACCTAGAAAGAACATTAGTCAGTTGCAAAATAACTAAACAACGCATGGATGGATTTTCACCAAACTTTCTGTAAATATTACTTGGGAGGATATCTGCAGATTCTTATTTTTGAAGCTGATCAGTGAGGGTGACACCACTGCAGTAGAGAATTGTATGTTTGTTGTTTGAATGCGCACTGCATATGCCGTATCAATAGAGCTTTTGTCTGCCTGCCGAAGACAGAGAGAGAGATGGAGCTGTCCCGTTCTTTTTGTCTGGTACTGTGTCTCTGACCTACCTCCTGTTTTGCTTAGGGTTCCACCGATACAAACCTTGCAGGACCAAACTGCAGACCTGTGATTCAGTTAGCAGCACTGACTACTGGATGATGACCTGCACACACAAAACACAGCACTCTCTTCCAATCTTCCAAGATTAGGTTGAATCCTGCGTGCTTGCCAAGGATGGTTAAATCTTTATGATATTTTAATGGTCAGCGGCATGGGTAGGTTTTTCTCTCGGTGCAGCTGATGGTCACTTTTTCAGGAGAGAGAGGGAGAGCTAAGCAAAGAGCACTGTCCTCCTGCTATGTAGGATGCCATTCGGATTCGACGCTGAATAAATAAACAGTGGATCCTGAGATGTAAGCAGCATCCACCATAGGATGATCACTCTTTGGCAGAATTGAAAGCTCAGTGAAGCTCAAGCTCTGTTTGCATCAACACTTAATCAATAAAAGATTGTTTGTGATATTTGTTGGCGAGCACCAAAAAGTAAATATGCTTAAATATGATGTGATGCAATTACAAAAATCTGGAATTAATTCAAATAATGGTTTACATTCCAGCAAAAGACTTTAGTGTATCATGAAATAGATTAAACATAACAAACCTAGATATACAAAAATACAGCTCATACAACATTAATGTTGTGATGATTTATAATGAATATTATTACAATGAATATCATTGAGAATTTACAGTATTATCTATGATGAGCCATTCCATCAAATAACACAGAGGCTATTTGTGTTTGTTGTTCATGTCACAACATCTAAGATTCCGATTTTATGTTATGAACTAACGATACTCAACTGAGCTGTGTTGGCTTAACAGTACTGCCTGCACTGTAAACAGTGATATGCAAACATTATCTCTGGTCTAAAACTGTCAGCAGCTATTCTGAGAGTTTCACAGATTCCTGGTGGAAATCAAAACAAACCAGACGGCATAATCACAGCTTGGAAATATTTGAAACAACAAAACAATATTCTGAGGTCATGGGTCCAACCTGGTCAGCGCAGTGGGCCAGTGTGTTTACTCTGGGAAGAGGAAGAAATTGGAAGTGTAACCACAGTCAAAGAATGTGTGTGTTGATTACTATCTCACGTGTTCCATATACATTCTGAGAGGAGGAATGTCTGTGGTTTTTCCTGATAAATGGTAACAGCTGTTCCTGAGTGATGTGTTTGATGGAGGTCGAGAGAGCAGTCTGCTTTTATTTACTTTGGCCACAGCCTTGGAAGGGGAACACTTCAAAAGGAGGCAGTCTGCCATCAGACGCCAGGCCCAGCGGTAAAACATTCTTTGGTTTCCTACAGCAAAACATGGCATGTTACCCTGGGCATTAAGTTTCAATGGGAAAGACCCGGTTTGCTGGGATCTTACAGGTCAGCGCATTTCAGCTGGAGGATTATGGGAAGGAAAAGGAAATAGATTCACCTCTGCCTGGGAATGTGTTTACAGGCAGCTGCTTATTCCCACCCAACAGATAGCTTAGTTGTTTTTAGTTCTCACCTTATTTTGTGTATATGTGTACATGCACTGAAATAACTGGGTTGCTGCCTTTTTTATGCAGGAACTAGATTTTTTTTCAGTCATGAATATAACAAACCCTCTTTCTGTTTTCAGGGCAGGAGAAAAAATTGTTTCTGAATATGCACAAAACCTGACACTGAGAAAAATAACACAACATCTGCAGTTACTGATTATATTTACTATATTATTTGATTAATTATTTGATCTCTATTTATTATTTAAATAGCAACACATGTTCCCAGCGACCAGGTTAATTCATTATAAACTACTGATTTTGTCTGTTCAACAATCCAAACTCCTGCAGATTTTCAGTTTGCTGTGGGAGAACCATCACATCATCACATTTCAGAAGTTAGAACCAATACATCTTTCATTCTTGACTGATCAATGACTTAAGAAATGAATTATGATTCAAAACCTATTTACAGGCTAATTATTTGGGCTCTAAATAGCAGCAAGTGTCTTTAAATCCCATAAAAATGACAGTGTATGAAAACACTGCTCAGTTTTGGAAGGTGCTGACAGATGTCTGCCTGCTGCCTGTTATAAATAAATGGTCATTGCTAAGGATAGTGTTATTCAGAGTAATTGGCAGAGTAACAGAGAGTCAAGAGATAGAGCCCACAAAGTGCACTTTGTCTTTGAGTTGTTATCCAGAGAGTACTTCACATGCAACAGCCACTTTGTTTAATAGCACCTATACTAATATAACAGATACATGTATTAACTGTGATATTATCAGAGGCTTTAAATAGTTTCCGGAGCATTTTAGGGTTAAACTCTTAATGCCACAGTATTCATGTCACAAACTGACTGAGCTGGATTCATATAGATTTAGACAGATGATGTTGGAAGCAGATTCCAAATTGAAATTGTTGAATCCTGTTCATCTCACTCCAGCTTTTTTCTGCCTGTACTGCTGTTCTGTCTTCCCTCAGCCTCTGCCCTGACCAATGACTGTATAGAAAGACTTCCTCCCACTGCGCAGAAATGAAGCCAAAATTTACCCTGGATACGTGTGCTGCCATTTTGCACTTGCGATGCAGTTTGGAGCCAGAGATTGCGCAGTAGTGATCGTAGAGTGGAGCCGTGGTATCAAAGTGATTATGTATGCTCTGCCAATAACAAGTCAGTATCAACTGTACTTTAACAACATATATCAAACAAACAATGGCTGATTCCCGCATATGTTTATGCTTTTTAATTTAATTTTGATGATATTATCTTACCATAATGCAACAGCCTCTGTCTCGTTGTTCAAAACCCCACCCTGATGCTTGCTAAATATAAAATCAATAGCTGATATCATAAGCCAAATCTCCCAGTTGTGTCACTTGAATGGTGATGTAATTTTTCTCAGCTTTAATTGGTGTATATCCAATGAAACCAGCGTCCTGACTCTTCATATTTGGTATTGTAGGAGCCAAGTTCTCTGTTTGGAATTAATGAATATTGTATATGTATTGCCCCATTGGATGAATATTGTTTATCTATTCTTTGTTTAGTACACTTGATTTATTATATTTTTAAGGAAAAGCATACTGTAGTCCTGCCTGGGTCCACGCCCCTTTTTTTCCATGTTCCCCACTCCTTTCATGGCAGGTGAATCACTGCAGAGGTTGGCCTCAGGTAGAGGGGTTCTCTACAGTTTTTGACGGCATCTAATTGACAGCTTCACACTCATTTTGTAAGGCTAAAATATCGTTTTCATTTAGTGTCTAGTCAGTGCAGCTACTGTGGCAGTAAATATTGATTTTTCTTTTCTTTTTTATCACAAATCTCGTTGGATCTTTTGTTCATTGTCTGACTGCAATCATCTCAGCTGAGGCAAGGTTGGTGGTTGGAATTGCCTTTATAGGTATACATACATATATATCTGCCATAGCTCCTTCCTTGTGCTGTGACTCCAAAATCCCCACAATTTACGACACGAGCTGAGTGATCTTTACCAACCCTGGAATAGTCTGGCTGCAAATATTATCATTCTGCTATAGGGGAAGCTAACCAGTTCACATTTTCATCTCAATTCAACTAGTTCATGTAAGTGGTACTCCAGAGTCATTTTCCAAAATTAATCAAAACAAACTGCTGTAATCTCTCTCTGCATGGGGAAGTGAAATTGAACTCAGTCAACCCTGGCGGTAATGTCGTCACCCCTCCTCCCCACCTCCTTCCTCCCCTCCGAGACACAGAGAAGACAAGCGGGAGCTGAGCAATGCACTTCAGCACTGGCACAATCGAAAGCTTTTGAGGAAGATCAAAAGAATATTAGTCACCACTAATGAGACTTGATGTAGGACTGCCATTGTCGGTTCAGGCCAGATGGGCAGGATACACAGCAGAGCAGCATGTATCCAGACATCAAAGACGAGGTGATCCCTGTATTGCGTACTCGAGGTGATCCCTGTATTGCGGACTCTTCTGGCATTTACTGCAGTGACAGAAATGAAGAGAATCATTAAAAGCATGGCTTTTGTTAGCTCCCATGCTAATGAGGAAGCTGCTCTGATGTGCAGCCTCAAGCAGCAGCCACCTTCAATTCATGACTGGGTTTTGCTTTGAACTTCACAACAAAACATCCTCTTGGGTCGTGTTCTTTTCATCTGCAACAATCCATACTGCGCCTCCCTCTGACTGTCCTCTTATCTTGGTTCACTTTTCCTCCCCAGCTCTGTTCGCTCGCTCAGCTACTGTATGATGACACAATCCTGAAAGTTTTGTAAATTATCTTTGTGAGATAGAAATCCTTTAACTGTCTCCATGAACACCAATTCAATTAAGTTTTAGTTTCAATGCTGAAATAGAATATGGCTGGCTGATGTATTTTTATCCTTTGGGTGGTATCGAATTGAAATGTTAATTCCAGTTTGTTACAATGTGAGTCTTATCTTTGTCGTTTTGAGTATCTTTAATGATTACCAATCTATTCAGCTATTTAAGAGCCATCCAAAGAAAATCAAACGTTTATCACCCTTAGGTGTTTTTATATAATATAAGACATCAGCCAGCATTTCATAAATCACATACCTCAACTGAGGGCTAGCAGTTGAGAACACTGTTCTTTATTATGTGTTTGATTATTTATTCAAGCTGGAGGCTCATGTTCTCTACTGCTGTAACATTTCTAATGTTGTAGAAAGTCACACGTAAAATATACCATCATTTGGATAATTGAACTTGTGTGCAATTCACTTATTGTCTCTAGATTACATTCCTGATTTCAAACATTCATTTCAAACAGCATTCCTCTATTCTATCTTACCACTTGTCACTTGCTGAAGGTGAACGGTACGCTTGTTATTCTTTATATTTTTAAATCTCCGAATGCTAAATGAGGCAAAGGTGAAGAGTTACATCTGAGCCATTTTAATAAGTTGAGGGGATTTTATTTATTTATTATTTATTGATAAGGAAAATACTTTTAAATATGTATTCTGAGCAACAGAGCTGGGTTTTTAAGGGTTTATCAGAACCTTTGAGTGTTGGATATCTGAGAACAGAAAAGATACAAGATAAGTGTCTACCATGCAGGTTGTAAACAAACCACAAGGTTAGAACCAGTTGTAGAGAAAACAAAGTGAATGCTAAAATTATCAGCCAAATTTTAAGTTGTAGCCAACCATTACAGTTTCCAGACCTACTTTGACCTACCACACAATTGCAGTAGGTCACACTGTCAAAGATTATTGCTGATTATTTTGGAGTGTTCCCATATCTTATTGGTGCGCACACACACACACACACACACACACACACACATATATCATGTACCCACCAGACTGTATGAAAACATAATTTGGTTGAAGAACAGGGAATGATTCAAGGAAGTGTCCATTTTCAGAGAGGTGAGATTTGAATACAAAAGGTCACTGGAGACACATGGGCGAGACAGCATAATGCCAGGAAAAGGTAACAGATCTCCTCTGAAAAAGTGAATGGTCTGAAGAGGGCCTGGATACGAGACAACTGAAATGGGGCCCTTGTCTGTCTGCCCAACAACAGTATGAGTGATAACAAGTATTAGTATGATTAACAGGTGCAAGAACCACACCAACTGAAAAAGCATGTTTCTATATTTAGGCCACATTGCCTGCCCTTACCACTTTCAGTTTCCTCCACATAATGTGATTTAGATAATCCAGTTAAACTGTCAGCTTCTTCACTGTGATCACCTCCTCTCCCACTCTTTGTTGCCATGTTCACATTTCTCTGCTGCTATCCTTACTGATTACTTAATTGTTGAGTACACAGTTCATAACCAATAGAAATAATGGGAAAAGTACAAAAAATAAGATTAGTAATCACAAATTGGGATCATCTTAAGTGCTAACTCCAAGCCCAGTGTTTCATAATAGCACTAATGCTGAGAAATGAAATCTTCTTGTTAACTCTCTTTTATGGTCAAAGTAATATGAGTGGTAATGTATATTTAAATCTTATCTGGCAGATTAAAACCTTATACTAGGGTCCTCTGCATCAATCTTGACTAAGTGTCCCTTATCAAAAGTGTGGAATTTCAGTTTTGGTGATTTACAGCTTTATTAATCTACCGATGCAGCATTCCAGCCCAACATTCTTCATATGGATTTTTCTCTTTGGTGATTTAGGATTTGAAAATAGCCACTGATCATGAAATGTATTCAGTGGATATATTAGGGCAGGCTGTCGCTGAGGGGTAGAGTGGTTCATCCTCCAACCAAAAGTTGAATCCCCAGTTCTTCCCCATCTGCATGCCGAAGTGTCCTTGGGCAAGATGCTGGACCCCAAATTGCCCCTCATTAACAAAAAGTGCTGCTAATAGATGCACTGTATGAATGTGTGTGTGAATGAGTGAATGGCAAACTGTACTGTAAAGCACTCTGAGTGGTCATCAAGGCTAGAAATGTTCTATATAAATACAAACCATTTACTATTGAAATATTTCAGTCTGGGGTGGGTTACCATCACTTAGCTGAATCGACTCCAGTTCCTTGTAAGTCCTGTGTCAGAAAATAATGGGGGTGTTTGGCCAAAATGATGCAGTCAGTTTAAGTGTTGTGATGTGTCTGGTTCATGCCATGTAGCACTGCTCTATCATCTACTAATAATGCAATGCACTGCAGGACCTGCAGACTATTCCGGCTACACTGAGAGACACAGCCAACCTTCTTGCGACCGGACGTATGGATGTGAGCGAGAGTACCTCTGCAGTGTGACTGGGCTGTAGGTACCACCTCATGCTACCAGTAGAAAATGGTAAATGGTCTTTATTTATATTGTGACGACTGGAGACAGAGCTGAACCCAAAAGCAGGACAACAGACAAACTCAAGTAAAAAGAAAAAGATGTTTTATTTCTCAGTGGTCAAAAGGACAGACGGGAGGGTCGAAACCAGGGTATGAGTCCAAGCAGCAAACACATCCGAAGGGGCAGGCAAAAAAGAGAATCATAAAATCCAAACAGGGTCGTAAACAGGTCAGGAACAGGCAGGCAAGAATACAGGACTAGAACGCTGGATAACAAGGCACGAACACACGAGACAATGTGGCACAGAGTGAATGCGAGGGGGACTGGGTCTGAAATACAGAAGAGACATGAGTACAAACAGAGCAATGTTGTGACATTTATAGTACTTTTATGGTCTTGATGACCCCTCACATGCTTTACAGTTCAGTTTACTGCCATTCACCCATTCATACAGTGCATCTATTGGCTCTCTATCACTCTAAGCCAGTGTATGCAAAAGTTCAGCTGAGGGGATCCACTTCAGTCTCTATCACTTTCACTATGAGCTGTTTTGAATGTTTGACACTACGCTTCCTCTGCCCCTCGAAATAAGTCACTTCTCTGCTGCCTGGAGCAGACGACGCTCAGCCAGTTACCATGTTGCACAGCAGCATTTGTGTTCAACTTGAAAGGAAGCCATATGAGATATTTCCAGATCACAATTAGCTCAATTAAGAAATGTTTCTTTTTGATTTTCCTAACTATAATCAGCTAAACTAATCAAGAAGTTTCCTGGAAGTCCTGGACTTGGATGGGAACAGTACGATGATTACAATAAATAACAAGCAAAACTTTTGCTACTCAGCCCCAGAGCCTTTTTAACCCAGTGTGTGAGTCTGATGACACACCATGTGTACAATGAGTTGTAAAAACTTGCTTTAATGAACAACATCTGCGTAATTTCACTAACTTGTACAAAAAGGGTTTACGTGGAAGTTGAAATTGCCTGAACCACCTGCAGTTCTTGTTTAAAGGGATCAGGACTGATCTACATGCAGTCTATAATCTTTTCACAGCTCCATGTTCAGGTGCATTCAGGATGACCTTTATTTCACCTCACCGTTCTGTTTTTAAGTTTGAAGCACACATTGGGAGGGGAAGGGGGGGGCATTGTTGGACAGGACTCTAACGTTGCTGTGTTACATATCACGCTTCCGATTCCAGAATGCCAGTGTGCAATCTAAAGTCACATAAAAGGAGTCTTTATGCTTTGTTTGGATCAGAGTAAACAAGTAAAACCAGCATGATGAGCAGTATTATTAATGGTGGTATATGGAAGATGAGTGGCATTTAACAAAAAAAAAAAACAAGTGGCTATAAAGCTTTGGTGTATGATTAAATTCCTGCTACTGGCCACGATTTAAAAAGAAAAACAAATGTCTGACCTGATTTAGTTAAATCTCAATATGAACACATATTTTGTTCTGTATTTTACCAAATCAGGGCTTACTAGGTAGATTTAAAAAGTGAAATCAAGGTTTTCCTAAAATATTTGCTTTCGTGTTGTATGGTTCATTAAAAAAGTACCTGCATCCAACAATTATTTTATAGTTTGCCCTCAACCAGAATAGTTGTGCTCAAAGTGTCATGTTTTCAGAGATGACAAAGCCTCAAGCATCAGAGGCTTAGGAGAGAGGAGAGGCCGTCTGTCCCTCCCTATCTCCCTTCTGTCTGTGTGGAGTGTGGGGACGGTGTGTGTGTGTGTGTGTGTGTGTGTGTGTGTGTAGGAGGGGGCATGGTGACTTTTGACACTGGGCATCTGCTGCTAAACCAAAAACTTATTTCTGGAGTCCATGTGCAAACTAATCCTTATGCACAAGTGGCTTCTGACCCTTAACACATTGGCCACACTTCTCAGGTTATTGTTACACAAAACTTCAATGGAACTCACTTGTAGTGCAGTGTTAAAACTAGGTTTTAAGAATAGCAATTAGTAATATAGTCATTTTACACCTCATTTCATTGCAAGCAGTTATTTAACGACTCTCTGTCCCCTCCAGAGGATAAAAAACACCAGCAATGTACTAATTGGGGCAGTAGATACTTTTGTCTTTGTCTTCCATCTGAACATTAACAATGTTGTGTTTACAGGAGTTCTCCCCAAAGTGTCTGGTAAAGCTTGTAATGAGTCGCACAAT
This sequence comes from Paralichthys olivaceus, assembly GCF_024713975.1. Classification (NCBI taxonomy): domain Eukaryota; kingdom Metazoa; phylum Chordata; class Actinopteri; order Pleuronectiformes; family Paralichthyidae; genus Paralichthys; species Paralichthys olivaceus. The sequence continues at coordinate 1,822,269 of NC_091111.1, read as the reverse complement.
CTGCTTCCATTTGGGTAAGGGGGGGATCCCTCACTGCTGCCAATCATCAGCAATCTGTGCTTTTCCTCTTAATTAAATAAGGTGTTTCTTTTTTTCTTTATCTAGCTCCACTAAGTACTCACTCCCATTCATCAACGGGACTGCTGTGATTAATGGCTCCGCTTCAAGCAGGGAGCGTGCAGCATCTGTTATCCTCTCGGCCAGGGGGGATGCCGACTGCTTTTGAACGTGTAGGATCACAGATCTGGACAAGTGGATTGCAGTGGACAGTGGGATAATACCCAGGAGCAAACAGATCATTCAGCACGGAACATATCTGGTACAGTGACAAAAACATTTTAGGCTTTATGCTAAGCCTGTTAAAGAAAAGGACAGACTTGGGTTTTAGCCTTTACTTTTAACATCTGACATTTTTTTTTCTATTACATAGTCATTGTCATAATGATAATATTACAACCTAACAAAAGTTTATAGGACCTATTGACATAAAATAAACATAAAATAATGACATAATTCATCCACTTTATTATAGAAAACACAGGCCTTTCATAATGAAGATGCAGTTTGGCAATGATCTGTAGCAGTGAAATGATACTGTCTGTAAAAACAGCAGAATTAGGATCAGCCATGATGCTGGTGGCTTTATCTTACAGAACAGGTCAGTATGCTAATGGTTCGCTGTCATGCCAAAGAAACTGTCTGTCTGTATTTTTCGAAATTTCTCCAGGAGGCATACTCGGTCGCCCTACTTCAGATTCTACTTTGATCAGTGCACTTTTTTAAATGGTAAATGGTTTGTATTTGTATAGCGACTTAATAGTGACTGTGAATATTAGAAAATTAGACTTCAATGTATTTGTGAAGTCGCCAGAAACATGACTTCAAATGAGGACTGATCTTATTCAGTGTCAGCAGGAAGTGTGAGGGGGGTTTGACATTTGTTCGCAGTCAGCATCTCACATCACAAAAATCCCTCAAGCTCAAGAATGGACTGAAATTCTAGACTTCAAGTGATGACAGCAGGGCTATCTCTATTAGACTGTGAGATGAACTGAAAGCTAAGTAAAAAGAAGAGAACAAATATTGCTGCGGCTTTAAATTTACTACCTGAACAATCTCTAAAACCAATTTTTATGTTTAGGTTTGTCCAGGAGCTACCCTGCTCACTGAGCCACACAAAGCTGTCGAGTGCACCAGTGAGCCTGGTGCAACAACTTAGAAATCTGCAAAAGTGATGTCTGATTGCACATACGAGAAAGACATGACGTGATGAGAACAAACCAAACATTGAAGTCTTCCAATTGTAGGTGAAGGGTGTTTAATGTTGTCCTTTATGTGAACACAGCAGTATTGAATCTGATACTGGCATCAAGCCAGAGTATTCAATTTCAATTTTATTTTATTTGTATAGCACCAAATCATAAAATACATTATATCAAGGCACTTTACATAGAAGGTCAAGACATTAAAATTGAATAATATAGAGAAACCCAACAGTTCTCACAATGAGCAGCACTTTGGCGACTGTGGAGAGAAAAACTCCCTCATTAACAGGGAGAAACCTCGAGAACCAGACTCAATGTGGGCGTTCATCTGCCTCGATCGGTTGGGGTGAGAGAGACCGGGAACACTTGAGCACCATCAGGTATCAACTATAACTAGTTAAAATGAAGAGTAGCGTGTTTCAACCACTACTACCAGTCATTAAATCTGTGAACCCAGTATTCAGTGCCTGTGAGCATGGAATTAAATGCCAACCACAGTCTACCTTTGTTCCTTGATGTACTGCATGCCAGAGGATCTGTAAACAATGACTACAACTAGAGTGGCACCCTCTAACTTCCATATGGCAGAACACCTGCATTATCTCTGTGTCCAGATCCAATGTTCTTTATGATGGATATCAACATTAAATATTTTAGAATGGAGAATTGCTGGCTTTGGAATGGTTTCATTCTCTATGCGAGAAAAGAGGAGGGGGACTATTTCATCTTTAGAAAGAGGTATGATGCTTTCACAAAGGTCACTTCTTCCTCTGCGGAAAAGTAAAGAGGAATCGTCCAAAAAGGATGAAATACAAGATGTCTGGGCCTCCATTGTTTCTGAGTATTTCCAAAGTAAAGCCCAAAAAGCTTATTGAGGGTGAGCCTCTTCTGTTAGAGGAGAGACTGGAGGTTATGGGCGTTACATCCAAGGATACTGAAATGGCTTTTTCGTTCTCTCTCTCTCTCTCTCTCAAGGGCAGACAGACAACTATTAGACTGAGGTCATGACATTGAGTGTGTTTGTCACTGGCAGGTCTCCATTTCCTTATCAAATAATCACATTACAATCCTCTCACCCAGTACAGACTATGATGTCATAGTTGCCAGGCCAAAAGCAGAAAGAAGAACCCGATATCCTCGTCAGTAGGTTTCAGATATATAGCAGAACAACCAATGAAAACACAGTGTTCCTGCAAATCCAATCAACCACATTCACTGAACGTGGCCTCATGCACCCCTGACATTAATGTGTTTGCAGTCAGACCTGGCTGCTCATCCGTTGTCCTGAGCTATCTACCATCTGCTGCATTTTTGGACGTCGGACGACCACATTTGTGGACTGCACGCTCCGGCTCATCGGTTACTACTTTGGAACACACACACACACACACACTTTGTAGATGGTACCACACTAAATAGCCTGTCAAAGCGGATCCTGATCTATTGGCACTGATTTTGAGTTATGTATACACTATTAAATATCATTTATCCAAAGCAACTAACAATAATTGCAAATATGTGTACTACTTTGTGGAATTATACTACATCATTGTGTTAAACACTTTTATATTATCGTTTTTCTTTAGAATGACTGGATACCAACAACCAGTTTTGATGTGATTGCCAAGATCTGATTAGCATCCTTTTTTCACTCCAAGTGACTTTTTTCCTTGAAAATGGCAAATGGTCTGTATTTATATAGAGCTTTGCTAGTCTTGATGACCACTCAAAGCGCTTTACAGTTTTTTGCCATCACCCATTCACACTTACATTCATACAGTGCATCTACATGCAGGACTTTCTCTATCATACATCATTCATACACTTGCCCAAGTGCACTACGGCATGCGGAATGGTGGACCGCCAACCTTCCGGTTAGAGGACAACTCGCTCTACCCCCAAAGAATGTTTGACCTACGACCATCTGTGCATGAATGGCTCCTGTGAAGACACACATGGAGCTGTAAAGCTAAATTGCAGCTCCGACAAAGCACCAAAACCAATCATACAATGTGAATTTGAGCAGTTATTGGTTAGTTATTGGACCTGCTGAGGTCCAATTATTCTGTCTCAGTTAAAGTAGCTCAGATTTATTACAAAGTACAGCCTAGATATTTTAAGCAAACTCAACAACAAAAAAGAACATTAAAATTTGAAGGTGTCCAAAAAAAGATATGCAGAGAACCTCAACTATGACCAGATAAGCACCATAATCCAGCAGGTAATAGGTGAAATAGCTACCTGTGTGTGTGTGTGTGTGTGTGTGTGTGTGTGTGTGTGTGCAATCTGGGCAGGTCCATTCATGACACATTTTATCCATACCTGTCAGTGTCACGGACAGTAAAAAGCCCTAAAGAATTGAATGGGCCAATTCTCACAGCCATGACATGAAGCTCTGTCACACCTTCACTGTTACAATGTTTGGTTTTCAATTTCATTTTGGCAACACATCACAAATCTTTTGTTAAAAATGCCAAAAAGGAAAAAGATAATGCGATTACACACACACAGACACACAGTGGGTAGACATGCTTGCAGAAGTAACCTTGGTTAGAATGCCACTGTTCTGGGAGATCATTCATTTAATATTACCATTATTGATTAAGGGGCAACTGTGCTTTAAATTACCTAGTTTGAATGAAGCGTTGCCCAAACAACACATATACAAAAAGAACAATACAGAGTCCAGTGCAGTGCATAGAGGGTCAGACCTGGTACACATAAATTACCTGAATGTCTGTTTAAACAGGTATGTTTTCAACTTGTTTTTCATTGAATACAGAGTCAGCCAAGCTTAAAAATGAGTATTGTTCACAGCAAAATAGACAGTGACAATGATCTTTCACCTCAGTGTCAATGTCTATCAGTTGAATACGTCACAAGCACAATTATTCGCAACACTTCGTTTTAACAAGATTCTTTTCTTGCTGAAGATGATGACGTTAATAATGATGATGATGATGATGATGATAAGCGTCCTTGGGTCTCTTGAAAGGTGCTATATAATGTCAAGCTATTATTATTGTTATTGCAGGACCAGAAGATGTAAGGCTTCATAGCAGAGTGTAAGGCAAAGGCCTTGCTCTATCTGGGAAAATACACTAGTCATACCAGAAACCTCAAACTGCAGCTCCGCAGCAGGCATGGAGCAGGTTCGCTATATCTGTGTGAACAGCAGACACCTGTCAGACGCAGTAAATCTGTGGTGCAGCCGTCACACACTGTGGCCCAGGCGTAGAGAGAGAATTTAATGGAACCTAATGAGAAGTCTAACAGCATAATTTTGGATTACTTCTAGATGATCAAGTATTAGAAGTATTATCATACTGTACTGAATGAGCTACAGTGAAATATATGGCATGTACAGTAGACGACCAGACACTATGAACTTAGTGCTGCTACACTGGACCTGCCAGAGACCACCGCTCAACAACACAAGGCGCCATTTCAAGCGGACGAACTCTCCAACCTCCCCCCCCTCAAACATTTAGTCTGTCTTAAAAGAAAATCATGGTTGAGGCGTTCTTCTCATAACATTACAGTCTAACATTTTATAGAAAATAAGGACAAAACCTCATCAACGGACAAGTTTTCCTTTTTGACATGAAGCTCTGTCACACCTTCACTGTTACAATGTTTGGTTTTCAATTTCATTTTGGCAACACATCACAAATCTTTTGTTAAAAATGCCAAAAAGGAAAAAGATAATGCGATTACACACACACAGACACACAGTGGGTAGACATGCTTGCAGAAGTAACCTTGGTTAGAATGCCACTGTTCTGGGAGATCATTCATTTAATATTACCATTATTGATTAAGGGGCAACTGTGCTTTAAATTACCTAGTTTGAATGAAGCGTTGCCCAAACAACACATATACAAAAAGAACAATACAGAGTCCAGTGCAGTGCATAGAGGGTCAGACCTGGTACACATAAATTACCTGAATGTCTGTTTAAACAGGTATGTTTTCAACTTGTTTTTCATTGAATACAGAGTCAGCCAAGCTTAAAAATGAGTATTGTTCACAGCAAAATAGACAGTGACAATGATCTTTCACCTCAGTGTCAATGTCTATCAGTTGAATACGTCACAAGCACAATTATTCGCAACACTTCGTTTTAACAAGATTCTTTTCTTGCTGAAGATGATGACGTTAATAATGATGATGATGATGATGATGATAAGCGTCCTTGGGTCTCTTGAAAGGTGCTATATAATGTCAAGCTATTATTATTGTTATTGCAGGACCAGAAGATGTAAGGCTTCATAGCAGAGTGTAAGGCAAAGGCCTTGCTCTATCTGGGAAAATACACTAGTCATACCAGAAACCTCAAACTGCAGCTCCGCAGCAGGCATGGAGCAGGTTCGCTATATCTGTGTGAACAGCAGACACCTGTCAGACGCAGTAAATCTGTGGTGCAGCCGTCACACACTGTGGCCCAGGCGTAGAGAGAGAATTTAATGGAACCTAATGAGAAGTCTAACAGCATAATTTTGGATTACTTCTAGATGATCAAGTATTAGAAGTATTATCGTACTGTACTGAATGAGCTACAGTGAAATATATGGCATACTGTTATAGCCTCTTTCTGGCTGCAGTCCACTGTCTTCCAAAGAATCCAAAGTGGCTTCAAGTCTTGAGTGTGCACACTATTGGGTAGTCCCCTCAGGTTTACATCTCTAATTACACAGTAAGATATAAACTACTTTTGTCATTGGTTTGTGTGATTTCTCATTATAAATATATACAATTCAGTTGAATTATTATATTATATTTTATTAGATTGTGTCATCATTTATTATATTTACTTCTAGTTTTAGATATTTACAATTTAATTCTGAATATTCATTATTGAAGGTCATGACATCTACGAACCCATTCTGAAAGTTACAAACCTAATTTGAGGTATCTTAAATTGAGGAGAATTTAATCTTGAACTTGGATTATGACTAGTCAGAATTAAATTGTAGATATCTGAATCTGGAATTATCATCAGAATGAAACTGCAGATGTCTATAACCATATAAAATCGAATTTGCTTTTTGAGTAAACTGCTGGAAAGGGTATGATGTAACTTTTGTCTTTTTATCTGAAAAAAATTATCAACAGACTAATCATTTATTACAATAATCGTTAGTTGCCGTCCTAATCAGTTTCTAATTTTCACTATATCATCCAGGACTGAAATCTTAAGGAATAGTAGGACACAGCAAATTGTGGTTCAGAATTTCAATTTTGCAAATTACATAACATATATTACATAACATTCTACTTGATGTTTCACTTTGACAAAAACAGGAGGATGACCTTATTCAGACATGTCCATGGAAGCACATGAGTTGGTCTGAACAAACACAAGACAACAAGGAAGCACTGGACGTTTCCTCTGTCTGTGTGTGGGAAACAATGTGAGAGAGGGAAGTCACAGATTGGGGTTAAATATTCAATGGTTGCTAAAAATAACCCAGATCCCAGATGCTCCTTCAGATTCTTATTTCTTGTATATTACGTTATAAATATTTAATCAACAGGCCTACGGCACTCAATTTTTTTCCCCCTTGACTTCTGGGTGCTCTTGTTGTGACAGTGGTACTGATGTTGGATGTGGGGGGGGGGGCACCAGGAGGTCAGAGAGCTGGATTATGACTTGCACAGGAAGTATGCAAAGGAAATATAATTTGTAAATTAGGTGTGTACTGTGTGGAGACGTCTGCCTCACTACATGATGACACCACATTAACTAGTTTTTACATAGATATTAGATGTTACTAAATATGTGCACCCATTAGCAGGCAAGTATAACTGCACGATAGATCACTGAACCAACTGACAAAATGATGTAACCTTTCAAACATCAATGTTTCCAACAAAGAGTAAAGGAGTCATGGAAAATGTTTAATTTAAGTCACACTTCCCAAATGAATGCAAACATGCATGCATGACACATTGCTATGTGATATTTCCCATATTTGATTTACACAATACTAACTAGTTCGAACAGAGTGACAGACTGTCCAAAGTTGGTTGTATGTATGTGAAAAAAAGAAACCATGGTGAAAATTCATATCATTAATCTGCAGGGTTTGGAAATCATTCAGTTGAGAAATATTGTGGGCTGGAATAACTTTGTCACAATTATTATTAAAACGAATTATAATTAATAATGATACATAATAATACACTTTAATGTGTCACTAATACTGTAATATGTTTAATATCATGCAATCCATTATGATTTCCTATATTACTAAACTGCGTCCTGCCGGTAGCCTTGTTGACCTGCTCAAACATATTCTGACTAGTAAGGGACATTTTGGAGCAGACAGTGCGGTGATAAGCATGAGTCTATTTTGTCTCTTGCCAGATCAGATATTGATCTCTCTTTCATTCCTAAATAATGATTACACATTTCTTGCTGTATGATTGGTGAACCCATTTGCAAAAATGAAAAAGAATGCCGCCAAACGAGAATAAGATTCCAGATAAGGTAGCCAGGTACAGAGTTAAATGTTTGTTGGCTACTGCAGGAATAAAAGGAAGACAGGAAGATTACACCAATGCAGGAAGTAATCAGCTCAGTGCGTGGCAACTTGTACATTAAGGGTGATGCCACAAAAAAATGAATATAATTCACCCAGTAAAACAAAAGGATCAAACCTGTTTCATTTGGTCGGATGGGGAGAGGGAATCTTCCTCAGAGATAGAGTCAGTGAAACTGCAGGAAAAATGTATGCACCAAAAAGACACTATGGTTGCTCAGTGAAGTATCTGTACAACTTTTGGCTGGATTATGCTGACATAGGACACACATCCCTGATTCCTAAAGGATGAATAACAACCTTGATTTCCTAAGGCCATAATCACGCCATAAGATTAAGAGTACCTACTAACTGACTGAAAATACTACAAATAAGGGTTAGTTATGTTGGTTATACATGTAGGTATAACCCACAATGCATCTTATCTCCAAAGGCGGTTAAATCAGAGACATTCCAAAGAGGGTTAGGGTGAGACGATAGCAACCAGTCATTTAAATACCAACACTACATTACCTACAATTTGTGCCATGTAGAATGCAAATATACAGCTTCATGCAAACATTTAGCTCAACCTAGCATTCAGTCCAAAGCACTACTCACAGAGCTTGTAGTTCTATGAGCAGCAGCTTTGACAGCAACAGTTACATTAAACATCCAGTGTGTAAGATTTAGGTGAAAGGGATCTATTGGCAGAAATTAAATTAAATAATAATAGAGATGTTTTCATTTGTGTGTGATGATCTTAATTGTATGAATTGTTGTTTTCTTTACCCTAGAATGGGCCCTTTATAATTAATTAATAAAGGAGCAGGTTTTCTCTATGGAGGACGCCATGTTTTTTTACATTAGTCCAGACTGGACAAACTAAACACCTTTGAGTTTTTATAACAACTGAAGTCTGCCACAGGTTGTCTTTCCTGTTTGGAAGGAGAGGGTGAGATGAGGGGTGTTCAGCTGCAACATGAAAGTTCACCACTAGATGTAAATTAATTCATTTAATGGTCGCTAACGTGTAATTAAGTCTGGGTTGAGGCATAATTTACAGTGTTCAACATGAAACCCATCCATGCTACTTGCTTTGTGCTCCTCCACCATGCAACCTGGCTTTCTTGCACTGATGGCTCACTATGTCTGACAATGGACATTGATGTGCACGATGCATAATGCTTCAATATGAATGAATTTCAAGTGATGTGGCTCTTGGGTCAAACCTGTAACCATGACACCAGAGATTAGGTATTATAGAAACATTCATGTGACTCATGTGAGTACAGATCTGAACAATAGACTGTATATAAAGATCCCTGACACTGAGGAACACTTGTCTGTTTTTCATTATTTCTGATAAAAATTGAAAAGGAAGGAACCACTTGCTGTGCTGTATCAGCTCATAAAATATGAATGAAATAATTTATTCTGTATTCATCAACACCGTCTAGAGCTCCACAGTCTTTCTAGGCATGAGCTTTGAAGCCCTGCGAGTTGGTGTTCACTGCCAGCCATCTGTATAAGAAAATAAGCAAGTTATATTTAGATCTGTCTTGCATTCACGTTCATGTGTGCATTACAGGTACGGTACACTTCCTGCCTGTGTCATTCATAGGCTACTTCCTCTGGGAGCTTATCATATGGAAAGCAAAGGGATTACTGCACTTCATACTGGAGAATCATACATCTCACTAACCATGAATCCCTTTTGCTTTTTCTTCCATTGTGTAATTGTTGAAAGATAAATGTTGAAAATATGACATGGATCATTGTCACTCATGCAGTTACAGTGATCTTTATACCCTATGTATTGCATCATAGTGGCAGGAAGATCTTTGAGTTAACATGGACCTCAGTGGTTTCCTGGGAGTTCAATTAAAATGCATCCCAACGAAACAGAAAAGAATTCAGATTGAAGCCAACAATGTATCATCATGTAGGATGTAAGTTGTAGGCACCATAGTTGTGTTTTCAAACACAATTTAACTGTATCAGGGAATCACTCCTTCCCTTGTGTTTTTGCTGTTTCGCTCCTCTCTATTGTGTTTCTTGTTTCTCTCTCTCTCTCTCTCTCTCTCTCTCTCTCTCTCTCTCTGTATATGTATTTGTATGTTTGCGTTAGCCTGCCTTGCCCATCTCTTATTTGCAAGCTTCAGATCAAGCCCCAGTTTGCCATTGGCCCAGCCTCCCCAAATCACCTGGGCCCAGTCATCTGCTTAGCTGGCTGTCCTACTATCCAGTCCTTCTTGCCCATTTTATCAAATAATCTTCAGTTACATCATACAACAAAACAACTTTTGAACTAATCTTGACGTCTCCAATTTAGTGATGCTTTTGGTTCTGAAAACTTTATCGATTTTTAACAGCGTACACTTTTTTCACAGTTAAATTGAATGCATCCGTCTCAAGGTCCCACAAGTCAAGCTTCAGTGAGAAGAGGCTGAGCTGTTTTCACATCCTATAGGCTGAGTCCAAGTCAGTCTGATTATGCCCACATACACAGCCTTTAGATATTGTGGAACAAAATCAATCCAGGTTAGAAAAGTCACCAGAGTTAATACCAGTGGCGACTGAGTCTTATCCTACAACACAACACGCAATATGCCATCTATGTAGCCTTCATCCAAAATGTAGCCTCATTGTGACTGTGGCAACTTTCACGCCATTTGTATTTTACAGAGACGTTAAACCACATCCACTCCGCAGAGAGCTGTGGAAAATCAATTAAAAAGCAGCCTCAGGTCCTGTGGTGACTAAAAGTTTCAGGACCCACATTCAACTGCACTTGCCCCACACCAGGAAGTACTGTATTATGTATTTGGACAGAAATTAACCAAATACAATTGAAAAACAACTTGTATTGAAAGCTCACAGGCGCTTATGCTCAACCAGGAGTATTGTACAAGTAAAAATGTATTATATAACTTTATACAGGCTTTTTTTTCTCAGGATGTTGGAGGGGGCTGATGACACAAATCTCTAGTCATAAATTCATGTGCAAGTTTAAGCTGTTGAGAAAAAGCATACCATTGGGACAGAATAGAGACATGGTCTTACCAGAAATGAAGATAAGTTATGTGACCGTGACCAAAATATCTGCTGGGGGCTTCACCTTTAACGTCAATGAACAATTGTCCTTGACTATCCGACTTTCAGAATCCACACCTCTTGGCCAGTTATTTTGTGGGATTTGTGGTTTGACTGATATGTGGGGGTGCCTTATTCCTTTCTCACTCCATCCAGTAATCCCCCTCAGCCCTGGTCTGAGCTGTGAATGTCTGTGTCTTCCTCTGCCATGTACTGAGAACTGCAAGGACTTATGGGTGCAGCCGCTGTAAATCACTGAGCTCAGCTGCACTCTTGGATCAACTGCAGGACAAGCAGGCTTTTGTAGTGTCTCTAACTGATTCTCCAACGAGGTTAGCCTCCTCTGTGGTACATGCTTGAGCTGCATAGACTTTGTCCAATGAAGCAGACATACTGGAGATAACTGGGAATCTCCGGAACACCTGTTGCGATCCACTCCATGTGCACAATTTTTGTTTTTAGCATCTCAACATTTAGAATGTGAAACCAACAACTGCAATTCATAATTTCAGCCAAAAAGTAAAAATAAATGTGACATATACACATTTTGAACTGGAAAATGGGAAAATAGTGGAAGCAGACTTTTAACCAGTGTAGAGAACATTTCAAAGTAACTAACTTGTTGTCTCCTACCCTTAAAACTGATATATATCATAAAATAGAAAGTTCTAATCATACGTTCTTACATTGTCATATGTAACCTTCATACTACAACACAAAACCAATCCAATAAGCCATATATCCATATAATCCATAATGATCCTTGCTAAAGCTCTTGTGCCCAGCTTATTTGTATAATTTTCAGCTGGACAAATAGTTCACAGATGTTATAAATGGCTGGATTTAGTAAAATAAGATAAGATCAGTGCTTTCGTGTATAACAGAAAGGAGATCCAGCACCAAGTAAATTATATGTGTGGAAATCACATGGGTCATCAAGATTAAAAGCTGATCAAAGTATCCCACCATATTTTAAATCATAAGCGAGGTATGTAGATGTGAACTATAAGATGTTATAAAATCATAAAAGGCCAAATCCATACACAAACGGTACAAGCTGCCTCTAAGCAGCAGCAGACTGGTTCTATGGATGGTATCGTCTGCCGCTCAGTCCACCACTTGGGTCCAGAGTTGTAATGAAAGACAAAACCATGACAATCAGTTTGCAGAATGAAAATCATACTGTGTCATTGTTTTATAACCAGCTGTGTCATGTGGTGGCAGACGATAATCAAATATATGGAAAATATTCTCATGGATTTCCCAGATCGTATCATTCATGAAACTACAGACTCCCACCAACGCAGCGCCAGAGACCACCACATGCTTAGATGTCCAGTGATGAGCCAAATACATAGTAACATAAGCATTATGATTCCCAATATTGACTATTCAAATGAATGAACTATTTGTGATCCCAATATGTCAAACATATTAAAAGAAGGGAAAGAAGGGATGTTTTAATCAAAGTCCAGATCATCCTGAACAAGAAAGAAACATTGCTGAAGGGAATGAGAAGAAAATGGACCAGAAATAACCAACACACTTGTATGTCATGGAGTTCCCCTAGTGTTCTGAAAGCCTTAGGGTAATTCTCTGCCTGTTCAGTGAGAGTTGTGTTGGGAGTCCTTCCAAAACCAGAATAAATTAATCAGAACCTTTCATTGCTGCCTGGCTCCTACGGAGCAGCCGGTCCAATAATCAAAACAGGACTCAGAAGGGTGCACTGTGCTTCCACAGAATCATCAGAAAGAAATCAGCGTCTCCTCTCATCTCACCAGTTACAAAGAAGAAACAGACAGCAAATTCCAACAGACTCTCCTAATTGGGTGATAATGCAGGAGTGTCGCTGACACTTTGGGAGACCCTAATTCAAATATGTTAACCTGTACATTATCAACCTCCAAACAGTGCATCATACATGTATAATTTGCATTAGTTAGTTTAAAAAAAAAATCTTATTCTGTCTGGATTGTCTTTTTGATTATTATAATTTATATTGACCTTTTTCAAACTGTTCACAGTGAACTTTCCCGAAAATGTTTCATTGTCGACATATCTATTTTTCTTTAGTTACCACCCGTGGAAATTTAGCGTGATAGCCATTTTTATGGTTGTGTTCAGGCAACCCAGAGCACATGGTTAGGATTGGAAAAAGACTGTGGTCTGAGTAAAATATTGAAAAAGTCAACAGTGACCCGGAGCGCATGAAAAATAAACTTTTCCTGTATTTAACCAACACCGCAATCATTCCCAAACTTTAGTAGAACAGTTGTTTCTGTCAGAGAGTGAGAAGAGAAGATCAACACACGTGCCGTGCCTGGGCATACTTAACTTGGGTTAGCATAAGCACTAGAAGCAGGGGAAAATAGCGACCTCTGCACAGGCCTAAAACCTGTGCTACCTCCCTGGTAACTATTTTTCCTTTTCAAAGTAGAGTGTCATGCTTGATTTAGAAAGGCTTTCTCGCACATAAATAATTCGGACAATAGACCAACATAGAATATGGCATGGCCTACCAGGACATCATATGCACTTCCAAAGTGGCACATGTTGAAGTCATCTACTAGCATGTAAGCCCACAGCACCACAAAGAAATGAATGATTCAACAGTATTAACTGTAACTTTTCTTCATATAAGTCAGATAAATGTGGGTGTTAAATTTGAAAATGTCTTAACCTAACAACAGACAACCATGGGATCTAGAACCTCCAGCTGCTCTGCTCAGCGCCTCTGGAACTTCCTCCCACCAGACATTCCTAACATTGACTCTCTCCATTTTCGGATTTTTATCTCTGCCTTGTAAGGCGACTTTGAGTGCTGCGAAAGACACCTATAAATAAAATGTATTATTATTTTTAACAGAGCAAACTTTTAAAATCCAGAACAGAATTTTGTACAGGCACAACCGTGACGCTTGCTAAAAGAAGAGGTTGTAGGATAAGCCTGAAGGTTTTTATTTGTTGAGGCCATTATTTTTTCCACACTGCACCTTCAACTGGGATTTAATGTGCGCCTGACACTGTGCCTGGGTTTGAAAATAACCATCTCACTCTTGGAAAGATAGAAAACACAGATTTTTCTCACAATGTTAAATATTTCCTTGAGCATTTTGGGAATTCTTGGATTGGATAGGATGTTGCAACTGATCATAATCATGGCAGCTTACTGTTTCCCTGAATATGAAATCAACAACACAAATGAACTGTGTATAAATGTAATTTGCTGGCGACAATGTTGGCATTACACCAGTGCAGTAAAAATCTATGTATCACAACTATATTATTATATATGGAAATATTGTTTACTTTAAGTATCACATTGACAGGATCTTATTGATGTTGGTTGGAGTGTGCTTTGATTAATATGATTCATACCATAACTCTCGCATATCTTCAGCTCCTAATGGCCCATTACTGGAGACACATAATGAAGCAGGAGTCACTCAGCTAAAGACTTTTCTCATTCTGGGAACAAAAAAGCTATTTTATGACACAGACTTGCTTGTCTGCAGCAATGAAGATTGTCCCTATATAATCCTAGCTCTTAATTACACCACAACATAAAGAAGATTTATCTCAGTGTGTGAGCAACAATCAGGGTTTTCTAAAGACCACAGTCTCACACTCGATGATGTGTGGCAGTGTCGATTACTGTTGTACCAAGCACAGAAACACACTGAAGCTCTCCAGAGGACTGCACTGACAATTTCAGCATGAACCTACTTCAGCACTAGTTCACACTCACAGTGATTATTATTCATCATCAAACCTGGTTGGGTATTGGTCATGTATAGAAAGTGGCAAAAATGATCTGCAAAATGTATAAAATGGCTTCAGCTATTTCGTGTTTCTTATATTATTATTGTTCATATTATCTTTGGAGGATCATCTGTCCCATAATCATTTGTGGTTTTTGCGAGAGATTGTCTACAGGAAGTTTTGCATTATTTATTTATGCAAACATTTGTGAGGGTTTGAATGTGGCTCTCACAGCCCAATCATCCCGGTGGACACAACTTACACAACATGAAGAAGTAACGCTATTTCTTGATAGGATGATGACAAGACAGCGCCAACATCATTTAACAATAACTACATCCACATAAATTCAATACATAAATATTACCAAGACAAAAAAGGTAAGACAGAAATTGAAAAGAAATAAAATATTATTATTTTTGATGACGAAAAATAGCAATCACATGAAGTAAACAATTACACAGTGTGTTTCAAACAACTACATAATCTAAAAGTCCCTCTTTGAATGGCTCTGCGAATCATTTCAGTGAAAACACTTCCAAAAGAGCCGGACTAGAACTAGCTCTGCACTTTAACACGTTGGCCTTTATCGAGTGACAGAAATAGAGCACGAAAGCAAAAAACTGCTTGACATTTGGACCCACTTAAAATCTAACATTACTGAGGGTAAGAGAGTGCAGATGTGTTAGTACAGAAGCTTTGTGGCTACAAAATCTCTGGGAAACCCCCCCCAGACCTGAGACACTTTACTATGCTGTGCCACATACACTGAGGTAACCTAAAGTTGATAGGTTAACAATATTACTGTCGTTTTTTAGGTATGTTAACACAACTACAATAGGCAGTGGCGTAACATTTTCTTAAAAGTATTGTATAAGTATCTTATGAGAGTAGCCCATTCACCTACATAAGCAATATTTTAATCCAGACAATTATATGTTTTGGTGTATTACACATGCTATCCATATTAATGCAAACACACCTTGTAATTTTGAATAGGTGCGTGAAAGTTTAATTTAATCAATTAGTCATTAGACATCTACACGTTACTAAAATGTACAGAATTTGATAAAGGCTGAAAGGGTTGGCCCTGAATGAAGGTTGCTCATATGCAACCTTCTAGTCTATTTTCTTATCAAAGTAATGTAGATGGTAGTTACACTTACAATTTCAACAACAAAACACCTTTGTGCCACACACTGACAGAACTGAACACTATCTTTTCAGATTTTCTTACAGGGCTGTTGAAGAAGGTTCTGTGTGATTGTTAGGGGTTTTCTTTTTTCAGGTGACATTGACTCACATAATAAAAGTTAGATTACATTGCATCTACTATTGTAGTTGCATCTTTCCTGACTAAACTGTTAAAATCAGAAGAGACCAAAATGGAATAAAATTAAAACAAGAACAACAAGGTTGACAAAATGTAAATTTTGTTTTATCTCAAATCTAAAATGAAGACTTAATCTAAAAGAAGCTGACACAATAACGCTTCATCCACCTCCAGCCCTCAGGTCCCATTTGTCTGAGCAGAGCCATTTGCTCGTTTAGTGACACAACACGGTCTAGAGCCACCAAGACCATATAGGAGACAACACTGAGCCTGTGTTCTTTATCTGGACCTGTGTGGGAGCACGGTCATGTTGGCCTCGTTGCTGAAGCCTTGATAAGAACAAATTAACATCCTCCTCCCATCACACAAGGCTGAAGGAAAGGAGAGAGAGAGAGGAAGAGAGACAGGGAGGGTTACCAAGGCAACTGGTTACTCAGCGACAACCTCACCATAGAAATACACTCATGTTACATCAGTCCTATTACTCCATCGCTCCCCTCCCCCCGTCAAATGAGACTGAGAGCTGTTTGAGTGAGATAAAACCACATGGGTCATTATTTTAACAGACCTCATGTCATTGTATATATGCCTACAGCCACTCAATCACTTCCCATTTGAAATTAATCATTACTGCAAAGAGCCAGCTTGTTTATATTCAAGCTTTGAATTGACGGAAAATATTTGGCACCTGAATATTGGGCAGCCTCTCTCAACAGTGGGTTTGAAGGAGCTGCGTTTGTGTGGCATTCTTTGCTTTTAAGAACAGCCACCTGCGAGGACTGCTTTGCTTGCAAGGGCTGAATAGTATATAGGTTACCATGGAAACGTTGGGAGCAAAACTGAAATAAAGGGAGTGAAGGCAGCGGCCCTTTTCTGGGTGACAAGGGAGTGATACTCTCTTTGTAGAGGAGAGGAATGTGAAAAGCTGCCTCATCTGCATTCTGGCACATGAACCAACCCAAAGATATCCTATGCACAATTGCTGTCGCCCAAGGCTCATTTAGAGGTGGAGGGATTCTCTGCTTTCCCTCTGCTCCATTGAAAACTTCAACACTTCTCCTGGAAGTTATTTCTTTGATACAACTCTTCCTGGACAATTACTAGCTTCACCAGATGTACAGGATACAAACAACTGAGTGGAATAATGCAGTGTCTGAAGCCATCCTCAGGGGCTCCCTTGTATAGCCGACACAATGTAATAAAAGCCCCCAGTTGTACTGAGTGGTTAACAGAACATTATCACAGACCAGTACCAATGTTGGCTGAATCCGATTAACCTCCGTCTAAGCCCCAAAGAAACCAATAACTCCAGAGCAGTGATCTGATTGGATGAGGACCAGCATCACTCAGATTCCACTGTTGACACACTTGAAAAATCAAAGTCAAAACATCCTGCCATACCAAGGAGCCCCACTTGTTGATGTAATTAACACAACAGTCACAATAATAAAACATTAATTACACTAGTAAAAGAAAGCATACATAAAGATACATTTATATTTCCCTTCTAAATGTTTTTATTTTAATCTAGTGTTATAATTGTTAATATCATCTCAAAGATTGGTGGTCCCTGGTAATGAATGGCCATGAATATGGTGTTGGTTTTACATGACTAGGTTTTTAGATTTGTCTATGTTTTCTGTCTTTATCCAATTACAATGGAGATGAATTTGAATCATTATTGGTGCTCCTAGTATTGAAAACTTTTGATGGCCTCATTTTTTAGATATATTGTAGCAGTTAAGCTCTGGTGCCATCATATTGAAATTAGTGGTTTTAGAGGCTTGGTGATGTAGTGGCTTCTCTGGGCTTGTTTTTGGGCAACTGTTGATCAAACCACTGACGTGAACCAGCCAGATGCTAGCACAAGTCATGACCCATAAACCTACTGACACTTCAATTTGTTAATGTTTACATTTTATTCTGATGTGTTCCCACTGCATGCCTTGTATCCAGACCAGGTGGATTTCATAATTGAACTTTATGTTACAACTTGCTTTGTAACATAACCAAGGTTGGTTTTTTTTAACCAACTAAATGCAGATACCAGGAGATGAATTGATTTTACTTTGTATTAGCACTTATTTACTAGTTCACTAACTGTGGCATTTTCTTTTGGACATGACCAGGCCATCTTGCAACATTCACAGGACAGGAAGAATAGTCATTGTAGTATAAATGCAATGTAATCAGGTTGTGGCTCACCTTGTAGTTACAAACTGTTTAGTTTTCCAATTTTTCAAACAAAGCTAAACCAAGTGAGCATACCTGTATAGATAACTTTGGTTGACACATCACATATTATCTGATAATTCCAGAGTGGTTGGTTGCACCACAGCAGTTCAGAGTTTATGTATTGCATTCAGAATATACACCATATTAATAGTCTAAACTTTGAACTGTAAAAGTTTTACAGTGAATCCACATACACAAATGCAATTTTGGACTGTCCAGCAGTGTCCCTAGCACAGGACGGGTAGTGCAGAATTACCATATCTCTCATTCAATTACCCCTCTTTAATCTAAATATCAAGCATCAGAGATAGAAGTGTTTTTTTTTTTTTGGGATGGAAATGGACACTAAAAAATGAAACTCAACAAGCAAAAGCAGTGTAGGTCAGAGTAGACCCCTGTGGAACAAGGCAACAAGGTTCCTTCAGAGCGGAAAAAATTGGAAGTCCTGCAAATCCGGCCTCATGACGTGAATGAGAGGAAAAGGCTGGCATTTGAGGCAGAGCAACGTGTCTAGAAAGCAATTGTCTGCCCTGGGGAGGTTGGCTGCAGGGGTTTACTTGCAACATCCACCGTCAGGTTGCTCAAAGATCTGGGGATCCATGGACAAGCCCTGCGCTAGACCATAAAAGAAACATCACACACTGCAGAACGCTGCAGCCAATGGCTCTGGATCTGAGGGAAAATCCCAACTGGGCCCCAAGATACTAGGGACATGCACCCAGGTCAGATCAACCTGTAGTGGTCACTAACATACAATGACATCAACTGGTGGTAAATGTTTGTGTTGCTCAGTTCGGTCCAGACAACAAAGGGCAAACTGGAGACCAAACTGGAGCTGCAGATATGATAACATGCCATAAGGAAAATCTCAAATCTGCTGCAAAGTGAGCCATATGAAACAGTTGTCCTGATTTGGAGAGGGGTCATGTGATCCTTGCCTGGCATATATGCTGCAAATCACTGAGTTCCCTAGTTTATTATATTTCTTAGACTGCATATGAGAATCACTGTGAAGAAAAACAGTTGCAGTTATTCAGTTGTGAAAAACAGAATCTTCCTCTTTGGGCTGACTCCAGTTGTGATAAACACAGCCCTGGGGAGGGAGCCAACGGCAGAGAGTAGGAACATCAGTGGTAACAACACACATGCCTCAGATTCAAAATATTTTCAGTGTGCCATATTAAATGGTCCCATTGATGTCATGGCCACTCACACATCTACTCCTACATCTGTGTCTTGATATTGCTCTTCAAGACATTCTTCATCTCATCACTCTCCTTACCGTGCTATTGCACTTTCCACTCCCATCTTGTGAGTCACATGTGGGTAAATGGGTGACCCCTCTACTTTCCCTGGACACAATAGCCTTTGATACTAAATGGTGGGAAAGAGAGCAAAAGGGGGCTCAGTGCACATTCAACCGTGTTTGGGCAGCCAGGGCTGGAGCGACAGCAGCCCCTGCCATTGATGGTTAAATCAATTTGGGATGGTGACAGCGTAGCAAGACTCCAGACTGTAGCAACTGCAGATTACAACAGTGCTAAGCCCCTCCCCCCGCATGTCCCCCGTGCCTCCTCCTTCTCTGGACTCCCCCTCCTTGCACTGCCTTTCAAAAAAGTGTGGGGACATCAGAAGGGTTTAGAGGGGTGGGGGTGGCGGATGAAGGGGTACTTTAGATGGGTGGGGAAAGTTGAGGGTGACAATAGAAAAGGGTGAAACTGAATGCACAATGCTGTTTCACTCTTTTCTGACAAAAAAGAAAACACTGGGGCGAAACATTACTCAGGGATGAGAGTGAGCTGCATCACCAGGCTGCTCTCTGTCCTCCTCCTTTACTTTCCTATCCCTTCTCTCTGTTGCGCACACACATTCATGGATGCATACCAAGCATATCCAACCATTTTTTTCTGTAGATTTGACTAGTGGGTGCAGGGGTCAGTAAGGTTTAAATCCCAGCCAGGAACTTTTAGTGCTGAATGGGTGGTCCTGCGTTCAATGTGTGGGTTGTGACACAGCAGGTTTGCATGGATTTTTTTTTTCTGCTGGGGAAGTGTCAACAGGGCTTGTCAAGAGAAGGCTCAAGGCTGCCCTCCTTAGTCAAAAATGGGAAAAACAAATTCTGAGTTTTGCATTGCCATCTCAGCATTCTTTTCGTCTGTACTCTGCTGTATGAGGTGTTAACAGGAGATACAATTGTTAAGATTCAAAAATGGACTCAATCTATTGTATTCGATATTTCAGTGTTTTGTAAAAGTAGAAGCGGACAACATTTTTACACCATTGCTGAAACGCACCATCATGTTAGAAGCAAGATGGCAGTGGGTTTGTGTGTGCAAGGGGGGATGGGGAGGTACTGACTGACAGATGCACTAGAAGCCAGAGGTGGTCCAAGGTTTCCATGGTGACTGTGTGGGTTGAAGGAGGTGTGAGAATATTGAGTATGCAAAAAATGGTCTCCTGGGATCTCTGAATGAATTTAAGATGGCTGTCAGAGGGAGATCTCACTGGTGTATCATTTGCTGTGGTCACAGTTTGAGGTGATTGTATTTAGAGGGATTACAACTTCATTTCATTTGGATTTTGGAGCAGGCTGTATACAAAAGCAAAAGATGAAGACCAGTTTCCATTTCAAGATAAGTTCTAATGATGAATCAACCCAAGACATTGATTGATTTCATCTGCTTTTTTTTCACCGCCTCTCAGCAGAAACAGAACTGTACTCGTGTTGTGTGCTGCCTTCGCCCAGACCCCTGTTGCCATGGTCTCAGTTACTATGTGAGGAAGCAAAGGAAGTAGATTATATCTTTTCCAGATGTTTTCTTTTTTTCCCACAGACGGAAAATGAAAAGAAAATATTTTAAATGTGCTGATTTTCAAAATAATGTCAAAAAAGAAGAAATTCATTACATACCAAGGGGAAGTCAGAGCCCTACATATTTCACTTGATTCAGAGAAAAAAGGATAGCTATGCTATCTGAGGGATTATGGAAACTTTGCTATCATTCTGTAATACACTAAATATATATATCTTAATAATTATGACTAAATTCTATATGTTTTAAATTTATGTTACATTTGATTATTTTGTCTCATTGGAAACCAGTAATATATCTATGCCATGAGACCAAATGCTACTTTTAATTCAAAGTAATATAATGACAACATGTAAGTTTGGAAGAAGACAGTATAGATGGTGGTAATTTTCCTTAATGTTGGTGTTACGACCCTAGCTCATAATGGGAAAGGGAAGTTCATATACCAGGTTGGAACTGGCAGTTTAAATTAAAGTCATTTATTTTTTTGTAAATGAGTTGTTTCAATCAAATGAAATTTCCTAAACAGAAACAATAGCTTGTGAATGTTGCTCAAACAAACAACTAAAGGTAACAAAAAGAGAAGTCTAACCAAGAGCTAATTATGTTACTTGAAAAACAACAGATGCAAAAATAAACTCCTCAGCTAATAAACTTTAAAAGTGGTAGTCAAACAATTTCTAGAATCCAAATCCTACACTAACAAAACTCCAGAACTAGTCAAACAAGACATTTCACAAAGGATCTACGCTAATCAACCAGCCTGATTGAAGATTCAGCTGGTTATGTAGGGCAGACGCTCTCCGGTGATTGGTACGGCGGGCTGGGAATCCACCAATCGGGAGGAGGGGATGAGACGACGGCAGGTGCTGCTGAGTGATGGCAGGCCACGCCTCCACCCATGGGAGCCAATCCTGCACCGGGGACCGTGCAGCCTATGTAACATAAACGCACAGCAATACATATCCCAAGGCAGCCTTAACAGTTGGTTACACCCCGCCAATAAAACCATCAAAGAGTTAAGTAAAGTTCTGTCAACAATGATGAACGTATACATGATGAATGTATACATGTCCACATAACCTTTGTACAACCACTGATAGCTTGTTATGACAAAGGACAGTGTAATACAGCAAATACATGGAACTTGGGGCTGTCTCTGATACATACCTGCAGAAGTTATTTTGTCTTGGCTGAAGTGAGGGGTTGTTTGGAATCTAGAGCGACAGGCATATGAAAAGCACTCAAACCTGCACAGGGAGACTCAAAAGCCACGACAACCTCAGGAGAGTTGTCCTCCAAGAATGTCAAGATGTTTGAGAAAACAAGGATTAAGCCCATGATTCATTATATTAACAGCATGCACCCCCCTACATCCCTTTTTCACACCAATAATATAATACAATCCAATTTACTCATTGTTGAATTCAACACATATCTCCTCAGAGTCAGCTCAGTGTCCTTGTGTGGGCAGAAAATAAAAACTGTGCTGCCATACAACCTTGGCTCTGAAAATGTCGAACACAGAAAGTGGATGAAACCAGGCCACACAAGACTTTTCCAACAAATCAGCAACAGAGAGCATTTGTTATTGTGCATGGCATACACAATAGCTGAAAGGGGGAACTGAGAGCAAGGAACTGTTTGTCTGTCTAGAATGGTTTAGAATGTGCAAGAGGCAGATCCCATCTCTACATTTAACGTTACACTTAACCCATTCCTCTTTGATAAAGCTCACAGTTAGAGCCGGCTCAAGTAAGCCCTGAACCACCCCTTAGGCCTGCTGCTAAAGGGCCTAGACTATCATGCACTGAGCACTCCCCCTCTCTGTCTCTCTCTACCTCTGGCCCCAAATATATTTTTATCATAACTGTGTTTTTTCTCCGCCATAGTTTGTGCAATTCCTCTCTATGTATAAATAATATGAATAATGTATGTTGTGATTTGGCTCTACAAATAAAAATGAATTGAACTGAAAGCAATATGCATGAAAAGCAACCAGCATCTCAGCAGCTGAAGTTTGCTCAACTTTAATTCTCATGTATGTATTTATTTTCTAGGAGTTCACATTCATGTTGTTTTAAAAGTTGAATGCAAAGGTGAATCGATCAAATCAGAAACTCAACATTTCCAAAGCTTTAAACTGCATTTCACTGTCTTTGCATCAATGTGTTACACTTGGTTTTTTGGTCCACTTCACAGAAGACTGCCCATGTCATTGAGCTTACAGTTCCATGGAAGAACTCGCAAACGTAAGAAGCTGTGCTGCGCAGAGGCAGCTTAAAGAAGCAGCCAATGGATTTGGCCGAAGCGGAATGACTCATGCTGCCAAGTACATCAGCAAAACCAAGCTGAGAACCAACCCCTTTAAGTGGACTGCCGTTCTCAGCAACATGGAAAATTGGACATGACACACAAGCTGAGAACTGATCACCCTGCAGCTGACTACCTGTGTGGGGGGTGTACACTTTGTTACCCACATAACTCAGAGAACCCCTACCTGTCAATCATCAACCACTCAACAGCAAAGCTTATCTTGTGGAAAGTGCTCAATACCTATTTGTAAAACAGACAGTTTTTAACATCAGGCCCTGTGTTTTTTACTCTGGGTAGTAATAATCTCATCACCCTGTTTCTTTTGTCTGTGACTGACAGTGACCTGCTGGCCCCTGGCTAGACACTGCAACCATCTCTGCCTCACCAGCTATGATAATAGGAGGGATACTCATTCTCTCCCAGGCTGTGCTTTTCTTCTACTCCTACAAACACAGACCTCACAGCTATCACACCACAGAGGACTCAGGAGAGGGTTCAGATCGAGGTAAACGGACAGTATGAGCTAATATTAATGTGGGAGGTGATATGTTATCTCAACAGTGTCAGATATGTCCCAGGTTTAGGACTAGCCTGGATTGAGAAGAGTAATTGTTTTCTGGGGATTGTAGATAGCCGGGAAGCATTTCACTTGGAGACAGCAGCTCATAAAGTTAAGTTTGGCTGGAAGTCTCTCAGCTGTTGGTTAATCGAGACCACTTCCCAGTTTCTTACATCGGACCACATAAAGAGTGATGTGAAACTGCTTTGTTTCTTGTCAACACTTCTTTTTCACTGTGCAACAAAACAACCGTGGACGGGCTTGCTTTTTATTTCCACGCCCATGTTAACAGATTAGAGCTGGCACACTGGCTGTGGGAGTTGCACTGCTCTTTTAATGATTCGTTTCGTAGATTATTTTTTCCACGTTCTGCACGCCGTTCACAGCAGAATAGATTAGAGAATAAATGATCTTTTACCACAGTTTCAATGCTATTCTGTCACGAACATAAATGTTTGCAATACTTCCTGTAGCCTTTTTTATTGAAAAATATTTGCAGGGGCAGAAGATGAACAGCTTCATACTGTATACGTACTATATGTATTTATTTGAGTACACAGGACTACATTTCTACAAGAAAATGTAGAAACACACCAGAAACCCCAGAAAGGCAGAAGTAATAAAGTAAAGAACTCTCTCTCTCTCTCCCTGTTTTTCTCTCTCTCACACACACTCAAACATTTATGACAATTTTCAAGGTAAACTCTAAACAACATAGCGCTGGCAGTAGGAGCTTCGCTGCAGAATTGGGGCCGAGCCACAGCCGGTGTGAAAAACTGACAACCACAACACGCAGCTGTCTTGCAGCCGGTGCGCCCCGGGCGTTACTGTTGCATTGTTTGGAGTAGTGGTCAGAATTTTACTTCAAATTGTGTGATGATGTGCACATCTGAAATGTTTCTTTTTAGTGCTTAACTCAGCAATCGCATGCAACTGCACAAAAAGATGTTTCTAGCCCCTATCATCATCAGCACTCACTTCATATTCCAGCAGTGTGTTACTGATAGAGACCAGGTGCTGTGTTCCTGCATTAGTCATTAGATGGGCAAGCTCACATTCCTCCCTCTGTCATCAACACAAAGACATGAAACCAGGGAGTTATGGGAAATTTCTAGGAGCATACATTGCCTGAACGTCCAATGGAAATTCCCATGACCAGTTGAGGACTGTCAAACATCTGTTGGAGGAATGTGGGGATAGAGTGGGCCCGTTTCCTGTCAGTAAAGCTGCCAAGTGATACAAATTCCCCCTTACATTGGCCAACACTGCTTCCCTGAGCACAGAGGGTTCCCAAGACTGACCCATACAACATCGGGCATGCTCATACGCACATATATCTACATCTAGATTAATATGTGTATAATTTACTT
The DNA here is from genome assembly GCF_024713975.1 of Paralichthys olivaceus. Classification (NCBI taxonomy): domain Eukaryota; kingdom Metazoa; phylum Chordata; class Actinopteri; order Pleuronectiformes; family Paralichthyidae; genus Paralichthys; species Paralichthys olivaceus. Next base: position 1,796,996 of record NC_091111.1, on the reverse strand, counting down.
TACAGCTGTTTGAAGTATACAGCTGAAGACCACAGTGTGTCTGACTCCAATCACAAATACAGTATGTTATATATTTTCTCATTCATCCAAGAAAGCAGATGGATTTCCCATCAAACAGTAAAGCAGTCAGTCTCTAGTTACCATGCTGACCTTGTTACCCTAAAAAGAATAATAGGGATGGAAAGTTTTGGCAGAAGTTAAGTTTAAGCAGCTTGTGAAAAGCTAATGTCTGTAACTTGAAAGGAATGTCCTACACAGGAATGAACCCACTAATAATTATTCTCCTAAATGGAGCGAAGCCTGCGAGCAAGTTCATGCAGCCAACTTGAGCTGTGCTGCTCCAATCATGTGACACACATCATGTGACATACCTCATTCTCCACAATCATCTATTATACACACCCACCTTATTAGGCAGCCTGTTTATGCAGAGAGACATTCCCAATCAGTCCCTTTACTCGCTACCAGTTGCTTCAGCCCCTCCACCACCCCAGCAACCACCTGTAGCCCCCGGGGGGGTTACAAGTATCTGCTCGTCACTCCCACCATATCTGTGTAATCATATCTGAGGGAGTGATTGAGTTGGAGCCTAGACGCCAAACACAAACTATGTACTAATGCTGCAAAAAACAGTTGAACGTGAGTTGTCTGACTGAACCCTTGTTCTCTGTGGCTCTGTTAAGACTGTTTTACCTTATTGTTTGGGTTTGGCCTTAAAACTGTGCTTGCAATCAACCACGTTTCCAACTACAACAGCAGTTTTCAGAAAAAAATTGGAAAAAATACACTTAACACTTCAGTTAATTACAAAACACCAAAAATCAGACATGAAATGTGCCTTACGCATGTACAATGCAGCAGGAGGTTTTCTACACAGACATCACACAGACAGCAACAAATCTTCCACATTTTTCAGGCAAGAGATGCTGCAGCCTGACACACAGACACTGGCGTCGGCTGCTATCACCACAAACTCTCTTTACTTCTTCATCGGTGTCTTCTATGTGTATGACACCTCTCTTTCACCTGAATCCCCTGCTGTGTTCACACATCGACTGCTCCTGGATTTTCTACAGACTTTAAACTCGGGGGTCAGGCAGAGAAAGTCAGCAGAAAACTGCAAAGCGTCTCACTCAGACATTCGAGCTCTAACATGCACCTCCTCCAGAGAAAACACAGAGGAACTGCAGAGTTCAGTGCATGTCTGAAAGCAGCTTTAACAACTGCTTGCTATGAATTCACCATAACTATATGTTATGTAGAGCAGGAGGTAGAACATTTAGCTATCAGGCTCCTCTCCTATGGAACCAGCTCCCACTCTGGGTTCGGGAGGCAGACACTGTCCCAGCATTTAAAGTAAAACTAAAAACCTTCCTCTTTGACAAAGCCTATAGTTAGTTCTGGATCAGGTGAGTCCTGAACCATCCCTTAGTTGTGCTGCTATAGGTTTAGACTGCTGGGGGAACTCCCATCATGCACTGAGCACTTCTTCACTTTTTCCCGGTCTCTCTCTCTCCACCTCATCTCTCTCTTCTCTCCCCCGCTTTCCACCCATCTCTCCTTTCCTCCCCCCTTACTTTTCTTTCCTCACCCCAACCGGTCGAGGCAGATGACCGTCCACATTGAGCCTGGTTCTGCCAGAGGTTTCTCCCTGTTAATGAGGGAGTTTTTCCTCTCCACAGTCGCCTGTGCTTGCTCATTGTGGGAACTGTTGGGTTTCTCTATGTTAATATTGTTTTAAGGTCTTGACTTTTAAATGTAAAGTGCCTTGAGATAATGTAAATTATGAATTGGCGCTATATAAATAAAATTGAATTGAATTGAATTTGTTTGAAATTATTAGTATTATTGTTTTGCAATTTTGCAGTTTCAGTTTGTTCTGCAAGAACTGCTTGCTCTTCAAACCCTGCACAAGTTTGGGCATTCTGGTTTGTGTCAAGAAGGGCATGCCAAATCAAATGTGGGACAGAAATCCACTGTGGGGACCCCAGCCAAAAGAAGAAAATGATTTGTGGTATAAACACAGTGTTAGTAGCTAATAAAACTATCAAAAATGTGAAATACTGGGCACAACCTTAAGCTGTCATGAATTCCTGTAAACCTCAAAAACTGTACTGCTACAATTTCTTGTCACAATATTGTGTCGGTGAGCTTTATTCACTTGGACAGGGTAAGTGCTTTTACTGTAAAAATATTGTTTTCATATGAAAGATTAGCTGAGATGTTGGGTAATTGCTCATGTCTTTGAGGGTTGAAGGCAAGGCAAATGAAACAGTTTTGAGAAAGTTGTTGAAATATTTCTATACTGGTTTAACATTTCAGGAGAAAAAAGGTCCCTGTGTCCCCACACAACATATTGATGGTGCTACAGAACAGGCTGCTAATGTTCAGTATTGTGAGGATATTCTCTGTAACTGTTCGGCTGTCTGCATAAGAGCAGTCTAAAATATTGAAATAAAGGTGCATATACTAATTATCCATCCAACTACTTATAGTATACTGCTCTTTTTAAGGGGCCCCTGGGGGAGCTGGAGCCGATCGTCCCAGCTGACATCGGGTGAGAGTCAGGCCACACCCTGGACAGGTCCCCAGCGTATCGCAGAGCCAACATACAGAGACAAACAACTACCCATCTGGATGTGTTTGGACTGTGGGAGGAAGCCACCTGTGAGGCAACAGTGCAAACCACCACACCACCATGCTACCCTGAATATACTTGTAACCAAATATTTGATACACATATCAACATGTATGGAGAGTGAATGGAAAACAGTGGCAGAAGCTCTGCATGGTTTTTGAGTAATAAATATGTTTTCATCTCCAATTTAGTTACAGTTAATCTAAAAATCTCTTTCTCTAAAAATATGCTCAGTGTAGAGCAGAAAACTGCAATACTGTGTAGCACCGTGCATTTATCAGTCTCTAAAAGGAAACTAAACATTTTAACCAGCTATCATTACTGAAAGGTTTTATGGAACACATAGGTGTCTCCTTTTAGTTCCTTATTTCCTTGCTGCGAGAACCCTGTTGAAAGTCTGTTGGACCCATATTTCAAACCCAACAGGACGTTGTAATTTTTAGAAATTTACACACATGGTACTTAAACAAACTCCTAGAGGATGAGATCAACTTCATATTTGATCGATGTGATCTAAACACCTTGATGATAAAAAAATGTTACTCTTTGTGAGAGGGCTTGTCTGTGGCTTGGCGTTAATTTTCACCATAAAATTCATCATAATCATAGCATCACCAACTAGCAACAGAGTGCACGCATCAGAAAGATGTGACATTTAACACCTTCATGTACTTTGCAAACGCATGACACAATATCAAGCTGTGTCACCCAACCTCCAGGAACTACACTGAAGCCACAGCACACTCTGACATGCGAACCTAAGGTGTCCTTCGGGTAATACAAATTTGGGAGGCCCTCTCTAGAGCTAGTGTTTGGTTTGTCTTTTCAGGGCTACTGTAGAAACATGGTGGTGCAACATTGTGGACCCTGTGGAAGAGGACCTGCTCCATGTGCAGCTATAAAGGGCTAGCTCTTAGTTGACAAAAACAAGGATTCCTAACTTCATAATTTTAATATTGTATTCAATTTCTGATCCCTGCACACCCTACACACTAGACTTCTAATTTACAAGGCCAACAAAACCTGAATATAAAAAAGTGATTGTCGAGTTACATGAAAGCCACTTGGAGCTGAGCACCCAGGATGAGCCTGAGCTCCCATGGGAGGAGTAAAATCATACATCTGTAGGTCGCTAAAACACAACCATTATTTCACTCACAAATACTGCAGTTTTAATGAATTGTGTATTACAAAGCCTCACTGAATTGGTGTTCGTGGTCTTGAATCGGCCACCTATCGACAAGTTTGACCTTCACCCTTTCATCCAATCTCGGGTAAAGAACGGAAATGGACTGGGACTGAAATACCACATTTTGAATGAGTAAAGGTAAGAGAATAGCTTTTACTTATTACTAGGCTAACGTTAGGTTGTGTGCTCTGTCATCTTTTCACAATTTAAAAAAAGAACAAAAGATGATTTCTATATATATTTTCTATATATCTACTTTAGAGATAAAATATATATATCACTAGTTTGATCATTTTTATTCCACCATATCAGACTGACACAGATATTCGCAGATGTTTCCGGTGCCTATCTCCATCATGTCAACAACATTCATATAATCACTTCACTTTATCACTTTGTCTACAACGTTTTGTTGCTGCAAGCCTTTATATCAAGCTTACAGAGCTTATATTTACAAAAGTTGTGAACCTCAATCTGAACATTGTGTTGCTTGCTAAACAGACGTCTGAAATAGCCATAACATGCAATGTATGAAAAAATAAGACCAGTTAAGTAGATAATTCAAATGTAAAGATAAGCCACACATGTGAAAAGTAATAAAGCAAATTCAATTTCATTTTATGAAAAAACATTGACCATAAAATCTACGTTTTTTTAAGTTCTGCAAATTCACTCTGCATCAAGGTATAGATAAAAAAGCTCAGCACACAACATCCAGGGATCCTCAAGGCTCACTAATGGTAAGGAATAATTCGGTGTGCTCCCAAGTGCTGCCTATGAAAGAAGCATCATTGTTAATATTATAATACACATGTATTATTCACAATATGGTAAGGGGAAATAAAATGGAGATTATTAAGAGCATTTCATCTGTCTAATAATTCAAGAAATCTCTGGCTCGCACATCTTAAGAACCCTCCATCTTATCAACAATGGACCCTGCTCTTGATAATACAATTATTCACCTGGGGGCATAAACCTGAGCTGGCAGGAAAAAGTTGTATAGGTCAGCGAATATTTAGCAATGAAATTATTTCTGTTGCTCGAGACATTGTCTCTTGATGAAAAAACGCTTAATACTTTATATGAGCCATTTTCCCCACAGGCTTCAATAAATTGTAACATGAAACAATCTCTGACTCAGAGGGCACATATACAGGTTTCCATTACATTCCTCGGCCCAGAGCATGATGGACAACATTTCTTTATTTTCTCTAACAAAAGAAAATGGTTTTTGACAGCTCGTTGATGGGCAGTCTATGAACCATGCTGCAATCACCCTAGAGTAATAGAGTGACAACAGTTTCTGTCACTTGGTGCCGTTCACACATAGACAGCTAGACAGAGCAGCTCGTGGCACTTTTGTCACAGTAGGTTGGTCAAGCTTCATGTCAGGTTTTTATATATAAATTTAATTTATATAGTTTGATTATGCAGTCATAATACATCTGAATTTTAATGACATTTAAAAGAAAAGAAGTAGGTAGCAGCCTACTTCTGACAGAAATGCAATGAGGAACCAAGGTTTAAAGAACAACATACCACCATTAAGCTTCTTATGAAATTAGAATTAAAAACTATTTAAATGTTACAGTTGTGATTTATCAGACTGAGATGATTATATATGCTGCATATTTCATTACTATGTCCCAGAATTAATAATACAGTAAATTGGCTTTGAATAAAGGTTTTTTTTTTTCACTGTAGACATTGGTTAAGGCTATTAACTTTGTTTGAATATAATTTATTTGCGCATTTTACCATTGCTACATCAGTAACAACAGCATTTTACATACGAACTGCTGGGATCTATCATGATGACAACAGTTGTATAAAGAAGGTAAATCAGGCAATGAAACCAAACTAAACCGTAAGTACCCCAAATTTACTGGGAAGAAAAAAAAATGAGTTACAGATGTAGTCTCTTAATGAATCTCATAAACTTAGTGTTATAAAATGAGTGAATCGATAATCAAGTCATAAAAATAAAACACTTTGGGTGGTTGAGTGTGGAAGTTAAATTCAGAAATGTTACAACCTGAGGGAAAACTGCCCTGAAGTGTGTTGGCAAGCAGGTACTTCTATTGTCGGATGGAAGCAGAGCAAACAGGCTGTATCTGGGGAGGGGGATTGCAGGCATGTCACCTCATAAACATCACTGATGCTCAGTGAATAAATACAGATGATGTTCTGAGTGCTTTTATCGACTACATACATCATGTACTGGGCCATGTACATCCAATACCAGTGTTATTATTTTTGCGGTTGGACCCAAAAGCAGACAGTCGAAAGCAATGCTAGAATGACTAAGGAAAGGAGTTGCCAGGGGTATTGTGGCGATGACTCCGTGCTGAGTTATGGAGATGGTGTCCTTGGAGGTCTGAAGTGCAGGCTGATGAGTGAACAGGAAGACAGGCAACAAGTAAACTACAAGACACAAGTAAACTTGAGTTAAAAAAACAGGTAGACGAATCACAAAAAGTACAAACTGACTTAGCGCTTGCAGCCCGAACTGAAGTTATCACATTGGTAGACAGAATGATCTGGCAATGAAGAAGTGGAACACTATTAGTTGATGAGGGTGAATGAGGATCAGGTGTACTCTATGGACCAGGTGGAGGGAGGAGTCATCGTCACGCCCAGGGTATGGCGGGGGAGAGAGGTAAAGACAGACAGAGAATGAAGAAATGGGAACATGTGGGAACACAAAGGACAAACATAAAACCTGGAGTCACAGCAGAACCTTGACAGCCAGTTTGCGATGTTTCCAGCTAGGATACTCATGTTCCTCTGTTAAAAACTGTTCTCCTGCATCAATGAACAAGATGTGGCTGAGCACATGACCCTGGGGGCTTTGGTGTTGACCACTAGGGGAGGTGTGACTGCCAAAAAGTCAATGCTTTACCTGTGAGTGCTATTTCCAATGAGTGTTGTGGATGTATTGAATGTTGAGATATAGTTTCGTAGAAAATGGGCCCTAACTATTTTCCTTCTTCAAAGCCCCTATCATTTTCATTGATTTTGGTGCCTCTGTGGACAAAAGCGGTAGTGTTTCCACTGTTTCCTATCATAATAAGCTTGGTCTGCCCAGCATACCCGTTTGTTTTGGAAGGAGTGAAAAAAGACAGCTGTTTGCAGGATGCATAGGGATGACTTTTGTGGCTGTATGATGGTGGTAATATGACAACATTATAGCTTTGTTTTATTTCTGTTCATACACTGCCCCATCCCTGCCATAAAGTTGTTGTGTCGGTAACCAACCCAAACACAGACATAGAGAATAGTTTATAGAAAAAGCCCATGTTCCCCTGATTGTCTCTTGTTGCTGTGGGTCATAAAGAGGCAGCAATATTAAAATGAGTCTGTTTCATAACTCGGTGTAGTACATTCAAGTAAAGCAACTCAACCACTTTGGTTAGGGTATGAATGTTGTTATGATATGTCATGTTATTTTAGTGGACATGAAGCTTATAATTTCAATAAATAATATAATTATTATTCTGAATAAATGTCAGATAAGTCTGAGCAAGGTTCCACTGTTCACTCAGAGGTCATCCATTAAAGCCACTGGCCTCATCCTTTACCTTACATGCATTGTCTGCATGACTTCCAAAGTCAGGTAGGCCAGAAAGCAGATGGGCAAGGGTCTGATATATGGCTACATGCTGTGGTCAGTTGTGATTGGCTGTGTTCCTGTGTCAATGATGGCATAGTGTGTTATCAGAGCAGAGTGTGAGGCGGCCATGCTGTTGGGACTTTTTCTGCACTGGGGCCTGACCAGAGCAGCTGGGCGACTGCACAGGGTTCCCATTATTCATGTTGGATAGTGGCATTAACACTCTGTACTCTGCTGTGCTGGGGCTGCAGCACCAACTGCCATTTGTGTTGAAGGACACAACACAGGAGAGGCCAGGGGGAGCAGAAGGTTTCCTGGCAAGAATCCTTATAAGCACATGATACTTTCAAAGTAATTCTGTTTATTTCTTGAATGTTCTGAGGATTTTGCTCAGGGGTGGATTTACTCACACCCTTTACAGTATCTCATTGTGCAGTTTAGAGCTACATGCTCTGGATGGCAGTGTTAGTTGAAGTGTACATTATGGAATGTAACTTCCATTTAGTTTTAGTCTCAGTCTTTTGATCTAAATGGATATTTATTTTAGTCAAATTTAATTCATTCAATTTTTGAAAGTTTTAAACCTTCAAAACTACATTTAATTTTCATGATTAAGCCTATATCACTGGTTATCATGATTATTGCGGTATTGTTAAAATTTTATGTCAATGTTTCCAGCATGCTTTTACAACACAACTGCCTTCATCTTGGAGACTTGCTGACTTTGGTTGATGCTAACCAGTAAAAACTAAATTGTCATGGTTAATTGAATTGTTAGTGGAAACTTACCACTGTATACCATGTAATTGGTAATCGCTTCATCCCTACTGTAAGTACAATGGATGTCCGGGTTAATTACAATAACAAATGAACAAATTTGTGCAATCGACGCTTGTCTGAACATACTGAAAGGATTTACATTTTTGGAAATCAGCATCAGAACACAAACAACTAGAAGGGTGCTTTGAGAGCGCATATACCTCATGTCAAACCGGTGTTTCCCATTAACTCTCTAGACTGTGGAGGCCCACCATATTCTAATTTGTCCAGCCATAGATTCATAATAAACCCCAAAAAAGTTAACACTTCTCATAACCTAAGCGATCTCTAACTTTGTGTGTTGCTCCAATGCTGCACTGTATAGCTGTATGCAGCATTATTTACCTAGTGCTCACTATCTTTCATAAAGTTGTTACTGTCCACACAGACAGACCTCTTAGTTTCAGCTGCAGTTGTGTACATGCCCTTAAGTGGGTAAAGGAAAATATGTTCCAATATGTTGTTTGTTGGTGATGTGGCAGAGGCTCAGGTGTAAGAGTGGATCGTACACTAACCATAAGACCAGCTGTTCGATCCCCATCTCCCCCATCCCGCATGTCAAAGTGTCCTTGGGCAAGATATATAGAAAACCCCAAAATACCCCTGACAGCTGTGCTGTGATGTGCTGCACAGAGATGCAGAAACTGCACTGTAAAGCCTTGTGTGGTCATCATGACTAGAAAAGTTCAATCAATCATATTGGTGTTTGGAAAATGGGTTCTTCAAAGAGTAACTGAGCGGGATTCATACTGTACTTTGTGTGTTTTCTTAAAGGTCAAGACTTGTTTTTAGAGCACATCTCTGTATTTTTCCCTGTCACACAAGAGTGCAGTTTATAAAGCTCAGGTCCAGCTGCACCATCATCTTTCCTACAGGGGCCCTGACTAAACACAGTTGTTGCTTCCCACTCTTTGGAGCAACAGCACTCTTGGGCTCATTTCTTTGAGAAGCTAGTCTTTGCTGTCCCCTTGTTGGGGTGATCACTATTCAAATATGGACAGCGAGGATGTGGCATTGAATCTGGGACAATTACCACCATTGCTCTCCTTAGCTCTCTAGCACACTTGAGGATAATAACTCAAGAACTCCTCCTAGGAGCCATACAAGTATCCAGTTTATACGAGCAAACTTAAAAAAATAGCCTTGTTATGGTGCCTCAGAGCTCATGAATGGATGGAGCAGGACTCCTTGTTGTGATGGTTAATGCCACAGTAATGTCACCCATAGCCTTATTACTTCTTTAAAGGGGGTTTCGTCATATGTTTGTTTTAGTTGTTTTGTTTGTCAGGTGGATTGTGCAAAAAAAACGAATCAACGGATTTCCATGAAATTTGGTGGAAGAACAGAACATGGGCAAAGAAACGTATGTTTGGACTGATCGGGACAAAAGGGTGGATGCAAGAACTCTTTTTTTTACCTTTCTTTAACATTACGAGGGGATTTTTTGACATTTTCATCAGTTTCCTTGGGAATAATGCATGGAATGAGCCTTACTGAGTGCCATCCTAGTTTGATTCAGGTGTTGTAACTGTCTGTAACTAAAAAACTAAAATTACAATTTATTTATTTTATTATATACTAATAAAAGTGAAAAATGAACTTCCATGTCCTTCGCCTCTGGCCACTCCTCTGGTTGTACTGTATTTTGTTTTTCAAACAATAAGTAATGGGGAACCTTGACAAGGAAGTATTTTGGAGGAACTGTATTATTAGTAATGACCAACTTACATTATCAGAGCTCTTAAGCTTGTTTGGCTCAGTGTTGGACAGTTGTGCTATTGAGGCCTTTGTCCAACTTCCTCAAACTGATAAAGGTCATTAATCATTGAAATGTCAACAGAGACTGGTGTTTATTACATATGTCTAATACAGAGATGTGTCAAGTGAAAATAAGGTAAAGGTGTATGTATTTTCAATTTGGACAGGGGAAGAATGGTGTCCCACCTCTGATGAATCACATTATATAGTATGATTTGTGCTACTCTGTTCAAAACCACCTAAGCTGATTAGCTGAGAATCAAGCACCAAGGCAGCCCATCACAGTAAGTTGAAGGGAACTGACTTCAATGCACTTAATAGGTCACAGGGAAATGGAGCACGATGAAAGTAGTTGTGTGATCCCCATTTCTGATTTCAACCTATGACCCCAGCAGTCACAATAGTGGGGTTGCACCAGGGAACATGTTAAATCTCTTCTCACATGTCAAAGGCAAGAAACACACACATACACTGCAGTCAACTTGTAGTGGGTTTATACGGCACACTGTTATACCCATGGTGCTTTTGGCTGTTTGTTGTTTTTTGCACCTATGGTCTTCAACACGTTTAGCAAGACTGATGCTTAAAATGAAGTGAATACTTAAAAATCACAATATTTCATAGCACTTGTTTTCAAGTCAACCATGCCCTCTCCCCACTCACCTTGGAAAGTATTAGAATACAGATTAGACAGGGCTGACATTGAGGGATCTATTTGTCATTAGATGTGCATCCAAGGGTACAGAACACATGCACTTTCATTACCGCTGGGAGCTCTGGTCATGTTCATACAATGAGTCAGAGTTTACCACAAGGTAAAAGCTCTCACTCTGATATTCGAGATGGACATTTGTCTTTAGTGTGGGGTCAGTGACCTGGTGGAGGTTGATTTACAGCTCAGGGAATGTGGAGAGACAGGCACGATATTTGACATATGAGACTGATTGAACATTACAGCTTAATCACATGAGGATAGCCATGCCCAATCAAATGCTCTTACACCCCCACTCTCATCTATCTGTGTTCAACGAATAGAATGCAGATATAGTGTATGCACTCATGGCAATTCAGTGCCCCCTGTGTATCACCTGTCCTTTGGCAGCATACATCTTACCATCTTATCATTACCTTTGCATTTATCCAGGGATTTATAGTAGGTAAATGTAAGGGTGTCAAAAATCTACCAAGACTACAAATCTAGTTTTTCAGTGTATCTCCATAGGCCTTAACTGTCATGCTGATTACATAATCCAAATTTAACATCCGTATTCCAAAGAATCTGATGTATTCTTTAATAATTCTTATGCATCCTGAATAAACATTTAGAAATCTCTTCTTGGCAGCAGTTAAAGATCCCAAATTTATCATATATACACCTTTACAACTTGAAAGCATCACAGGATTCAACATTTGAACTTCCCCAAGAATATGACATACTGTTATCTTTCACAGTTGTATTATACAGAGGAAGACAGAATATACCATACATTTGGAGGGCTCTAAAATCTAAAATACACATTTACAGTCCTCCAGGATAATGATATTCAGGATAGGTTGGTTGGTATGTATTTTGATGGATGGATAGATCAATCAATCAATCTGTAGATAAATAGATAGATAGATAGCCATGGCAGCACTTAAGGATCCTTTTCCAAAGAATGTTGACATGAATTCACTAATAGTAAATGCTACTGTTAGTAAGCAGATGCTACAAAGTCGATAATACACCTCTACAATTTTTGAGAAGAGTCCTCCCACGATTCACACCCATCACTTCTGGTATTCAAAACCCTTCAAGGTCCTTGAAGAGGAACAATAAACTTTACCATCCTCCAGAGTCCACATTATTCCTTTTACTCATTTAGCTGCATTATGTGACACACACTACAGATATCGGGGGTCCACAGTGGACTTCGACAGTCCTTTAAAGTCCATGTGAAGTGTGGAAGAGCACATTTGTTGTGTCTTTATTTTGCAGTCTATACACGTAGCATAGTCTGCTGCAGGTCAGGTTATCAATTTTGATGCCTTAACAAAAAGAGGCACTGCAGAGAAAAAGGATCCTCACCAATCAAATCTCAGAAAACACAATATTTATAATTCCTAGTTTGAATAAACTCAACTGGCTGGATTTGCAGATTTATGAATTATTTTGTGCAACACAGTATTTTAGAGAGGGACTGGCAGGGGTCCTATTGTGCAGCAACTGGGATACAAAAGAGGAAGAAAGCCTCCTTCCTTTGCGCCAGAGAGCCCTGGGTTCACGCTGCAGCTGCTTCTTCCGCTTCAATCTGAGGGCAACACTGCCCTCTAGAGTGTCTGCTGCTTGAGGTGCACCTCCACACAAATGGGAGGGAGGCAGAATACCAGCTTGCTAGTGAGGCAATGACAGTTCTGGGGGTGGGGGGGGACGTCGGCCGATGATGGCAAATCGGATTGTTTATCCCAACTGGGTCTGATTTAGTGCTTTGTTTTCCTGTGCACATGTTGTCTGAGCAGCAGCATGTAGGCCTGTGTGTCTGTGTGGTGTGTGTGTGAGACTGTCCATTTGGTGAGGTTGAAATGCTCATTAGATGCTCATCAGAGACTTCTTAGGTTAATTGTTAATTAAGGATTTGATGACACACTGAAATCATTTCAAGCTGATTCTCTCTGACTGGGAGCCAGTTGTAAACTCATCAAGCTGCTTAATTGTATGTGTTGACAACTTTTAATTTGTTTCTTCACACTCAGTAAACAAATTTAATTGTATTTATTGTTCAGACTTAAAAACTTGGAGGATTGAGGAGGTTTGGGACTTTGACACTGGATGTAGCCCTTATTCTAGGTCCATGAAAACTGTGAAGGTGCCTTGTTTCATTGCAGTTTTTATTATTTTGGCCATTGTAGAGATGAGATGATGTTGAACCCAGATTTTTGCACTTGTGTGACTTGATTAGCAGATATGTTTCTCTAACATTGAGGAGATGCGATTCACATTGTAGATCATGTTTTTAAGGTTGTTGTGGCCGAGTGGTTAAGGCGATGGACTAGAAATCCATTGGGGTTTCCCCGCGCAGGTTCAAATCCTGCCAACAACGAGAGGCTGCTTTTAACGTCCATGTTTCTTTCAGTGTTTAGAAACCAAACAGCCCCACAACAGAGACAATACAACTGCAACACCTTAGCAGAGATGGTGAAATGCTAATTCTGTTGTTTCAAAGACTCACTGAGCACTGTACCTTTGTTATAGCAAATTCTCACTGCTTCTACTCAGAGTTTAGGTAGAGATGTGTACACATTCAATTCTCTGTTTGAGTTAAACTGTCTCTTCTCTTCTTTCCCCTTTTTGGATTCTGTTCTGTTGGCTTTCTCTTTCACCTTTTCCCACATTTCTCTGATTCTAGCAGAGACCAATTTGTAGCACTTATGTGGCGATGGTGGTATTGTGGTGAGCATAGCTGCCTTTCAAGTACTTGACTCTGGTTCAATTCCCAATAATTTCAACTTTTATTCCTAGTATGGATGTGTTCACAGAGACTGAAAGATGAATAAGGCAATTAGTGTTGCAGGTAACAACTGCCCCCCCCCCCCACCTCTTTATTATTGCAGTTTGTAATTTTTGCCAGACAACTCTCCTAACCTGCCCAATGAAAAATTATGCTAGCCAATGCATACAAAACTGACCGATACTTTCAAAAGTCAAATAAAGGTTCATTTACTTCGGAGCCTTCAGCCTTCTGACTTTCTTTATCTGTACATTTATCTGTACACTTAGGTGATTATTAAAGATTATCAACAGCATCCATTACAGCAGGTCTATTTACAGTTTTAATACTACACACACAACAGGGTTCTTGGTTTTAAACACAGGGCTCCCCAGTGCTGTGGTTGTGTTTCAGTCCCCATTCTCTTCTCTGTCTACAATAACAACATCTCCTGTAGCCCTGGCCCTGTTGGCTCACCTGACTGACAACCATGCTCCATCACAAACAGTGGACAACCTGGACAGTTTGAGAAAACTCACTGCAGCTCAATATAACAAAAACCAAGGAGTTGTGCTGTGGGAGTAGAGAAAAAAAACATCACCTCTGTTCCAGCCACACCACAGAGTATGTGTACAAAAAAGCACAACAGCGCCTCCACCTGTTGGGAAGCTGAGGACCTTTAATGTCAGCAAAGGCATTTTAACTGTAGTTTACTGCTCACACATCAAAATCCATCCTCAACTTGAATATTAGTAGAATTGAGTATTGGTAGAACTCCCTCACCGTCAAACAAAAACACAAAAAATACACATAGAACCATTCAGGGCAGAAAGATAATCAGTTCTCCTCAAACTCCACATCTAATCATTCATTCCTGAACAAACAGATATAGGCACAGCACGCCAACCTGTTTACATGTATGTATCTTTTATATTTGTTCGTAAATAGTCCTTATCATGTCAGCACCATGTGGTTTTGATGTGTTTTCAATGTGAATTGTGTATAAGCCCTGTCGAAGAAGAATTTCTCTCACTGATGGTTGCAAATCTCTGGCACCCTTATTTTGGGGGTAGATGCATCAGCACAAGCAACATGTTATCATCTTTCTCTCATAGTGAAATAGAGTCCTGTGGTCGGGTAATAAGACTCTTCTTCCAGTCAGTCTCTTCAGCCACTGAGCCACTGGGTGAACGTTCCGGTTGTTTAACAGAGGGATTAGTCTGTCAGACAGGTTGTAAGGCTGCCTGGGATTATAGGTGAGCAGCCTGACAGTCCTCTGGAGAGGGCCGCTCTCTTGTGTGCGGTGTTGGTGAGTCAGACACTTCTGTGACCAAATCCTATTGATTTTTGACAGAGAGACACCAGGTTTCCTCTGATTCTCTGTCCTCCCTGTTTCTCTCATAGTACAAGTCTCCATTCACTTACACTCACTTTATTATTGGCATAAACAGAACATGAGCAGCAATAGATAATAGAATATATGTTGTACTGTAAGATAGAGTTTAGCAAAGGCATCCAAGTTTTAATAATAACTAGTATTAAATAATATCCTTTAAGATTCATGATTACTAATATCTAGTTGTAGTTAATAATAATTAATATAAATTGAGTAAAAGCGCATCATTTTTTGCTGTCTCTCTAATTTTCAGCATGTTATGAGAAGTATGTTTTTAATGGTACAAAGAGGAATTAACTGCGGCAAGGAACTTTACAACATACAATATTACAGTGATACATTGATATTGTAGATGCCAGTGCTTTTAAACTTGGCATACTCATTTAACTTGACAAAACAAAGTATTCTGTATCCTATAATAATATTTGCCAGTGGGCCAGGCACTCACTAACTCGTTGAAATTCTATTTAAATATTATATTTTAGTTCCATTTGATCTGATCTGTTCCGTTGTGAAGTCCAAGCAGCTGAGGAATCACCTTCTCAGTTATTTCTTGGCCCGAACTTCTCGTTTTTCCATCAGTTGTCTTGGGAGGAGCCAAGACTCAGACCAGATGATGAACTTTTCCTACCTTCAGGGAAATGCACAGCATCGCACAAGAGCTGCCAACATTCACACGTGTGATTTGTAGCACTGTAATCTGTTGGGTAGTTTCAGTTCTTGGCTGAGACAGCTTGTGCGAGTGGAGATTGAATCATTTTATTTTCCCACGTCCCAAGTCAGGCCTCTGCTCTACATTTTTTAAATCTTTCTCTCTCTCACACACACACACACACACACCCTCCTCCTTCCATCTGTTTTGAATCAACACTCCCTGCTGAGAGTGTGTTGCACTTCCCCTGAAGAGACAACTCACAAAGCTTTGACAGAAAATGTAACGTAGTGATGTGGTTGTAATAGTACCAAAGCAAAAATAATAATAATTATTATTTTATTGTTATTATTTAGCAATTATGAAAAACTGGTGTCCCATTGCAGGGCCCTCTCATACCACACCTATTTCACAAAGTATGATGAATCACTCTGATGCGTTCACAACAGCAACAAGTCTTGCAGAGGATTCAGCTGATTGGTGGGGCAGCAGAAAGAGGCAGGACATAATCCGGAGATATTTCTTGTCTTCCCTTAGGAATTAGCATAGTTCAGTCAGACAACTCACGTTCAAATGTCCATTGCAGCAGTAGAACAGGTTAGTGTTTGGCATCTAGGCTCTGACTTAATCACTCCCCCTGTTATGATTACTATGTATGATGGGAGTGATGAGAAAATACTTGTAACCCCCTAGTTGGAGCCTACAGGTGGATGCTGGGGGGGCGGAGGGGCTGAAGCAACTGGTAGCGATACTGACCCAGCAGCAAGGGGAAGAAAAAGGAGTGATGGGAACATTTCTCTGTTTAAATAGGCTGCCTAATAAGGTGGGTGTGTATTATAGATGATTGTGGAGAGTGAGGTATGTCACATGGTGTATGTCAGATGATGGGAGCAGCACAGCTCCAGTTGGCTGCCGGAACTAGCTCGCAGATGTCGCTCCATTTAAGTGAAATGTAGCTTGGTTGGAAGTATGTTGACTATCAATGAGGTCTGCAGCATCAATTCAGTGCAGAGTCTGTGCTATCTAAACATGCCATGGTGTAAGTGAGCTTCAAACTCCTGTACGTGCTCTCCATATAGACCAACTGCATCTGAAGCTCCTTTTTTTAGTTGTGGAATTCACTGGTGGTGTGCGTTCGACAATATTTAGCATTTTCAGAAACAAACAAGTGGACAACCACAGTGACTTGGTGTGGAGAGGTGTGAAAGCGGGCAGGTTTTGAACTTCTATCTTAAACTCAAACTACTAACTTCTCAAAATTAGGGCAATACCAATGTCAGAATGTTATGAAATTGATAGCGCATCTGATTGACCATTGCATTTTTGATCGTGATGGTGGATCAGGATACTGATCGTAATCGTGGATCAGGATTGTGAATGGTAGTGACAACTGATTGTGGATTGTGATTTCAACTTAATTGCATAGATCTACAATATGCTTGCTCACATACATACACCATAATTGGCAATACCTCTTTTATTACAACTGTCATTACTGCTCCATTCATCTCTGTCAGTCTTTTTCTTAAAACATTGAAACACCTCTCAGTTTTTGTTAGACACTTTCTTTTGTCATCAATGTTGCACATACTGTTGCTACACATGACATATATTGCACTTTTGTCCATCCCAGAAGAGGGACCCTCTCACTGAGGTTTCCATGTTTTCTTTCCTGTGTTAACATTTTTTTTCAGTTTCACAATTGAGACAATATGAGACAAATGGTGATTTGTGAATAAAGGCTATCCAAATAAGATTTAATTGATTGATTTATTGAGGTATGTGAACTACATTTCTGAAGAAGTTATGTTAATGCAAATGATTCCATTCCTACACATGATAATTATAACTTTACACATATATAATATCAACTCATATCTAATGTCAAAAGTTAACATTCATTTGTCTTTTCAAAGTTGTACTTTCACTGTTCCCAGGGAGCTTTTAGCCCTGCCAGCAACTGTGTAGCATTAAAGTGAGGAGGTGTTTGTTGTGATAGAGGTTATAGTTTTCTCTGGTATGTGTGGAGAGTGTAAGGAGACACTGCAGACCAAGGGGAGAGGGCTGAACTCCTAGACTTTCTGACCTCCAGGGCCCACTCAGGGTAGGCCTCTCTCCCCTGAACTACAGCCCTCATAAGTTTGGAGTTGTTTTTTTAAAGAGAGCATAAATAAATGGGATTATTTCTACCATTTGGATAAAGACCTACTGTAATTGAAAAGATATTTCCCAAGATTTTGATCAGCAAAATGTGATGGATTATTTATATTGATAATAATGTTATATTTAACTTCTGTTTATTGTCTTCCACATAAGTCTGGGTGACCATGGGAGTTGTTTAAAACCTTATTAGATCGCATCTCATGTTTCTGGACCCAAATCTTAGGAGCTATGTAAGTGCTATGGCAAATAATTCCATTAAAGGAATAATGACCAGGACTAAAAATACAAGACCCAACCTTTATTGTACTGAAATTATCCTGATGATAATATGAATATTGTCAGGCAAACTAAAGCGAATAAATATTAAAAGTGTCTGTAACTGTGGTTGAGATAAAGTTTTGTTGTGCTCCACTTTTGTCAGATCTTGTGATATTCACTCTTCCTCACTGCAGTTGGATCGCTACCTGTTGTTTTTGGCTCAGATTGCGGTGTTGCACTGTGCCAAGCCTGCTGTATCACTCAGCTGCCAGTTTCAGCAGTGGCCCTAGATCACATGAATGGTTTTAACTGAATGGGTTTGCAAAGAAGACCACCCAAGACAAATCTCATCCCTTTGTAGACAAGTTGAGAAGACCATGCTGCTGTTGTGAAACCTCGTCCCGCTGAATACGGCCCTGGTCAATGAGTGAATCCTGTTGTTTTCACTGTGCCTGTGCTGAGAATAACAATGTGCAGCGGGCCAAACATGGAGAAGGAAAACGTCCTCTCCCTCTCAGTGAGCTGGTGAAGTAAACAGATTGTGGGTCAGCAAAGCCTAACATCTGCATATTGGTGGTAAATGCGGTCCTATTGCGAGTTACATTGCCTGAAGGTGTTTTAGAAAGGCTGAAATTGCTCTCAGAGGTGTAGAATTTAAGTCTGCAGTTACTTGTTAAGGACAGCAATTTAACTGTTATAGTAGCACAGTCTTTTCATAAGCAGGTGATAGATGGGGAACAGTATGCAGGCAAAATTAGAGATGGTAATATTTGGTGGGATACAGGAAAATATAATTTTCTTGTACACCCTGTTCAATCACAATAAAGGCTTTCTTATTCTTAGGATGGATATTGATAAGTGGTTTTAGCAATCCCTAAAGGGGCACGCTCAGTAGTATGAAATATGTCTGTGTCATTTAATGCTATTCAAACTTTCTAGGTATTCATATCGTCTTTGTTTTGCACTTTTTAATCAGTACTTGATATTCCTATATGCCGTTTTAATTAACTGAAAATCTCATCTTATATCAACAGCGAGTAAAGTTACCTTACAATGATTAGCATATGCTCACTGTATCCACTGACCAATAGACAGACTCCAAGAGGCTAACGATATAGCAAGTAGGGTGATCTACCTGCCACTTTCCAATGGAATGTTTTTACTGATGAAATATTTTTTATTTATATTTAAAGAAAGTATAATGCAATAGTATTTTAACAGTATTTATTGTCTGTTTTCACATTGAAGTGAAGGGATTATGAATAATTAATAAAAGATATGTGCATGTTATGTAGTTGTAAAATAAAGGTTTTTTTTAATGTGGATCTTAAAAAAATACTTCTAATAAAACAAAAGAAATAAAAAGTGAAAATGATGTTTCCCTTTCCTTCCTTTTGAATCTGGGCTGGAGTGGTGTTGTGTTATTTCACATTGATGCTTTTTACATTTGCAATGATCTAGGAACATAGTCAGTGACGGCCAGTCTTGATTACAAACTCTGTTTTCAATGTTTTCTTTTATAGAGCACGCCATGTGAAGTTACTTTTCTTGCTCTTCTCTGACTCACTTCTCACTGTCTATTCACTCTCCTTTTGTCTCTCCAATTCTGGTCAGAGTGCTCATCAAATTCCACAGAATTAAATAGCTGAGTGGTAGCACATGAGATGGTTTACAAAGCATGCAAATGGTTGGTGAGTTTCCTGGGCTGCTAGTGCTTTTAAGACCAAAATAGCTGTTCAAATAGAAACGCTCAGTCAAAATTTGACAATTCTCCATGATGTATTGGTTATAGATCTAGAGAAGATGGCATCTGGGTCCAGAGCTGCCTATTAGTGACCTCTGTCCTAGAGGATATATAAGGCTATGACCTGCTCCCAGAAGCATACCAGGGAAATTGACAGTTACTCTGTTGCTGTATCAACACCACCTCTCAGATAACATGAGAAATGCTTTCCCCAGCGGCTTTTCTCAGGGGCTTGAAACTTACATGCGCTTCCTACAAATATTCTCAACTGTGTTTATCCTTTTTTAACCGGAAAACATAGCTGCAGTAACATTATATTTGATATTCATCTACACACAAATTTAAGATTGGCATTTAATTTCAGTTTCGAATGTTTGAAATAATAAATACAGCCTGAAGTCTTGTTTTGCTCTTGTGTGGCTGACATCTCTGCCATAGATGCCAAAAGAACTGGAATGTGACAACCTGTTTATTAGTCACTTGAGACATATAACTTCCACATGGTCCCATGGGCTGGGACAACATAACTTGGATGTATTTGGAGCAGCAGCTCACAATGTGATCTTTGTGGAGTAAAGAAAAGTGTGAGATGTCTGCACAGGGTCATGGGTTTCAACAACTTTCAATCAGCCTTCACCGTGTCCAGCAATTCATATGTTAAGAAACTACTGTTAGACTCTGACAATACTTCGTCTGTGCTGGAAGTGTGACAGTCAGGCTCTTCCTTTTAAGCGTCTCACATAATGGCCATAAATGTAGCGGCTTTTGATGGTCTGACCTTGGAAAACAAACAAAAGCCCATGTCTGAGGCTGTGAGGAGGAGCTGTGCCGGGATAGCAGCTGTTTCTTCTCTGCCTGTGGAGCACAGAGTGAGAGAGTGCTGAAGCTTTAAACCCACTGCCCACCATGGCCGAGCAGAGTGTGTGTGTGTGTGTTGGGGGGGGGGGGCCCAAGGTGAAAGGGTACCACAGACCTGCAAATGGAGACGAGGACCTAACACTCAATCTGACTTTGCCAGTCAAGGGGGGTGGGGTGGGCAGGGGAGGGGGGTGGTGGTCTGGGTGCCATTTGGATGTGTGCACTGTCTGCCAGAGACAGAAGCCCTCTGTTGCTCAATTGACTCTCTGTCATTCTTTCTCTCTTTTCTCTCCCGCTCTCGCCTCTTTCCCTCAGTTCCAAGCCTTCCCATCTGTTTGTGATTTAGGCTCAGGCTCAGGGGAGAGGCAAGTTCGCTGGGGGAGAGGAATCAGGGCAGGGAGGGAGGGAGTGAAAGAGAGGAAGTCCACACAAGTTTGTTTTACAGGACTCAGCTCAGGCTGGGACTAAGCGCAGTGCCGCATCTGGAGGTCGGAGCCGCAGAAAAGTGAAGCCAAAGGGTGCAGCCGAGCAAGAGGAGCTGCCCAGAGGTTTTCCCACAGCCAGGACACGCTGACAGAGACAAGAAAGGGGGATCAGTGGTCCACTGGGCAAACACACAAATATGGCTGCTAAATCTCTGTCCTGCCTTTGCCTTCTTTGCATCCTCTCAGTGATTGCCTATCCAGCTTCTGCCGCAAGGTTGGGGGAACAGCAACAGTCACTGCTGAAAGTAAGACGGATTTGGTTTTCTCTTTTCGGCTGGGACACGCTGCATGCTAGTACGGCTATATTTAGTGTGTACAAATACAGAATGTAATGGGGCTGATGATCATGCACACGAATGATTGTGTGAAAAGTGTTGATGATGATGGGTGATTTGGGAGTGATCATCTCAGTGAACTCCCCAATGTTTCTCCGTGTGTGTTTCTGTTATCAGAGGTGCCCCAAGGCTGAAGCTTAGATGGGCTCTGAGTTTACTGTCTGCACCACTGTCATGCCCCTCCCTGACAGTTTCTTAATGGAAACCAGCTGCCAAATGTTGAGCAACACCCCAGAGAGAAAGAGAGACTGAGAGAGGGCACAATAGACATCGAGGGCATGAGAAACAAAACAGAACAGTTGGTGCACAGGCCAATGTTCCCTTGATTTAGTATGGCTCAAATAGTTGAGAGGTCTATCCGTTAAATCTCTTGACAATTTTCACTTTATAATGTTAAACTTATTAGATCTTTTTCAGATTTTAAGTTATAACTTGGAAGATTTCCATCAAATCAAACCTGTCTTTTCAAGCATTTATGGCCAAAGAGCCATAGAGCATATTTTGCATACTGTATTTACCTCCCCATGGTGCTGTAATTGTTGCTTCTAATTCAGCTTTACTTAAATGATTGTTATTGCATCCCCATTCACAAAGAATTTGAACAAACAGGAAGTGATGCATACATGTACTGGACATTATGTTGAAGACAAAAGCCACTGCATGAACACGATTCACAACCCCAAGTCTTGCAACCCCCCAGAGTTCAAACCTTGTTTTAAAACCACTTGTCTATAAATTATTGTATGTTATACATGTGAAAGCTGCCTGTCGCTGGAAATAAAGGGATAAAGTTGTAGTTTATATGTGGCCTGACATCTTCAAATGTTCTTCAATGCTGTGACTGTCATTATGTGGTTGTTGTGGATGCTTTTGAGGTTTTGCATCTGTGTGCATCTTGGCCCATGGAAATGCAGAGAAAAGCCAAAATCTGTAAGGGATTTTTCTCTCAAGTAATCTGTACAAAAATGTTTTTCAGGAAAAGGGCTGTAGATCAAAAATGTCTAAGAGGGATCCAATCCCGGTACTTGGCAGTTTTAAAACAGTGCAATAATTTTCCGATGCACATGTTTATATCTTAATATCTGAGCTTTCTGTGTGGACGGTCCCCTGAGAGCAGGCCTCACCCCTGCAGCCAGACTGTCTGAGCAGTTATTGAGTTGGGATGAGATTCTCATGACCCAGGATCTGTCCCATACTAAGGGCTTTCCGAGGAGTTAGCATGACTCAATCCAGTGTCTGAACCCTTCTTCAATGTCAGTACATCAGCCAGCTTTTGGAAACTAAGCGGAAATGAGACCTTCAAGCCTCACACTTAATCCACCTACTTCTCCTACACTTGGAAAACTCTGTAAAGAGTTCAGGCAGATGTATAAAATATAATACAGGACACAAGCACAGGACAAATTACAGAAGAAGTTATCTTAAAAAACAAAATTTTAGAGCCCCAACTCCAGACAATCCAGAAAAGCTTTATGGCTGCACAGTTTTGAAGCTACATAACCAGAGAACGTGTTAATCAGTCATCTGGTCGATCAAAGCTCCATTTGTTCAGCTCTGTATCACGGAGATAGAGCCCAAAGGTCTACAAGCAGGAAATATTGTACACCCAGATGCAGAACAGAGACTGAATCAGTGAAAGAGCCAGCATCACATGAAAACTCTGAGAGACTTGATAACATGTTGAATGTCATCTTTGTTCTCCACTACAGTGAGTGAAAGGGCCACAGAAATACTTCACATTACTGAGTGTGCTCATGTTTGGCAAAAGGATGCTGACATCAATTAAAATTCCATAAATTAAGAGGAAGGTCCACCATTTCGAATGATCAGAAAATGTTAAAATAAAAGACACAAATATGGGGAATCACACATATTTTCTTTCATCATATGAGTAAGTTGGCAATATTGGCTGATGATGATGTGCGGAGAGACAACAGTGTGATTCCTTTAAAAGACAGCAATATCAACAATTTAATAAGATGTACGTGGATCATTTAGTACACTAACTTTAAAGGCAAAATGATGGATAATAAAGATCCATGGCCTTAGTCATCTCTGAAAATATCAGACACTTAAAAACTTCCCCCCATTCATAGCTTCATCTCTTAAACACTGTGGCTTCAATAATATAACATAAGGTACCTATCTTACTATGTGTTTAAAATGTGTTAATATCAGCATATTAGAATCTTATAAGGTATGTATGTCTTATGTGTAACATGCAATGGTAAACTAATCTAAACATTCAGAGTGAAGCAACAATGTTTGACATGGCATTAGATTTTGTATATTATGATTTGGTGCTATACACATACAATTGAATTGAATTGCATTTTTTCTCCTATATCTTTCTAAAATAAGTCAATAATTACTAACTTTTAGTCATTTTTCTGTCTTCTGCAACTCCAAACAAATATTTGACTCTTCTTAATGCCCCACTATGGTCAACAGCTAGTCACTGATGGATACAGTGTATTGGATTTATCAAAGCTTTTATCTGCATGGATAAACTGTTGTTTGCTAAGAAGTAGCTCTGACACAAGTTGTTCAGACTTGTCAGTCCCCCCCTTTTTTACTCTCGATCATAAGGTGCGCTATCACATTGTGACTCCAGCTTCACTATCAAAAAGAAACTAAGGATGTTGAGCTAGTCCTAGATAATCATTTATCCTTCATAGTCCTACAAGGGGGGACTATGCCATGTCACAGCAGCGATGGGCATAGTAAAAATAGGAAACATCAAAAAAGCAAAAAGTAAACCTGCAATATAAAAACAATTAAATCTAAAAATAGAAATCATGTATACAATGTGAACAAAAAGTTGTGTGAACAAGCACATATGAGATACTGATTTCTTTTATCTTGAAATGTAAATCATGGACACATGGGGAGAAACATGTTGTTCCACAAGCTGCTTGGTTGTATACTTGAGATGCATTCCTCTCATTTTAGAGAAGTCTGAAGAGTCCACATCCTTCTTCTTCTACACCATCTGCTCCAGCTCCCTCCAACCCTAGACTCCCCGTCCTATACTCCCTTGTGTATACACACTGCAGCTGTTCTCACCATCAGCAACTGTCACGAAGCGGAACCATTTCAAAACTCCTTTAAGTGTCTTTACAAATGGTAAACAGCACTGGATCTCTGTGGTTTACCCATAAACTTGTGGTTTACTGCTCCTAATGGCTGGGGCTACCATTTGGAGGTAACATATCTCCTTTCTCCCATTTGCAACATTAGTTGAATTTTCAGGATGTGTTGACATGAAAGGTTCCCACATTGACAGTTGAAATGGTGAGCCTGCTCATCAATAGGTCCTCTATCAGTGCATGTGCACAGGGAAAACCACAGGAAATAGGTCTGCAGGAAAACTCTGTGCCGCTGTTCACAGGATGTTTCACATTATGTGGCTACAGAAGCATTTTGTTGTGTCTGTGAATAAATCAGAGGGAATTGCGAATCACATGTAGGCATACTGTACTGCATAACTGGGGAATGTTCCATCTTCTGGCTCACAGTATCAATGTCCCGTTGACTGGGTGGAACAAGGAGGTCAAAGCATGAAGTTCTTACAGACTGCTGCTATTGTACGTTTGTATGCCTCATTGAATGGTGCTCCCTCTAATGCTCAAAGGGGAGTGTGTGTGTGTGTGTGTTTGTGTGTGTGTGTGTGTGTGTGTGTGTGTGTGTGTGTGTGTGTTTTGAGGGCCTGTTTGAATTTTAGACCTCTGGAATGTGGACATTTTGGCCGATCCTTGTTTTCTGATACAACTACGACTGTTTTGAACTTGCCTTTTAGAGTTGTTAAAGTTTAAAATGTGATGGTTAAGGAAAGGGTGAGTGTTAAAGAATGCAGGATTTCAATGAGTGTCCTCGGAACTCTATGAGAATTGTGTGTGTGTGTGTGTATGCGTGTGTGTGGGTGGTGGGGGGGTACACGGCTGTGAACTCTGACATCACACTTTCCTGAGAAACTGTGGTGAACAAACATCAGACAGGATGCAGGTTTTAAATCGTCATTCTGTAAATGGGAGGGAACAGCACATTTGAGAGGAGTTTCCTCTGAATTAACTTTGTGCAGTTATAAAAAATGCACTGTGTTGTCTGAAACACTCTAATCAATGCTTTAAACTCATTGATTATCTATTATCAGGAATATTAAATAAAGGAAAGGGTCGTTATTTCAGGTGTATAATTTTTACATTTATGTATATTGTATTTTTAACAAGATTACACCATTAACTGCTGATCAACTACATTACTTTTCAAAATGGACTGACAACTGCTGTGCTGTGAAACACATTAAATCTCTTTGTTATTAAGTATAAATTTAGTAATAATAATTTAGTAATCATTTCCTTAATAAATTACGTAAAAAAAATTACTATCAGCTTCTATGCCGTTACTGTAGTAGCTATGTATATAAAAAGTGTTAGCAAAAAATACCCGTTCGTATACTGTGATTAGTACTGAGCCTTGTGACTTTGTTGATGACATACCTGTGAAGGTTCTCAGTCAGCCATGTCAGGGTATCTTCAGGAGTTGTACATGTGTACATGACAACTGGACTTTATTGTGGATGAGCATGTCTAATTCCTGAAGATTTGTTTAGTCTCTGGCTCTGTTCCCTTAATCTTGGTGCACATGTTCAGTAATCTATTTTTGCATAGTAACCTGTTATCAGGTAAGATTTGTAAAACCAAGAGTTGAAGAAATATTTAGCAGATTCACCTAGTTTGTATCGGAAATACAGTATTGGCTATCGTAGCTACTTTCAGTTGATGATAAATACTTGGTTTCATGTTGTGTCTCTGTCTCCTTGAGAATAAGGGATTCATCTTTAAATTGCTTCTCCCGTGATTTTCTTATTTCCCGTTCTTATGTTCTAAGGTGTTAGAGGATTATTTCATCTACTTTAGCTCAGGCTGGCTCAGAAACTGAAAACCCTTTGAGACACCATACTGTATGTTTGGAATATATAAATAAACCTAATTTAAATGAATCTCTGTCCATTGTAGTATTTTTACCACTGACCATTGGGACCTAATTATGGTAATGTTGGTCAGTTAGTGGGTCAATCTGCCCTTGTTTTGACACTTTGAAAATATGAAATTCAACTGGTTACTGTACATTTCTGTTTGCAGGAATGTGCAAAGGGATTTTTCCTCAGTGAACAAAACATATGCTTGCCATGTAACTGTAAAGGCCACGCTGACTCCTGTGAAGACATCACTGGCATTTGTAGAGTAAGTGATCCATCCCGATTATCATGCTTTAAAATGATCAATGTTCATATTGCTGAGTTGTTATAATGTTATGAGAAGCAACGTACCATAAGTTTAACCTTTCCCTTTCAGAACTGCAAGGACCACAGTACAGGGGATTTCTGTGAAATGTGTGAAGATGGTTACATTCTGGTGCCCAGGGTAGATAGACAACACACCTGCCGACCTTGTGCCTGTCCCCTCTCAGTCCCCTCCAACAAGTAAGTCAGTCTGTTCTTGTTTGTTATTCAGTGCTACATGTTGGCAAGCAGTATGTAATCACTCAAATACCTTCCCCCTGTGTGTTTTGCCAGCTTCGCAGTGCGCTGTGACAGAGGAAGTGGCATTCTGCGGTGCAAGTGCCAAGAGGGCTACGCCGGACATTTATGTGAAAGGTCAGTGCTGACACGGGTCCAAACAACCAAGTAACCGAGAAGTTTTCATGTCCAAGATTGTTTACTGTAGGTTACAGAGCAAAGTCACAATAGAACTTGCCTTGAACAGGAACTATGATAACATTTTTTTTTTGAGTGGACCAACTCATGCTCAAACTGTCATAACAACTGAACTCCTGACGCTGATGAGCAAGTTGTGTTAGGTGTAACAACCGGCTGAAGGAGGGAGCTGAATAAGATGGGAGAGAAACACATTCATCAAGAAGATGACCCTTTGTTTTTGCTTGCAGCACTTTGAGCCTCCTCTGCCTAATTTCCACAGTCAATGGACGTAATGTGCGTGATAATATATATATATATATAGTTAATCTGATCACTAAATGTCACCATTAAATACAAGTTTTGTTGCAAGTCTGCCAGAACAAGTCAGAATCCATTTTTTAATGCAGCAATTGTGAATGGTCTTCAACTGGAAACCAAACAAAAATGCATTGCTGCCACAAGATGCAACATTTTTTCTGGGTTGAGTGACCAAAAGAAAAATTAGGCACTTATTACATTTCACATGCCATCATTATTGCTTCCTACACTTAGACTAGTAACAAGCAACTGAATGCACAAATGGTCCCTTGTCTGTGGGTTCCTTAAAAAAAAACTAAATTAAAATAGACAGGGAGCAAAGTTAATTAAAAACCTCCCCACAAAGAAACTCTTCACACTGAAGATCAAAGGGACCATCCAAAGGATGGAGCCTTTGATTTTCCTCAAATTGTCCATTGCAGCAGGCCATAATATTGTCAGTCATCTATAGTTCTTCCCATCCAGGTGTGCGCCAGGTTACTACGGCAACCCCATGGAGATTGATAATTCCTGCAAGAGGTGCGACTGCAATGGTAACTCCGACCCCAACCTGATTTTCAATGAGTGCCACAATATGACAGGCCACTGCCAACACTGCTGGGGAAACACTGCCGGTGCCAACTGTGAGAGGTGCGCTCCAGGTTTCTACGGCGACGCCATCAGTGCCAAGAACTGCAGAGGTGGGAGCAATGAACAAACTCCAACATCTTTAACCCTCATTTACGACATGTTTGATCCATAGTTTAATAGCTCTATGCATGTGTATGAGTATGTTGTGCTTTAGTGAAGATATTGATGTTTGAGACCTGAACAAATCTTCTTCTGCATCTTAACCCTCACACAGCAGGATGTAAAATGAAAGCAGGAAAGGTCATCAGCAGCTCAGTATTCTTCTATGTCAGTGTTGGATATTAACTTATTAAGTTCCACCATATTGGAGTTGATATATCATTATGTTGAATTGCTGTTATATGTTTTTAATTATATAATTAATAGTTGAGAAATATCCAATATTAAGCACCAAACATTTTAATGGCTTTGTGGTCTAATCCTAATACTGTTCAGTGGAAAAATAAAACAAGGTCAGAATCCAGGATCAAGGACTAGCGTATCCCTTTTGAGGCCCTGGAAGTCCAAAAATAACTGTGCCTGTGACATAATTTGACCTCCGATGTTCTCATCACTGCATGTGTCTGTTCCAGAGTGCTTGTGCAATAAATGCGGCACCTCCTCATGCGACGACAGGACAGGAGTGTGTCACTGCAAACCAGGTGTCACGGGCCGACTCTGTGACCAGTGTGAGGTGAGCTAAACCTTATGACTCTGCACAGATCCACTGGTATCTCTTTCTGAGGGAGCCTGTATGAAGCAGGGTTAGAAGACTGTGTAGATGAGATTCATTACAAAACAATTATAACAATATGGTTGGTAATGTTAAAATTGCACTATATAAGGTAACATTTTTTTAAATGCAGAAATGACTAAAAAGAAGCACAACAAGGCCACAAACACACAGAAAGTAAAAAAAACCTTTTTAATCCTCAGGTTATCCAAATATATTTGGGGAAAAAAGTGTAGACAAGTGTAGATTATCTGAAAAAAAGTGCTGCTGGAAATGTGCAGTTGAGGCATATGAAACATTTTGTTCTGAAGTCGAAGCACTTAAAGAAATGAAAGGGTTTTAAGTTTCTTGAACTTTAATGAGCTGAAAGGAGTTGAGTTGTCAACAGAAGTGAACGCTCTGCATTACTGTGAATCGTTGAACACAAACAAACACTTCTTTTTAACATGACGCTTTAGCTCATATCAAGAACTGAAAACAGTTCAAGTGGTACTGTGAAAACTCTCATTTAAGAGGTATAACATGAAAATAAATCAACTGTTAGCTGAAGAAAAAAAAACTGAAAGCAGTTGAAATGTCATTTGACATGTATTTGGTCAAAGCAAGGTGTCAAGTCAAACTAATTGAAAGCAGTTGAAACATCAGTTAAAGTGAAAGACCTTGGGTTTATTCTTATGTGTATACTTAAGACGTATACAGCTGAACGCTTTGAAATTCTCATTTGAAGAGCACAAGGTGGAAGTGACCTGAAGGCCACCTTATGTGTAAGCAATGTTTGGAAGAAAAGTTAAGGTGGAAAGTAAAAAGATAACACAAACATGTCCTTTATAACTTTTCCAGCAGCACCAGGATATTGACTGACGGATACAAAATGTGACATAGGATCCCATTCCATAGTTGAGTGGTCTAGATAATTTGAATAAAGAGATAGTGTGTTGACCACCAGTCCTGTGTGTTTCTTTCCAACCAGCGTTAGTCATGTCAGTAATATCAACGTTCTCAGGTTACAGAAATTACTTAGGTGTGCTTAAGAGCCAAAATAAAACCCTGGATGGATATTAGAGGCATATTGGCTCTTTATTAGTCATTATAAAGCACTTATTAATGCCTTATTCTTAATGACCTTATTCTGCAACTACTCCATTGATTAACAGTTTTCCCTTAATAACCTCCTAATTACTGCTTATTGATGGTAAGTAAGGAAGTTGTTGTACATGAGTTACAACCAAGTGCTTGGATATGTTCACTTTGTGTGTTCCCTAATAGAAAGTGTTACCTAGATCAGAATCATCCTTTCAGTGATACATGACAATGTGATTCAAACCGAACTGAAACAGGCAGAGGCTGGGATCTAACAGCGTTTCGTTTGTTTGCAATCTAGGAGGGCTACTCAGGTTTCTCCAGCTGTCAGGGCTGTCGGAGGTGTGAATGTGGGCCAGCTTCCATTCGCTCCACCTGCCATCCTCTCACCCACAGCTGTCCGTGCCGCCCAGGGGCCGGCGGGCGTTACTGCGAGCGCTGCCTCCCAGGTCACTGGGACTACAGCCCCTCCGGCTGCCAGAGTAAGTCTTCTGACTGTCATGCAGCAAGTCTTTTTCTCTTTTGAATAAAACGCCCTCAATCACTTGTCGAAACAATCAGTCCAGTTATCGCTTCCCAAGTGAAAAAAAAAAAAAGCTGCAGTAAGGGTTCACATTCCCACACCCACTAACACAGTAGTACTCATGATGTCAGAGAAGCATCTGCTGAGAGCTGTGACCCTGTGGCCGTAGACTCTCCACGGAGGGGCGGATGACTTCGACATGGAACCCAAATCTACAGTATTCGCACAAACAGCTGCTAAAACAGACCCTCACCAGAGAGGCCACGAGACAGATGTGCAGGCCTGAAGCCAAGATACCATCTGTGGGACTCATACAGTATATTTGATGACCGCACTGAACCATTTACAGCTGGTCGAGAATTTAAAGAAACGTAGAGAACTCCCTTACCAGCGCTGTATGATGAAATGCTTCTGCATCTGTTTTTTATAGAGTGCGATTGTGAGAGCGGACACTGTGACATGCACACGGGAGAGTGCCTGTCAGAGGCTGCAACAGTAAACCTGTGCAACATCAGTAAGTGGAGTTCTCAACCATAGCTGAGATATATAATATATGTAATATATAATAGCATTACAACACTTGGTTTGTCTTTTCTGTTTCTAAGTGTTTGAACCATGGTTTCAGGTTGTGATGAGTGCATTTGGCATCTGATTGGGGACTTACGTCTGTCAAACAAGACACTGGATCAGCTGAAAGTTGGAGTGTTGAACATCTCTACTGGAGCTGCTGCTAACGACAGGCTCAAATTCTACAACTACACAGCCCATCGATTGCAGGTAAAAAAAGTATAAATAGAAGAGTTAAAGCTGCAGAAATCAGTATTTTCATATGAACAATGGATGTGTGTGCTTTGTGTCAGCTGCAGTGCTCTATGGCGCTTTTTAGCAGCTTTTAGCTCATTGTTTTGATGTCATGACCAGTATATTTACTGGGTTCTCTCACTCTCATCAGCAGAAGGCAGCTGAAAACATTCAGTGTAATGTAAAAGCTAAAACATCTAGTATATATAAGTGAATGTCTATGTTGTTCATATCTGTTTTCTCATGTGTTAACTTGATCTTAACATGTTCAACATCCACTATCTCGATATGGAGTTGCAGTCAAAGTGTGTGGTTTTAAAAAGTGCAACTTGAGAAGACATATGGTGATGCAGTTTAGATAAAGGAAAAATGGCATGGCATTGTTCACTGTTGTCTTTTTGCTTTTTTGCGTTGGGCTTTTTATCATGCTCATTAATAATCATGATATGTTATATCAAGGCTCAGTTTCACGGCTGGAGAAACAAGTCATCTGCAATGAAGGCGCAGACTGGGGACCTGGAGGAGGCCACAGACACTGTGGTGTTAGACATCAAACAGCTGGGAGAATCGGTCAGAATCAAAGTCATTCACTCATTTCATGCACACTGACTATTTTTAAAGTCCCTGGAAGTCTTTAGCTGTTCGAGCCAATGTTTTTCAGTACATCGGTGCTGAAACTGCATCCTGTGTTTATAGTACGTGGATTTTGCAATACATAAAGTAGAGTTACAGTTTTTCCAGTTATATCTGATTTATTTTACAAGACAACCAGGAGTCATAGTGTGTTAGAAGCAAATGATATAGCCACTGATTAATGCCACCAGCAGGCACTGATTTGTGCGTATGGTTTTTTTCAGGAGAGTGTGGTGACGACTTTGGGGAAGAGGCTTGATAATGAAACGCTAGAGACCTTTACCTTGGCTGACCAGCTCAGCACAAACCTCACTGACCTCAACATTCGCATTGAAGGTACCTACAATCTGGCTGACTCACACTTTTGAGCACCTAATGCACACACTGGGTGCAAGAAGCATACTGTGATTACTGTGTCCGTATATGTTAATATGTTTGCATGTGTGTGCAGAGATGATCCACGACTGGGAGCTGTACAGTGTTCAGCAGGATGTGGACCCAGAGCTGGTCAGACGCAACACAGAGATAGCACAGGGAATGCTGACTAGGATGAGGAATCTGGACCTGTCCCCACGAGAGCCTGTTGCCACTGACGAGTCGACTGAGGCTCATGAGTGTGAGTACAAATGAGACATGACAGAAGAAGAAAGAAAGAAGAAACACGCACATACAGCAGAAATAATTACATTGTGTACTATACTGTGTATAGTGCACTCAGATTTAGCTTGGTATTGCATGGCACTCCTGACATTGAATGTAATTAATTCACTTTTGACCATTGCAATGGAAATTGAATGAGGCAACAGTTAGAAGAACTGTTACCTCATGTAAAAAGCCCCCACATGTTCAGTAACTGTGTGCATGTGGGTGAACCCAATTGTTGACTTTCAACCAATAATCAATAATCAATCAATCGATGATAAAGGCTATGATAACAGTAGCTGGAGAATTGTTATACTGTTGCAGCAAATCCCCTGAGGGTGTTGATTTGAGCACTGTAAATTCCGGACCAGCAAGTCCTTCTTTAGTTTGAATATTACAAAGAAACAAAAACATCCCAGCAAAAGATACATTTTCACCAGAAGAGACCAACGGAGCATTAACAGACCACTATGATCACCAACTAAACTAAGTGAAAGATGGCAGATGACTTTGGAAATTAGGACTTATTCTAAAAACTCTATAGGGTTGCAATTTCGTCTGGACGAACAAAAATAGAGACATTTTGAAACAATGATGTGGACACACACATTTGCTTTCTGAGTAGTTATATCAGTCATGACCAAACTACCAGCAGTGAATGCACAGCATTGCTGATACTTACTGTCAGTAACAGTTCTATCTCATTGTCAGTCCAGGAAAATACATCACCGTTCTTACTTTTCATCTTTGCAACCAAATGGAGAGAAGAAGAGAACACTATGTTTTAATATGAAAATGTGTTTATGTTAGCCTTAGGTTAGTATTGGAACGTTAAGACTGTTGCTGGTATCAGGTAACGGTGACAATAAAGTAACGTGTTTCTGATTGTGTTTCAGTGCTGAGGCGTATCCGTCAGTTGGAGAAGAAGCTGATGAGCACAGAAGGCCGACTCTCACCTGTCAGGGAGGTCCTATCCCGCTTCTCCACCAAGCTATCAGACGCTCAGACCTCTCTCCAGAAAGCAGCCGGCAACGTGCAGGAGACGGAGGACATGAACAGAGCCAACATCCTCAAATTCCAGAGGAGCGAGGTGAGCGCTCCACTCTTATTCTGTTTGTTACTATAAATTCATCTGTTTATAGTCTTGTTTAAAAGCTCACAGTCATCCCTCCCCACCACGGGGGAATGTGCTGGCATGGGAATTGTTCTCAAAGTGCTATGTGCTTCATCTTAACTCAAAATGTTGAGCTATTCTCAGTCACAAGGAAGTACCTGGTCTGACAGGACCTTAGTCTGTTGCTAAATACAGTGCGAGGGAGATCTGGCTGCAGTTTGCCAGGCAAGTCAGAGAAGCATATTCTGCATGGTTTTAAGGACAGAACAGAAACACTAAACCATCTGTGGGAGCTTTGGACTGTTACATTAGGAGGAGGCCCGCACTGGGGGATGAGTAATGCTGCAATGCAATTTTTTTCCCCATGACAATATCTATTGCTAGCACATGGACATCATGCCATAGCCTGATGCACTCAAAACGAAATGGAATTACTGTAAGAGGAGATTCAGCTTCTGGCAAACTTTTGGAGAGTAACCCAAAACAGAGTCATGCATTTTGACTGCTCAGCAAACAGTGTAGTGTTGATCGATAGCAGAGGTGCAGAGGTGCTCATATGCATATTTGTGATATGTACATACTTCTGGGCAGGAATATTTAACTTATAGCTTAATTCATCCATGGATACACACGTATTAAAGTTTAACTATACCCCTAAATTCTTTGTTGAAGTGCCTCACACTGCAAATTCCAAAAAATGCCATTAAAACACAGTGCTGGGAGTTTCGACTGAGATACATATGGTCAATTTGTTTGGTGTCAATATTTGATATCCCCTGTGCATATAACAGAAGCCACAAGCATCACAACTGACTTTTCATCCAGTTTTAATTCACATTTTTATGATACAGTTATTAAATCTTGGTGGTTTCACTGGATGAAGGATTGTCGTCACCAGTGGAACATTTAGCTACTAAAAAAATTGATATCTCAGCAGATGGTTAGAACCAAACCAGAGGTAAAAGAGATGTTGCTCCATAGCTGTACGGCATAGTGTAGCCTTACCTCATGATTGTTTCTTGTGCCTTCTATAACGCATGACTATTTTATGGTGTACGGGTCTTGATTTTTTTCTACTCATCATCTTTTCTAAGTAGGAAATCGGATTGTAAGCTCATTGTGAGCTGCAGTATCTGAGAGTTCAAGTAAGTTTATGTTCACACTGAAGTGGGATGTAGAAATCATTGGCTGCCTGCTGGACAGGGAACATAATAAAACATCTAGACAGCTTACATCTGCCTTGTACAATGTTTGGCAGTGATGTAGAAACACAAGGGTTTTGATTTAAAAAAAAAAAATTCTTCAGTTTGTATGGTGTATTAAAATGTCATCATCATGGATTTGTTGAATTACAACTGTGTAAAATAATGTGGTTGGAATTTGGATCCAGGAAGTTGGTGTTTCTCTTGTTACCATGCCCCAGTTGACATTGTGGGTCTGCTGCACAGAACAGCTGCGGCTGTACAGTGTGTGTGTGTGTGTGTGTGTGTGTGTGTGTGTGTGTTCACATGTTATCAGTAATGGGGATCTCCATGATCAGGGTCTCCCATTCAATGCCATGAATGGTGCACTGACAAAACACAGAGCATCTCCTAATCTGGGGCTCTTCAGCACAAACCGGTTGACACCAGCTGCAGCCACGGTGTGCTCGCTGCTGAGTTACCACAGCCAATCACACCATCTCAGCATTGTGCCATATTTAGTCATGCAGTGGTCAAGCAAAAGGTTGGGTGTGGGTACTGCCAACTTAAATCGCCAACGTCCAAATACCACCCAGGTTAATCCACTCACTGTAAAGTATGTAAAATTATACTTTGAAGGTGTTTTGTGTGATATTGTGTGAGATGTTAAGCATCACAAAACATTGTGTAGCTCTGTCACATTTAGCGAAGCAGGACCAAAATGCAGGCATAGAAACAAAGGCCGGTGAAGGTGAATCTAATGAAGACAAAAACAGGCTTTTAGTCACGTAAAATAACTCAGGAGATCCAAAGAACCCAAACTCAGGTAACAAAGATGATACAGAACAAAACACAACTGAAAAAACAACACAGCATAGTGAACTGGGAGCAAAGGAACTGAATACACAGAGGATAACTGAAGACAGGCAAAACACATTAGGACAGGTGCAGACAATTCCAACTGCAGGAAAAGATTAAATAACGGCTCTAGTGTATCAGTGACTTCCCTGAGTAAAGGTGGCAAGATAACTCTGACATGCAACCATGCAACCAGAGCTCTTCACAGAAATGGGGAGAAGGATTAAGTGTTCCAGCATGTAACTACTAACACCACAAACAGTTTTGACTGTGCACCGATTCAGTCATCCAGACACACTATTTTAATTACTGCATGATTAAGTGTGGTTACATTTTCCCCGTGCCCCCAGGCGAAGCAGCTGCTGCTGACGGAGGACCACACTGCAGTCAATGACACGCTGGAAGCAGCCAGAGGTTTCATCTCTGACACAGAAAGGACTGTGGCTGAGGTGGATGCTATGGTGCAGGTGAGGCCTACATTACTGTGAGGACTGTTTCCACCTGAACCTAAAGTGGTTTTGTCGTATATTGGGGTTGCGATGATGTGAAGATGATGAAGGAATCTCCGATGACACCGTCTTAATTGTATTAAAAGTTTATTACAAAAAAGTTCAGCATCAATACAAGCAATGCAATCTGCATATGGAGAGATCCGGGGTCAATGTGCATCTCTCCTGCCTGGAGAGAGATTCGGAGCCAATGTGAATCTCTTCTCCTGCCTGGAGAGAGATTCGGGGCCAATGTGAATCTCTTCTGCTGCTGCCTGGAGAGAGATTCGGGGCCAATGTGAATCTCCTCTGAGGGGCAACTTCAACTCCTCGTTTATATAGGAGTGTTGTTTTCATTATTTTAAAGTAAACACATCTGGTTTCTATCCAGCTCTTCTCGGTTGTCCAGTGACAAGAAGAGAGGCGACACTAGCTCAAATTTAGTGTTGCACTTAGAACTGTGACCTAATGCCCTACCATACGTTCAGGCTTTCTCCATATTCCTCAAAACCTGTGGACCTCAAACCTAAAGATACATTTCTTTTATGGGGAGGACTAACATAGCATTTCAGACACCACAGTTTCATAAGGTTGGTGCAAGGGGAAGAGAGGAATAATCAGTGCCCCTGCTGTATAATGATGTTAAGGTTTCCTCTTACTGAATGAGGTAGTATGTATTATAACCTAATAGACTGTCCTACGGGGTTGCAGTATCTCAGCCTTGCATTGGATTTATTCATTCCCGGCCTATGCCAGATTCTAAAGCTGGTCAACTTGATTTGGAGGCAGTTTATGGATTGTCCTTCAGCAGTCCTTTTTAGTGCCGGAGTACTCTGTTCGAAATTACAATCATCCAGCAATAACCATGTTAACTTGAGGAGTGTGTGTGTGTGTGTGTGTGTGTGTGTGTGTGTGTGTGTGTGTGTGTGTGTGTGTGTGTGTCCTCATGAGTTTGAGTGATCACAAAATAAATGATGTTAGTGAAAGATGAGTGATTACTGGTTACAAGTCAGTGGAATGAATGTGTTCCTTTTTCTGCACAGAATGTGACCGAGTACCACGCAGCGATCGATGGCGCCAGCCAAAAGCTGACTGAGAAGACGCAGCGTCTCTCGCTGGCTGACAGAGATCTGGTTCAGAGGGCCGACGAGCATGCTGAGGAGCTGGAGAGACAGGCCAATGAACTGGAGGAGTGAGACTTACAAACACATTATCGAGCCCATGCACATCAGCAAAAATAAACAACACAGGCACATTGGTCACTCTCTCAAAATGTATTGAATATCCCTCTCAATATTTCTTCACCCTGTTTGCAACCCTTGTTACCCTAACTTTAAAAATCATACTTAAAACAGGAGAATTGATGTATTTAAAGGGAGCAGCAGCAGGTTAATAAACATGTGGTGCACTAGTCTGTATTTCTGCAGATGGCGTATGTAAGAATGTATGTATGACTAAAAATAAACTTCACTAATGGAGCTCTATAGCACAAAGGAGAAAGATATCAAGCTTTGGATTCAAAAAGCACAGTATTTGTTTGTGGGACACATTAACAGAAAAGCAAAACAAGGAAATATAGATATTCCCATCCATATTCTATAAAAGCTGTTTAGTTATTTATGTGCTAGTCTTGATCAAAGAATTATTGAGCCAGTGAGCCAACAACTACAATACCAATACCCTAAACAGAAGTAGCTCCATGGACTTTGTTACAATTTTGCTTGTCTTCCTGTTAGATCTCAAAAATGATAGAAATCAAAAATAGAGTGTATCTGCTATTTTTTATTTGACTGAAAAAACTACTTTTTAAATATTGAAAGAAAACTTGATGGCAGCAGAAAATGCTGAAACACACTGGTATGACTTCATCAGTTTGTAATGCATAGTGAGCAAGCAAACATGCACACACTCAACTCTGCACAGGTGGAATGATAATTCTCTGTGGTGTTGTTTCTATGAGCAGCCGATTTAAGGGAATTATTTTGATTCATTGTCATAATTTTCTCTAATTCAATTAGTGCATTTTAATGTGATGATCACGGGCACTGGGAATATTTGATCATGTATGTGCAATTTAGACACATGGAATCAGATGGTTAATTATTATTGTCCTGTCTCCTCCAGGGATCTGAGAGCGAGCGATGCCAACGGCTTTGTACAGAGAGCCATCAGTGCTGCCAACGTCTACAACAACATTGTGAAATACATTGACGATGCAAATATCACCTCACTCACCACCTTCAACTTATCCCAAAGAGCTGAAGATGTAGGTTACATCATAGTGCATAAATATAATGTATTATAATATAATATATATAACATAAATCTGCTGTAATATAAAATTGATACCATAATTGTGTGTTCTGTGTTTAAGGTTGTCGCAGGGATCAACACTCAGCTTGGACTCCTTGTAACACAGAGCGACAATGTTTTCAAGGAATCTGTGTCATTACACTCTGAACAATTTGGTATGGTATTGTTCTCTTCACGGATATAATTACAGCCGAAGTCCCAGTCGGATGTCATTAACAATTCTTTTTCTTTATCAGAGGTTGAAACTGAGGTGATTGACAAACTAAAATACATTGAGGAGACCAAAGAGACCATGGATAAAAACACCCAAAAACTTGCAGACATAGTGCAGGATATCAGTGGAATTCAGAGAGGTAAGATAATTGTGTTGACTGCATGTCCTGTTCAAACACTGGGTTTTAAAGGGTATCAAGCCGGTGGGAAAGAGTTGCCAGCTATCGCCTGGGAGTCTGGGGGCATGCCCAAAAATGACAGAAAGCTGAAACAGGAAACTATAGTGTAGCTGCTGTTTCAGCTTTCACATGAATAACACTTAAATTATTTGGATGGAAAGCCACCATGTTTACATTTTATGTAGATGTTATAATGACAACCGATGGATATAAGAAATAGGGCCTCTTTCATATTGTCAGAGCATCATCCATGGAGCTCAGTTCTGCACACTGGAATGATAACCCACTCATCAACTACACAAATTTACGCTCTTTTATCCACTGCGTCCGTTTCCAGACGGAACACCACAGCGTCTGGAGTTCACCCTGGAGGTGGTCGAGGGGACGCTCAACCACTCAGCAGAGGTCCTTCAAACCATCACGCCCATAAGCAGCAAGGTTGAGGAATGGGCCAAAAACATGAGAAACAATGAATACTCTACAGCTGCTTATGAAGCGGCCGTTTCCTCTGCCGGAGAAACTGGTATTAGACTCAGGGCAACACATGTATCTTTAATGTTTCAATGATTCTCAGCAGGCAATTAGAATTAAACCGTTCATGAATAACATCATGTGTGAACCCTGCTAACCGTTCAATTGATTTCTTAGTTTCTTAGTTTACAAATCATGGTGAAATGTTTTTTTCTGTTGAACCTGCTTTGCAGTGGAGAACCTGAATGTCCTCGTTCCCGAGCTGCTGAACAAACTGAAGGTGGTTGAGGAGAAGAAGCCTGTCAACAACGTGACCACCAACATCCTGAGGATCAGAGAGCTCATAGCCCAGGCCAGGAGCGTGGCCAAGAAAGTGAGTGAAAACATGGTTCAAGTGCAGTAGATCTAGGAGACGCATGCTGAATTCTAGCCCAAGAAGAACACAGCAGCAGTGTAGACTTGTCGTCAAGAGATAGACGTGTATATGATTTATTTATCTATTACTTTTAGAGTGAAAAGTTTGCATACTTCTTTTCAAAACCTTTTTTTCTGTACACCTCATGTTTGTATCTGTTGCATTATTTCTTACACAATCATAAACTTATTTAAAATTCAAACCTGTTATTCATAGCAAGATGCTTGTAGCTATGTAATTTGAATGGCAAAACAATGTATCATACAGTATTGCGCTCACCACTGGTCTCTGTGGTTTGATTTCAATCCCAGGTCCAGGTGTCCATGAAGTTCAACGGCCAGTCCTCGGTGGAGGTCCACCCTCACAGTAACCTGGAAGAACTGAAGACAGTGACGACAATTAGCTTGTACATGAGAGTGGACCCTGACAAGGATCCCATTGAGGACCGTTTCATCCTTTACCTGGGAGACAGAAATGTAAGGAGAGATTTAGCTGCTCCTTCGTTGATTCACAATGCGTTGAGGGAACCAACTGCTTAATGTAGTGGCTGGGTATGTGACCCATGGCCGTTGCTAAAACTTCGCAGACCAGCACACGGTGGCTGAGGTCAATGATGACGTGCAGGGAGCAGCTTGTGGATATGAATAGTTTGTTGTGATCGTGGGAGCAGGAATAACAGCCTTTGAAATTGCACAGTTGCCCCATTCAAAAGGTCTCCAAGAGACGCCTGCGACAATGCTGCATGTGAGTAGCTTCAAAGTTAGAGTTCATTTACATAAATACCGTTAGCCCGCCCACCGGGGGGCACAGAAAGAGAGCAGCTACACAATGTGAGGCCTCTGTGTTCTGTTGAACATTTTACCTTGGTGGTTTCACTGCGACTAAACTGTACTGCATGCAGTAGTGTTGGTATTAGGATTCGGCCTGTATTCCAGGTTAAACCAAGGTTTCCCTGGAGGAGAATCGTGTTATAAAGCAGTGGTGAGTGGTAATAAAATGTACTGGGGGGGGGGGGGGGGGGGGGGGGGGATAAACTGAAGCCAGGCTAACCAAAAACAACACAATATGCCAATCCTGTAGGCTTTATCGAGCTGCTGAGCAATGCAAAGCCTGCCGCAAAAATGTTGCCCCATTGTGTTTAAATGACTGCGGCAACTTTCACACCGTTTACATTTTTGAGATGTATTTAGGTCTCGCACCCCAGTCGCTGTCCACAGGACACTTTGAAACAGCAAACAGGGGAAGCAATAAATGTTATTACTTACACCACCTCCAGTTAGTCAACTCGGTTTCTAATAACAAGAGCGGGATCACCCACGTGTGTAAGCTCGTCCTCATCACTTCCCGGCTGCTGAATCTGTAAATAGGGTCTGTCGGGACCAAGCTCCTTTATCCTCAGATCCCGTGGTTGCCCAAACTTTAAAACCTCCCATTCACTACCATTTGGCCGACGCCCCACACCCAGGAGTATATGTATTTAGACAGAAATCAACCAGATATAAATTGAAAACAACTTATATTGAATACTCACAGGCACTTATGGTCTACCAGGAGTATTGTATGAGTTAATTATTATTATTATATAAATTATTATGTTCAACATTTTCATACGGGCTTTTTTGTCTCAGGATGTTTGAGGGGGCGGCACCGCATATTAACCAGCTGCCAAAGGCCCTGCTGGGAAAACTCACTCTGTTGTTTTCTGATGATTATGTCCTCAGGGTACGAAAGACTACATGGGTCTGGCTATCAAGAACGACAACCTGGTGTACGTGTACAACCTCGGGGGGGAGGATGTTGAGATCCCGCTGAGTTCAAAGCCTGTCAGCCAATGGCCTGCAGTCTTCAACTACATCAAAGTAGAGAGGTAAGATGTGTAAATGGGCCCTGGAGACATCAACTTTGGACAAGAAGCACTTGTACAAACAGATCTGTTCAAGTGGCACACACAAGTGATTTGGCTTTTATGTCAGATTCCCCATTGTCATCAGACTGAAGCTGAAATTTAAAGATGTTACTGCAAACAAACAAATTTATAATGAAGAAAAAACACTTTTGGATACCCTGTAGATTCACTGGCCACTAGCAGCAATGCAATATCTTGTTTAAGCAATACCATCAATCAATCTAATTTTATTTGTATAGCCCATATTCACTAATTGCAATTTGTCTCATAGGGCTTTCAATACCTAATATTTTACAAAATACTTTAAGTTGACAGTGTGTGCAAACACTTTCAGCACATGCTGTCGAAGCAGCTCACATCTCATTTTTTTTGTTGACAAGACAAACAGTGAAGAATAAGATGATTGCTTGCAAGCAGAGGTTGTGTCTGAAATCCCTCCTCATTTATAACCCCACGATATCAATAAATAGATAAAAATCAACTCAATAGTTTGCTCAACAGTGAAAACTAATATTTGATACTGCATCACGGGATTGTTAGCAGAAATTAGTGTACAACACATGGACTGCAGACAAAAAGACCTCAGAGATACTTACAGTAGGTGAAGTTGCCTTCAGTGAAAAGTTAGGAGAATGGATTATTCTAGTGATACAATCAAATCTCAATTTGGCAACATTCAAACAAACCAATTATAATATGACATATAACATCAAAACTGTACTCTATCTTACTTGGAGGTTGCAAGTTCGAAAAAGAGAGATCCATGGTACACAAATCAAGCTCATCATCCCACATGTCTCTTAGAGCTAGATGGTATTAAAATGACTTTTGTGTCTTTGTGATTTCTGTCTGAAGGTTGGGCAGACATGGAAAAGTCTTCCTGACCGTCCCCAGTCAGAGCTCCACAGACGAGCAGAAGTTCATCCAGAAAGGCGAGGCTCCAGGCACAGACTCACTGTTTGACATTGACCCCAAGGACATAGTGTTCTTTGTTGGTGGTGTCCCACCAGATGTCAGGGTAATATATTTCAAAAATGTCCTAAATACAAATAAATATCTATTTAATAAGCAGTATTTTTTACATGGGATTGTGTTGTGTAATTGTTTTCAACCTAGCTTCCTCCTCCTCTGAGTCTCGCTCCTTTTGTGGGCTGCATCGAGTTGGCCTCGCTCAACAATGACGTGATCAGTCTGTACAATTTCAAGGAGACTCACAAAATTGATGTGTCGACATCATCGCCATGCCCCAGGTACACTTTTACATGTCTGGATTAGCTCATCTACATTCCACATTCTCTGTTCTCTCAAAACACAATCCACAGAGCAGAATAAAGAGTATCTGCCTGTGGCTCACACAGTCAAAATGAACACGCTAAAATCAGTCAGTAGGAGAATTTGGCTCCAGTTTGTTGTGCTGTTGAGTTGTATTTTTTCATTTAGTTAGGTGTTCCTATCATTTTTAAAAAATGCAATACAGCTCAACATCTCGCTTGTATTAGTTTTAGTTGGGTGTACCTAATTTACTGACGACTGAGTGAATGTGCACCATGTTAACACAACCACTTTAAGTAGATTTTGACTCTGGGCCTAAACATTCGTTTTGTGTTGACGTTGGTATTGTTCTTTGGTGGTTCTCATGTTTCTCTCAGGTACAAGTTGGCATTCTCACAGAGTCGCATCGCCAGCTATCTCTTTGATGGAACAGGCTACGCTCTCATCAACAACATTGAGAGGAGGAGCAAATTTGGTGTTGTCACCAGATTTGATATCGCAGTACGAACAGTTGCAAACAATGGCGTCCTTTTTGTCATGGTCAATGGGGTAAGTCCAAAGATTGTCGTCCTCAACAAGTGACATATTGAAATATATTTTAAGACAGGAACTTGCCCTATACAGCAATTTGTATGGTATTATATAACATTTCTTTCACATACCCGTGACGGTTGAAGTAGTAGTGCAGAAACACATTTAATCATAAACTGCAATAAAATATTATGCATTTTATTTTCTCTTTTGCAGGACAAATTCTTCCTTTTAGAATTGAAGAATGGCTTTTTGCGACTAATGTATGACTTTGGCTTCAGCGATGGGCCGAGGCTTTTGGACAATAATTTACCAAAACTGCAAATAAATGACGCACGATACCATGAGGTACATTTCACATTTGTAATTTAGTTGGCTGAACATGTATGAATTATGTTTTGCTATAACTGTTCGTGTTGGGGTTTGTGCA
Organism: Paralichthys olivaceus; assembly: GCF_024713975.1. Classification (NCBI taxonomy): domain Eukaryota; kingdom Metazoa; phylum Chordata; class Actinopteri; order Pleuronectiformes; family Paralichthyidae; genus Paralichthys; species Paralichthys olivaceus. The sequence continues at coordinate 1,753,207 of NC_091111.1, read as the reverse complement.
CAGTTGTCAGTCATCTACCATCAGTCAAAGAAGGTGATCCTACTAGTGGACAAAAGCCATGTTAAATCTATGGAGAATCCAAAAACCACACTGCCCTTCTCAGATATATACATCGGTGGGGCTCCGTCAAGTGTCCTCAAATCCAGGTGAGTAAAAATATAATAGCATTAAAGAGAAACTGATTTGATTTCTGAAAGTCTGAAGATAAGTCATGTTTCTACCGCAGTAATTACTCCCCTTGTCTAACTCTAGTTATGCCTCCAGCTACAGCTGTGGCTGGAGTTTCAGTTTCTTTGTACTTGTGTTCAGACTTCCCTTCCATTCTCTTGAACATATATCTCAGAAATGCTTTGAGAGAGCATATTCATATTTGGCCCAACTTTTATTTTCAACTTAAGGATGATTGCATTTTGGTGGTCCAAGGTCAATGTCTCAATGACCACACAAAACACAATATTTGTTATGACAAAGGTCAAATATTCAGCTGCAACATTCAACTTTACCACTAGAGGTCATTACATTCTGCACACTGTACCTTTAACTTAGTAGCTGCTAACTTTGTCTGTCTGTGGCCTCATTTCTGTTCCATGATCTTTTCGCAAATACAGTTTTGTTATTGAACAATGTCATAACTACGGAACAGGCAGACATCCTCATGATGGTGACAATACTGTATGTGTGTCATCCCAGGCCAGAGCTGTCTGCTGTAGTCAGCCTTAAAGGCTGTGTGAAAGGTTTCCAGTTCCAGAAAAAAGACTTCAACCTACTCGAGGAGCCTGGCACCATTGGCATCAGCAGTGGCTGCCCTGAGGAGTCCTTTGTAAGTGCTCCCTCACATTCCCTTCTCACTTTGTCACTGATGATGCACTGTTAATGTCCCTTTTGAATCGGTACCTCATAGATCAACACACATCTGCACATACACTTTGTTGCCCTACAGCTTTTGTATGAGTTTTGTCAAATCCTATCCGTAGGCTGCATGGTGAGTGAAAGCTTTGGGGTGATGAAAGTGAGTTTTTTTTTTTTTTTTTATCATGATAGATGTCCCATAAGGCCTATTTCACTGGAGAGAGCTACCTGGGATCCACAGGAAAGATTTCACCCTGCGACAGCTTTGAGGGAGGACTCAACTTCAGAACACTTCAGCCCAGCGGTCTTCTGTTCTACCACAGTGAAGGGGTACACACAAATCCATGTTTGTATTGCAAATCTGTTAGTTAGGTGTCAGTTTAATTTCTGAGAACCAACAGAAACAATTACAAAGAATGCTGTAATGGAGAACAGGACTTTTTTTATAAGACCTTCTTGTGCTGCTGAATGACAAATATACTCCATAGTACCTATATAGCTTATAACAAATTATATTGGGTAATTATATTTTCTCCTTCTACAGTCTGATGAGTTCAGCATCTCCCTGGAGAACGGAGCAGTGGTGATGAACACCAGAGGCACAAGAGTCAAATCACACAAGAAACAATACAGTGATGGAAGGACACACTTCTTAGTGGCCTCAGTGAACAATCAGAAGTAAGTGTTTGACTGAGCAGCTGCAGAATCCCGCAGCAGCTGTTCCACCCCCTCTTTATCTTGTTTCCACATTAATATATGATGTCATCACACGCACATTTATTTATTGTCCTGTATTAATTGTTTTATTTTTCCTGTGTTGTTCCGTCAATGTTTCATTTATAGTATCATTTTTGTGGCATGGACATTTTCTTATTAATTTAATTGCTCAATTGCTTAACTATCTTTCATGCGATCATTGAAACTCTCAGATCTAGATAAGCAAGTGCATGGTGTCTAGTTTCATACCAACCCTACTGGTGTGTAGGTAAGATCACATTGACATTAACAATGGATGTGGTGCAACCCATGAGTATTGTGTAATGGTTACTGACTCCCCAGTGGTTTTTCTCTAGTTTAAATATGCTGCATTAAAAAAAGATGCTAGGTAAACAGATGGTAGGAAAAGTGGGTTCACACTTAAGCAGGTAGTTAGAAAATTCAGTGAATTGATGACAACACTAAGTGTCAGAACCAAATTTGTTAACTGGTTGAACTGTTCACTGTAGGTATTCTCTGTTGGTGGATGACAAAGACAAACAGGAGAAGAAACGTCCATCGTCAGCCACAAGACCCTCATCGGGCTCTGCTGTAAAGTCCTTCTACTACGGAGGGTCTCCAAGCAGCAGCTTCAAGAACTTCACAGGCTGCATCAGTTATGCCTACATCAACAGGTAAATCACTACAGCTTTGTTTGAGGAGGTCACTCTCAAATAAAGTAGGTTAAGGACAGGGTGTTAGTTGCTATGAAGACATGATAGCATATTGAGAGCATCTATAACTTTTACATGGCACTCTTGTACTCACATGCTCACCCTCCTTCTGTTTGTGTTTCTGTAGACAAGACCGGGACATTGAGCCTGAGGACTTCCAGCGGTACACAGAGAAGGTGCAGACCTCCCTGCAGGACTGTCCAATCCAGCGCCCCCCTGCTGCTCTGCTGTCAAGGCACAGGGAGAACATCTCCAGAGCCAAATATGGCCAGTCGCAGAAGGTATGAGTGAAAGATTGCCTTCCATTAAGGATTGCTTTTTGAGGTTGCATGCTTTTCATTTGGTTGTAAATATTTGAGTCACAGTGACATTCAATAAACACTCTTAAAGGTTACCAGCGACAAGTCCAGCCTCCCTCTAGGCCTGATGGAACTGAAGAGTGATGACCAGGAGCCTTCTGAGCTAAACATTGAGCCCTGCTACCTCTCCTCAAGTCCCAAAGCATCTCAGCAAGCCTTCCACTACGGGGGCATCGCCAACAGCAGACAGCACTACACAGATCTCCCAGACTCCATTTCAGAGAGGTACATCTAGCAGAACTATAAGTAACCTCAAGGTCAAATTATTTTAAAAACCTCCCTTTCACAGAGTCTTTGAAGGATTCCTTTATGGCAGCACGAATGACTACATACACCTTTCACCTTCCAGGTCCCACTTCTCCTTGTCCCTGAAGACTTACTCATCCTTTGGGCTCATCTTTTATGTATCTGATGTCCAAGAGGACAATTTCATGGCTCTCTTCTTGGCCCAAGGGAAGCTGGTATACACCTTCAATGTAGCAGAGCAGAGAGTCAAAATCAAGAGTGTGGAGAAATACAATGATGGTGCATGGCACAATGTAAGTTTATAAATATATTCCATGTATCAGTATTGAATGTATGGTTGTGTAAGTGCGTGTTTAGCATTGTGGCGAGATTAGCAGTGACAACCTTCTGTTTTCTCCCAATGAAGGTTATTTTTATCCGTGATGGGAGAATGGGGCGTTTAATACTTGATGGGCTCACAGTAATGGAGGACAGAGTACAGGAAAGCAACATCTCCTGGCATGTCAACAGTCCCCTCTATGTCGGTGGAGTTCCTCCTGGGAGAGCTCTAAAGAATGTTCAGGTATGGGTCAAAACTGATTTGGTTTGAAGTTTTACACTTAAAAACATACACAGCAGGATTACTTGAACCACGTGAATATTATATCAAATATCTGTAATTATTAGCCCTTTGGCATCTGCTGGAAAACACATGATCATGTAACTCTGCTGTTCACACTGACAGAAGGAAACCACCACTGCCACACTTTCCCCTCAGAATTCAGCATCCTGATTTTCAAAGCTGCATGAATACAACTGTCAGATTATCACTTCATAAAAAAATGCAGGGATTTTTTTTCCACTTTCTCTAACATGACAAGGAAGGGTTTTAACCTTGGCGAAGGGACATGTATGTACTCTTCAAGCACCCCTCTAGTAAGGGGGTTATGTTTTCATCACCGTTTTTTTGTCTGTTTGTTTATCAGCATCATTACGCAAAAACTACTCAACTTTATGAATTTTGGTGGAAGGTCGTAGCTATGGCAAAGGAAGAACCCATTCAATTTTGAGTGGGTCCATATAAATGGACAAATCCAAGATTCATTTTTTTCATTTTCTTAACATTGCAAGAAAGAAAGTTAGCCTTGTTCTTTCCAAGCACTCTACCAGTTGTTTATGACTTCAACTTTTCCTTTGTAAGAAAAAGAACGGGATAGATCTTCTTTCTATTTACACATGATGTCACATGTATTTCTACACTGCCCTATTCTTTTTGTTTATACCTCTGATGTAAGTTTCCCTGCACTTCTCTTTAGACAAACTCTGCATACAGCTTCACTGGCTGTTTGAAGAACCTTCAGCTGGATGGACACTGGCTGTCCTCTGTGACAGAGACGTTTGGGGTCACTCCTTGCTTTGACGGTCTCTCTGAGGCAGGAACATACTTCTCAAAGGAAGGAGGATACATTGTGCTAGGTACATTTGTAGTAGGCAAAGGCTTGTTAATCCTCAAACTTCAGTCAGAGAGGAATTGAGTACTACTTTTAAATCCCTTACATTTGCATTTTGCTTTTTTTTACAGTCTCACAGAGAGTAACACTAAATTACTTTTGGCAGCATACAAATCAGAGGAACTTAGGATTGGAGCTGCGTCTTTTGAATTTGTCAAGTAACTTCACATAATAATAAGGATAATAATTACAATTATAACATTATTTTTATTAGTTATTTATAACTTTTCAATACCAGTAACAAGGTGTTTTACAACAAAACATATGAGTCACATAAACCTAACTGAGAGATAATAAGAGAAACAAATACTATTTTATAAAGATGTGTCTTAAGAAGTGATGTGTAACTGATTCTGCTAGTCTAAACTTTTCTGGCAGATTGTTCAAAAGCATAGGGGCTCTCACGGCAAAGGCTCTGTCTTTTCAGCCGAGAGTTTGGACTGGTTAGCAACACCATAGAATCTCAGACTGCATCCTGCCTTTCAGGGAGATAAAGTCTGAAATATAGGGAGAGGTCTGCCCATGCCTGACTTTAAATGTGATTAAAATAATGTTTAAATCAATCCTACAATAAACATGCTAGATACTAAAGCAGGGATGATATGTTAAAATATTTGGGGACTGTATTAGAAGCAGAGCGGCAGCATTCTGGGTACAGCGCAGAGAAACATGGCTGATAAATGCAGCAAAAAGGTGCTTTCCAGAATGGATGAAGTACCATGAGCTCACTTCATCTTGCTCTGTCTGCTTCCCTCTCTCAGATGAATCTTTTAACCTGGGGCTGAAGTTTGAGCTGGTGATGGAAGTGCGCCCCCGTGTGGCATCTGGGGTGCTAATGCATTTGTTCACAGCCGATGGCTTTGTTACCATGTACGCTCATCAAGGAGATGTAAGTTTATACGGTTATACAGTTATACAGAAAACTGCACACACTGGTCAGGTTAAGTTGAACAAAATGAAATATCATTTTTTTTCGAAAGCATGAGCACCATTTTCATGTTTTTCCAGGTTGTTGTTCTTGTAAACGATGGAACCCATGAGTTCTTCACAAAGGTGTCTCCAAGACAGGGTCTGTGTGCTGGCAACTGGCACCGAATTACAGGTGAGAATTTTCTTCCAAACACAAATAAAATTAAAATGAATTCTTATACTGAACTATAGCGTTTTTAAAGTTTGTTTGAGGGCACTTAGCTTGTCACTGTCACTTGCTGGTGCTTTTTGCAGAATTAATACTTTATTGTGATTAATTTAAGTATTCATGTGATTACTGTGTTCAAAACACAAATTTGTTGTAGGTGTGATAATACAATTAAATCATATACAGTGTGGAAGAATAAAAATTCCTTCAAGTCCAAATCCTGTGGCTGGTTCAGATTAGTTTTATTCGCTGCACAGTGAAGACAGGCATCACATCAAGGCAATATAATTCTGTCTGACGGTCAACATTTAGCGATGGAAATAATTTGAAATATTTTCTTCTACAATAGAAAGTAATTTGACAGAAAGAATATAGCAGTATGTGTGTCCATTTTATGCCACTTTTATGCTGCTTTATATTTTTCCATCTTCTCTTCTGCATTTCAGAAGAAAACTATTGCACATTTTGCTCATTGACTTTGTATACACAGCTGTAGTGTGGTGGAATTTCCTCTTCATAAAGAGCAAAGTCAGCACTGGTCTTTAAAATCAATCCAGCATCTGCAGATGGACTCACAACATAGTCAAATACATGAGAGTTGCAAATGTGTGCACTGTGAGACATTGCTAACCCCAACCCTTTCTATTAGTAGTCAACAGGAAGTCACAGTGCTTTGGTTTCAAAGCTAATCTTTACCAGAGATTAGAGATTCTGAGGAGATTTTTGACTAAACTATTGCACCTGTCCTGAATGATCTCAGTGATCCGAGATGCCAATGTTGTCCAGCTGGATGTGGACTCTGAGATCAACCACGTGGTGGGACCCCTCAATGCCAGCTCCGCAGATACTAGAAAGCCAGTGTTCATAGGTGGAGCTCCAGGTGAGTAAAGAGCATGACTTCTTCTGATTTCTACTTTCTCATTTGTAATCTCGCTGACACTCTCCCTCCTTTCAGATCTGTTCCTTCCAGAGAGCCTTCCCACCAGACAGCCCTACATCGGCTGTATGAGGAACCTGACCATCAATAACAGCCCAGTGAGCTTGAGCAAAGCCGCCGTGGTCAGTGGAGCCGTCAGCGTGGGAACCTGCCCAGCAGCATAACAAATAACATTGTCAAGGCCATCACTATCCAGTAGAGCACTGACCAAACACATTAAACACGTCTCTTTCTGTTAAACATTACCATTAAGACAAGTATTGTCATTGTTTTCATACTGTCAGATTTTTGTCTTTGTTTCTGTCTTGAATTTGTTTATACAGGGAATTGTCCCACACATGACCAAATCATCCACATGTAATCATGGAAGAACAACATCCATAAATCTGTCATTAGTAAGATCAGAACCTTCCTGAGGGATCTACAGTGTGTCCATAATTGAGACTTTTATTGTTTTTACAGTTTGAAAGACACATTCGATGATATTTTATGGTCCACGACCCAACTTTATAATTTTACTGGCTTATTTTTATACAAGCTCAAAACCTTCTAATTTTTTTGTTTTATCTCTGATTAATAAATAATTTGTAACATCCAAGCCTGGGCTTCTTCCCTGTTTATTTTTATAGTATTGTAAAGTAAGTCTGCTATTTTAACAGCCCTCATGAACACTTATCTTGTGTAGTTAAACGTAGTAGTGAATAAGTATCTAAGCTCATCCATTAAACAGTTTATAACTGTTGTATTAAAATTGTAATACAAAACTAGACATTTTTAAAAAATATATATATTTCACTGCCATTTTAAATGTCAGGAATATGATAAACATCTTTATTATTAGATTAGTGACAATATTAACATAGAAATTGTCTGTAATAATGTATAATATATAATAATGCCGGATACAAGATGAAACAAGCGCTTTACCTATAAGCAATTTTATTCCATGAGGAAAAAGTAAGTGGCCCATCATCATGGGATGAGAAGCAGTGAAGAGTAGAATAAACAGGTTAGCTTGGCAGGAGGTGTTGCCCTGGTCCTAACTCTTGACATTTCAGAGACAGCAGAGGGATCACTGTGGTGGTTGAGAAGTTTGTCTGTCTTTTCTTGGGGACTTTGACTTGATGGTAGGTATTAACTGGTTTGAAATTGGATCAGGATGGCACTACAGGTAGTGATGGAGATGAACAAATGGATTTTGATGACTGGCTTGATGAGGATTTCAGAGCATCTACCAGCCAAACCAGAAAAAGAGGTTTAGTGAATAATTCAGATGAAGGTAACAAGGTTGTTTAATAGAAAGGTGGAGGTAAATGTTAAGTCCAATTGCATTGTCAAGGGAGCTGACAAAGAAGTTAGAAGATGTAGAAATGGATTATTTGAGAGGGTGTGTGCAAGTGGTGAGAATGTGAGTCGTAATTAAGGATTCTTTTTGGGTTGGTCAAATGCAGAGATGAAGAACAAAGAAATAAAGTATTGCACGTTGAAAGCATCTTCAAAGACGTGTAAGCGAAGATTTAGGGGGTGAGAATAAAGTTTGTCTTGAACATTTGGAAAAACCGATGCAAGGTTTTCATGGAGGCGAGGTTAAGAGGCTCAAGAGGTTAAGAACTGTAAATGGGGATAGAATTTTAGGTTTGTCTGTGCTTCTGGAGTTTCAGGACTTGGAGCGTCCTGTTAAAATAAAAATTGGTTACATGAGTTTCCGAGACAGGCCTTATGATCCTCCTCCTCTTCTGTGTTGTAAATGCCACAGGTATGGGCATATAGCAATGGCCAATAACGGGAAACAAGGTGTGCAAACAATGCAGAGGCAAGATTAGATTCGAGGACGATTGAGATAATGAACAGGTTAAATATTGGAACTGTGGTGGCCAGCACAATGTGTCATATAAATAGCAGTGGAAATCCAACAAGTGAGAGTCGCTAACAACATAGGTTTTGCTGAAACAGTGAAAAGAGTGCAAGGGCAGAAGAAAAGGGAAGAAGCAGAAGTTCAAGATCATGAGGAATCAAAGAGAACAAGCTAATATGCCTCCAGTAAGGAAAAGCTAATTCTGTTCATAGCGTATGTAATCAACTGCACAGATCAAGTTAAACGCAAAACAGATAAAATTAAAATAACTGAGAATGGAGCGTCTTGGATATAATAAGATTTATCTTGGGAACACATTAACAGAAGGCTTGAGGCAGATGAGAGGCCGGAATGAACCATATGATGATGACAATGGAATGTAAGGAGTTTAATAGCAAATGGTGAGAAACGAATACAGAAGATTGCAAGCTAATGTGAGGAAGACAATTTAAAATGCAAAAGACAGACTTTTATAGGACAGTTTGTAATTCAGTTGGAAGACAAATAGAAATTGTGGGGAATAATTAAAAGAATGAATGGAAGCGGCAGCAGTAACAGATGAGTAGAAAACAGAAATGTTGGCACAGACTCATCAAAGTTCATGGTTCTAGTTTAATTAGAGGAGGAGGGACAAGCTGAAGGGAAGCTATTGGCTGATGCTTACAAGTCTGTTATGCTCTGCCCTCTCTGGTGACCACTACACCATTCTGCTTGCCCCAGCAAACACTCCGGTCATAAGGAGGGCAAAGAAGGTTACTAAGATAAGATAAGATAATCCTTCATTAGTCCCACAAAGAGGGGCTAAAACCAATAGGCAGTGGACCAGTCAACATAACAAGGATGCTTTGAATCCTTTGATTGGAACACCCTCTTAGCCCCCTCCAACATCATCAATGAGCAAGTGAATGCTGTTTAATCCCTACCAAAACAGTCACAATCTTCCCCCAACAATAAACCATGGATAACCAAAGAGCTCAAGGAAATCATCAACAGGAAGATATGAGTCTTCTTTACTAGCCCCCAGACTGAAAAAAGGAGGTCAAGAAAGAGGTCAAACATGCCATTGAATCTGGCGGAGGTGGAAGTACAAATAAAAAGTGGAAGACGAGTTCACACAAAGGATCCTCCGCTCAGCTTGGCAGGGCCTCAAGAACACGGCTGCCGTGGATACTGCTGTCACCACCCAGGTTCCAGGCAGCAGTCCTCCATCACTTACCAAAGATCTCAACTCCTTTTACAACAGATTTGAGACAACTCCACCCGGCTTGGGCGGCAACAGCCTCACTCAAAACTGGCAGCTAGGGGGCGTGCTCTATGGACAGCAGCACAGTCCCCTGGCTGACGGAAGACTCCACTGTCATCCCAATCCCCAAGAAAATCACCACCAAAGATCTGAATGTCCTCAGAGCTGTGGCTCTAACTTCCCTCGTGATGACGGCCATGGAAAGGGTCATAAAACACCACACTGTCAAAATAACTGACTCCCTTATGGACCCACTCCTCTCAAATTTCATCGTGTGCACAAACATCCGGAGCACATAAACACCTCAGTCAGATTCCTCTTTGCAGACTTCTCCTCTGCAATCAATACCCTTCAGCCTCACATCCTGGCTGACAAACCCTCCTCCCACTCCCATCCAGACGACCTACTTATCCTGTGGATACTGGACTTTCTCACCAACGGATCACAGAGACCCCTTGTCAACAACATCTTAACCAATCTCCATTTCACCTTCACTGGCCCCCGTCAGGGCTGTGTGCTCTAGTTCTATATCCTCTACACCGATGACTTCAGATCCAAAAATACCAACCATCACACAAGATCTTTACGCTGGTTCCGTGTGTGTCAAAGAATTGACTTCAAAATCCTAGTTTTGGTAATGAAGCGCTGGTCTGTTTAGAACCAATATACATTTCTGATCTCATGCTACATTATGAACCATCCAGACCTCTCAGGTCGTCTGGTCTGCTGTCCCTGTCCCCAGAGTCAAAACTAAACATGGAGAAGAAGCGTTCAGTTTCTATGCTCAACAACAACAACCTCTCGAAGAACTGCTGGTCAGCTGCAATTCTTAGTTAGTTTAAATCAATGCTGAAGACTTTCCTGTTTGCCACAGCCTTTTATTAAATCATATGATGACTAATTTATTAAACTGCAATTTCCTACTCTTTGTATTTATTCTTTTATTTTGTATTTAACTCTTTTAATTTATTTTAAATGTTTTTTTGTATTGTTTCTTGCTGTTACAATTTGTCAGGATGCCTTTTGAATTTGATGTAAAGGACTTGTTGTTGAAATGTGTGTACATATAAACTTGCCTTGCCTCTGCAGCTCTCACTCACCTATTGGTCGTTGGCTCGTCCCTCCAACTGCAGTGTGTAAACCTGCCTTCACTCTCTGTCTCAGGTTGTTGTGGTTAAATTCTTCTCATTCCTTGTTTTGCTACTTGACTGATCTGTTTTTCCTCTCATGTCCCAAGTCCATTAAACACCTGTCTTCTGCTGTTTCAAGCTGCTTATCTGCCCACCCCATGACTCTCCACCATCTTCTCCTATTCCCTGGTTTAACCAGCCTGCTCCTGCTCCCACGCCTTAGGATCACTTCTTATTAAACCCTCGTTAAAACCTTATCACTGTAAACCCTCTGTCTCCGTGTCTGTCTGCATCAGGGTTTGTAACAGTGTTCCTGACAAGGTTACACTTTACAGAACTGAATTACTTATAATATGAAAACATAACATATGAAGGTGTGAATTTTGAAATCAACAGGAAACTTAAGAACAAAATATGAAGTTGAGATAAGGGAACTGATACTGCACCATAAAGAAATAAAGCTGACAACAAATTTGATAGAGAGAATATAACTTTATTTATGTATAAAATAAAAAGTGACTATATTGAGGTTCCCGATCCACACTCCCTACCAGCTGGTGGCGGTAATGAGCCATAGCGTTGTTTGCCAACTGCCATAAAACATCTAAAGGAGGAAAAAGGAGTAGGTGTTGCCCTAGCAACGTCTCCAATACGCAGCCGGGTTCCGTAACACGTCATCAGAACTCGACCAAACACCGCCGAGGCGCGAGTTTAAAGAAGCATTCAAAAGGTTTTGAGGATAAACGTGAACACGAAGGATTCGGAGGTGTGACGCCGTGGGAACGCGCGTGTCGCCGCTGCCATGACACAGTCAGTTGTGGTCCAGGGTGAGTCAAACACTCGCTTCGATGTCAGCGTTAGCTTAGCTAGCTGATAGCTACATGCTGTGTGCTGGCAGATGCGACAGCGGCTCTGCTCGTTCACTTGGTTCACGGCTCATGTAACGAATTATCAAATCACTCCCGTGTTCTCCAGTGGGACAGTGTGGGAACCAGGTCGGCTGCAGGTTTTGGGATCTTGCTCTGCGAGAACATGCTCACGTCAACAAGGTAAGTGCAAATACACTACCACTGAACTCCATAACAACTCGGTGAGTGACGCAGAATACCACAGACAGATCTGCTTCCTCTGTGTTTGAGAAGACAGGGACTAAACCCGAAGCACAGCAGACGTTTCAGAAATGTCACACATGTGGAAATGATAGCATTGTTGTTGGATGCATCCTGTTTCATGGTGACACTCGAATGGAATGGTGCAAAGATGGATTCCTGTTGTAACTTGGTCTGCTATCTATTGCATGTCCAAAATGTCTGTGTCTCACTCACAGAAGACAACTGGGCCCAGGGCCTACACAAGGCATGGGATTGGCTGGTTTACTGCCCCCACCTCAGGAGATTTTGCGTCAGTGTGTGCCGTGCGATTCCAACAGACTAATTGATTACTAAATAAGTTGTAATCTTTTCTTTTAATTGATTATAATCAATCAAATTAGTTATTTGTTGCATCCCTAGTTCTAATCGATAAAATCAACCCTGCACACCTTCACTGCAAAGGCTGCAGCGGCAGTGGCAAGGTGCCACCAAAGTTACACAACTTCTGCACAGTCAGTTGATATTCCACCCTCAGGGCCTGTGCGTTGGGTTTAGTTGCATACAGCAGCAAGAGACACATGTTTGTGTCAATCACAGACTGAGAATTTGTAACAACAACAGTAGATGAGTTTAGCATGCAGGTTACACAAAAGGTCACATGAACAAAATATTTACATTAATGCTGCTACTCGTTATTTCACTTTATTCACACTTACTTTCACACAGCTTGTCCCTTAGTACAGTATAATGTGCGGCGGCACCACAGCAATGAAGATAATAGACAACCCACATTAGCTGCAGATCTAATGGCAGTCTAACCAGAAAAATACATAACAAAACAACATAAAATGGCAAAACTTACAGCTCAAGTTCAACGTTGTGTCCCTGACTGTCCACCGATCAATTCTTCAGCTTCATTTTTGAAGCTAATCCAGTGTTGTACTGACCCTCGTTGAGGAGCCAGCTAGATGTAAACTAATTATCTCACACCTTGGCAGTTGTAAAAATACAAAAAAATCCACTGTGTCTTTAAAACCTCAAATGTAGGGAGAACAGGGAGACTTCTGAGTTGGTTTGTGCAGCCTACAGAGCAGCAGGCCTGCTTCCTCATACCTGCTGCATCTCTGTCTACCAGAGATCTGTTAGCGGGGAAGTCCATCATGGCGGCTGCGAGGTAGATTTACTCAGATACTGTGGGTGGAACAAACGGGCAAAACCTAGCTCCATAAGTGTCAATCAACCAGGAGCCCAGAGGACGTCGTATGGGGCTTGAGATCAGAATGAGTTTTTTCAGAAAGGTGAAGCAAGCAAAAGTGTGTTTTTGAAAAAGTGTATTTTGCATAATATGCAAATGGAGGCCCCTTCTTATTTTTGTCTTATCCTTTATAGACAGACCTGCAATAACTTCCAACAATGTCTAAGCACAGTCCTCACAACCTTTGTTGTTTCCTTTTCAGATAGGAGAATATGACGAGGCTCTTAGTAGCTTTTTCCGGAATGTGGACTCAAGGTAATCGCAACAGTTACTGTTCCATGGGTTAAGACAGTATCTGCCAGAGTGGTCTAAACGTAATCCTTTTATTACTGGTGGGCTTTTCCAGAAATAGAGCCTGTGGTGTCGGCAGCGGAATCCAACATCTTAAGGCCCGAGTAAGTCGTTTCAATTTCCAGACAACAGCTTGAAAGAACCAGCTCGGGGAAGGATGGTCAGGCTGTAACTGTTATGGAAGTTTTCTGTAATCTGGTGAAGGGAGAACTCAGGCAGCAGCAGAAGATTTTAATGTAGATTTGATGCATCAAGGAGACCAGAAGGTGGAACAATATACAAACACTAACAGAGTAACATGAGCAATTGCCGCCCCCGCCCCCTCCAAGTCTGAAGATGTCTCCCACAGCCTACTTATATATCTTCCTCTACTTGTGTCACCCATTCTAACAGCACATGCATGAATGGCTAGAATTGGTGTCACCCCATGTTACATGTAGGTGTTTGCTTCCAATTGGACAGTTAAATCTAAATATGCATTCCTAAATCACATTGTGTCATTACGTCTTGCCACTGGTGTAATATACAAAAAGAGTTGAAGTTGGTGAGAGTTGAAGTTGGTGTCTGTCTGTTCTGGGGCATCTGAGTTAGATATGAAAGTCCCTGAGCATAGACACTACAAGTTACTTCTAGTTGGCCCATTATCTATAACTTGACCTTTGATTCTGCTTAGAGACAGAAGGGAGTGTGTGTGCAATTAGACAGGCACTCTTTTCTTCATGGTCTACGGATATAATGTAATATACACTATATATACATAATACTGTATATAGTGGCATATATAGTAATGTGTGAAATTAATACAAAAAATCCTCAACGGTAATGATCCAATATCACAGCATCAAGATCAATGCAACAATTCAGTGATAACGATTAAAGATAGTTCATATCACTGTTTTTAATATTTTGCCTCAAAGAAGAACACTGATGGATTTTATGACTTGTCGAGATCGTGGGATATAGGTTACAACCAATGATCATCAACAAACCAGTGATTATTACACCCAGAGGAGTTTGTTAAAGTATTACCTCGTACTAAGAACATTTGGAGCTGTTTTCAACTGACATTTCTTATTTTGATTTATTATTCCAAGTGAAACTGAAATGTCTGGACCCTATTCTGCGGAGAACCTTTGTGTGGATTTTCTAAAGCTCAACTTCAAAGAGTTTTGGGAGTAGATCATATGCATGTGCCTGGAGTGTCTGGAAATGAAATATATGTGTGGGCCTCATATCCGCATATTTGAGTCCACAGGCGGTGCTGGTGGACATGGAGGAGGGTGTGGTCAATGAGATCCTGCAAGGCCCACTGAGGGAAGTGTTCGACAGCACTCAGCTCCTCACAGACGTGTCAGGTTCAGGCAACAACTGGTGAGAGACAGACGAGCCATGGGATACCACCTCATAAGCTCACGCGGCCTGTAGCAACTGTTCTGAACCATAGTTTTTACCGTAGGTGTTTGCCGCACATGCAATGACACTGTTCATGATAGGATGCGGTGTTTAGGGTTTGTCCAAATCAGTGCTAAATAAAATCCCTTGATTGAAAGGATTAATTCTGCTTTTTTTTATTCAACTTAATCACTTCAAATCCTCAAGAGTATAAAAGAGCAAGAAATATAGATGGGGGTAATGCACCTTGAAGTTGGTTGCCACCTGCCAATAAACCAAACAAAGAAGAAGAAACGGTTTGAAAAAGTTTAGAAGTGCTTGGAGAATTGTTTTTTTTTCCCCTGTTGTCCTCTCAAGCCCATCAAATGTAATTTAGGTGAAAGTTCATTGGTGTTTCTCAACAGGGCTGGTGTGGATATTACCACGATAATTTCTCCTTGCCTGACAGCCTTGACCCCGGAAACTTTTTTTTATGACTATTCTTTTGTGTTTTTGGATAATTGGTCAAGCCGATGCGTTTTTAATTTGAGTCTTTGTTTCAGATAAATTCATTCACACTACCTTCAAGTCGTCACACTTTAATTACATTGAAATTTGTGTCACTTTATTCTTTATGGAGAAATTACAATGTTTTATGATGAGTGTTTGAATGTGTTTGTCAATACTGATTCAATTGCTTGCTTCTTTTTTTAATCGATCCCAAATTAATAATCTCATCGTTTTATTTATTAGCAACACTGCTCATAACTTGACAGTAACATACCTGCTTTTTTGTGCAGGGCGGTTGGACACATGACATACGGCTCAGCCTACAGGGAGCAGATAGTGGAGAAGCTGCGAAAGGCAGCAGAGCACTGTGACTGTCTGCAGTGTTTTTTTCTCATTCACTCTATGGGAGGAGGTAAGGCATGAAAGTGTTTGAGCATATGGATTAATGGATGCTTAAAACTGTACTTAAAACATTACCTCTATTCATTTATTTTGCACAGATTGAAGTCCAGATACTTTTGCTAAATTTATACAATCAGTTTTCAGCTCTATTACTGATGCGAGACATTGCTTCATACTGTTAATCCTCTGCTCATGCGTGGAATCAATTATGTTTAAATTTCCTGTGACCAAGTTCCTGTACTCAAATCTAAAGAGTCCTGAACAGAAGGACTCAGTTCACTATTGCTTGTGCTGATGTTTCCTGTCACCCCCACAGCACAGCTGTCACAGAAATTATTTCCTCATCGGAACTTAAAAAATGTGACCAGGTTACCTACACAGCCGGAAAGCCCGATTTCTTGATGTGCAGATGTTTTTCATGATCTGGTTACTGCAGAGAGCTTCCTCCTTTAGTGCAAGTAATCCTTCCTGACTGACTTTGAGGTACCGGTTCCGGCTTGGGGACCAGAGTGCTGAGCCTGCTGGAAGAGGAATTCCCAGAGGTGTGTCGAATTGTTACCTCGGTCTATCCATCTGCGGAGGATGATGTCATCACCTCCCCTTACAACAGTGTCCTGGCCATGAAAGAGCTCACAGAGCACGCAGACTGTGTCATTCCAGTGGAAAACCAGGTTTGTCCATGTGTGAAAACTATGTAAACATCTCTATTGCATGTATGTGTCTTAACCATCAATAACTATTGACTGTTTTTGTCCCGCCTCACTTCTCCTCCAGTCATTGGTTGACATTGTGAGTAAGATTAAACACATGTCTGACGGTGGAAAGCCAGGGCGGGTGATCAAGAGAGACAGTACCATCATCTCTGGAGAGGGCGGCCTCAGCAGGGCAGAGAAGCCCTTCGATGCCATGAATAACATTGTGGCTAACCTGTTGCTCAATATTACCAGGTACAGTATTACTGTGCATGTGCTGATTTAGAATGAACCCCTGTATACGGAAAGGAGTGGAGACTGTATCACAATATTTACTTTACTACTGGACATCCTGACATGTTTTTCTCTTTTTGTGGTGATAGCAAGTGTAATATATTAATGCTTATTCTATAAAATGTATTTATAATCTATAATTCTAAAATACTAATATAACAGTAATACTGAAACGAAACACAACATAAAGCATTTAAGTAAGTTAACAACGTCAGCGCTTCTGAACAGTATTTCCTTATAGATATGGTGTCATTTGGTGTTTTGACATGTGGCAGTGAAGAGAACAGTCTCAGACTCTAATCCAAATTTGCCCATTATTGTTCAGCTGGGTTCAGGGATGGTTGCGAACACAACATAGGATTTATGTGAGTACATTCAGTCAGAACCTGAGACATGTAGAAATGCCTTTTTTTATCTAAAGTCACGTTTTTTAAATGAGTAAGAGTTTGTAGCCACTAGTAGCACAATGGGGCAACACTGCTTCATTTGTTTTTTTGTTTGCGCATCGCACAACCACAATCCTGGCCATGGTTTCACACTATTTACCTGACTGATAATGCACCAAGCAACACAGCAATGTGTAAAAACAAAGACGAAGTAGAAGACAGCCTGCAATTTTAAAATTGGCTAAAATGTCAAAAACAGCTCTACAAAGATTTCGTGAGATTGAACATTTGTTCAACAGGGGTGCACCTCAATGCTACTCATAAAACATTTGGGTAAAAACTTTGTGTAATTATTTTGCTAAAACATTTGTTATTAGATCGCAACACAATGAGAATTGGAAATTACCTGATTAAGTTATGTGTGGTGGCAATTTCTGTGAAACAAACACAAAGTCAAACACTTCTTTCTGTACGTTTAATTCAGCATCTGCAGATGGACTCACATCACCTGAATGACATGCACAAATGAGCTTATATATAATGAACTCACAGCCCCCTCCCACTAAGCATGCAAAGGTATTTATTACCCTACTGTAGTTCCACTCAGTGGAGGAGACATCCTGTCATTATGTGTTTACATGTTCTGTGGATGACCCCCCTGTGAGACCCCAGGTGTGACATACCAACAGATGCCATAAAGTTGTGGTTTCTCGAGGCCATAAAATTCAAGTCTCCTAAGCCACCATCATTAACCCTAAAGTTGCCCTTTTAGATAAACAATTAGATCAGTCCTCCACATGCACAAAAACCACATTTCCAATACCGGTGTCACATGAAATGTCTTATGTTATTTATCTTCTGTCTCAGCTCCGCCCGTTTTGAGGGATCTCTCAACATGGACCTGAACGAGATTGCCATGAACTTGGTGCCTTTCCCTCGTCTACACTACCTGGTGCCGAGCCTCACCCCTCTATACACACTGGCAGACGTCAGTATCCCCACCAGAAGGTCAGCTGTGTGGCTGCCATGGCTGCTATTTTTACCTCACAGTTGTTCCTGCAGAAGTCTGGTTTACTGTAGCTCACACGAACTCCATCATCCTCTGAACATGTGCCTAATGTTATGTCATTTGATCTGTGATGAAACGGCACTGGTCACGTGGAAGAAGTAAAACAGATGGGACAATATGGTTAGCATTACATTTC
Organism: Paralichthys olivaceus; assembly: GCF_024713975.1. Taxonomy (NCBI): domain Eukaryota; kingdom Metazoa; phylum Chordata; class Actinopteri; order Pleuronectiformes; family Paralichthyidae; genus Paralichthys; species Paralichthys olivaceus. The sequence continues at coordinate 1,735,033 of NC_091111.1, read as the reverse complement.
GAACAAGAACATTATTCTGACATCAACAGATATTGTGATCGAGCAAATTCAAGGAAATGTATCTTCAGGCTCTGAGCTTTAGCACATTCAGTTTGAAATAAGAGTCTCAGCTTTAATTTGAGTGGGTTGTGAGAAATAGAACCCACATTTTAGCAGGCGACATGTATTTGGACTCTTTGCTGCCAAATGTTTCTTTGGCGAATATGTGTTGTTTGAATGTTATTTCATGTTCAAAAAAGCTCACATGTGGCTCAGAGCTGAATGAGAGATTAAGCACATGAGCACACCTGACTTTACCCATAGATTTAGGGATAAAGTAATGGTGGCCGTTGTTGCATCTTCTTCCCATGGAAAAACATGGCTTTTAATTTTAATTAGCTTTCACTTTATCGGGCGAGACAGAGGCCACTGGCAGTTCAGAGCCACAGGCTTGTGACAGGGAATAACACCTTCTGACCCACCTCCAACCCACCTCCTCATAAACAACTGCCATGAAAGTGGCCTTGTCTGAGCCATTGATAGCAGCTCATTGGTCAGACAGAGCGGCGGCTGCACTGAGTAACCCCCAGAGCTGAATATATGTGACTGTATGAATGCAAAGCAGGCTTAAAAATATCTTGCCTTCTCAGCAGAACTTCACTATATAAATAAAGGTTCAAAAATTCTGCCCCATTGGTCCCCAAGTCTAACTCAATTGTAACTCGAGTCACCGCAAGGCCTTTTTACTTGGGACATCCAGGAAATGAAGACTGACAACAAAGGCTGTTACTCCTCATTTTAAATGTAACATCTGAAATGAATTTACTGATTTTTTTTTTTTTTTAATTCTCATGATGTGAAAATGTCTTTCCTTTCTAACTCTAGACTGGATCAAATGTTTAGCGACGCCTTCAGTAAAGACCACCAGCTGTTCCGATGCGACCCGAAGCACAGCCTCTACCTGGCCTGCGCCCTCATGGTCAGGGGGAACGTGCAGGTGTCTGACCTCCGCAGGAACATTGAGAGGTCAGAGCGCTACACTCCCAATCAGTCCCCGTCTGCACCAAAACAGGCGGTGAGCCGGTGCACCCACCCTGATAGGCCCAAGGACCTTCACACTGCCCATAGTACGTCCATTCAGCAGCGACAGCGCTGATTCATGACTAGTCCATTCAGTAGCCTCCCCTCCTCAGCTCTCCTTTCACTGCCCTCCCTGTAGACCTTGTTTTCATACGGCGTGTTGTCAAGAGAAGCTGGTGTGAGAGCACACATTTAAATGTGACCATGGTTTAAAAGAGGAGGAAGCAGGAGGAGGGACAGATCAGAAATATGGCCCACTATAAGACTCAAGGGCACATTTAATCACTGGACATGTGTTGTAACAATCAAAACTTTGTCCTGTGTTTTTAGTTTTTTTAGTACTCACAAAAAATATCCCAGAGATGTTGTACAGTCTGTCATTTATTCTATCAAGCAAAACTCTGAAACATTGTTGGTTCCATTTGTCCACTGATAGTGTGCATGTTTAGGGAACATTGGTACTCATGGTTTACATGTGAGATGTTCAGGGCGTGTCTCTAAATGGAAGCATCTACAGTTAGCTAGCATTCAATGCAATTACGTAATATTGTCAAATATAAATATGGGAACATCTGAAAAATGTAGGTTCATATGTTTTCATGCACAATTTTCTAATAATTTTCTACATATTTCTTCTTATTGAAAAAATACACTTTCAAGATAAGTGCTGTAAATCTGATTTATATGTATCTAAGATTATTGATTCCTCCACCAAATGAAAACCCTGAAATTATTATCATTATTTATTATATTACATTTATTCTTTTTATATATATCTTCTTTTTTTTTCTTTGATTGTCCCTGTCCTAGATTGAGGCCATCGCTTCCCTTTGTCTCATGGAACCAAGAAGGCTGGAAGACGGGCCTGTGTTCAGTGCCTCCCGTGGGTCACTCTCACGCCCTGTTAGCCTTGGCCAACAACACGTGTGTGAAGTCTAGATTCATGGAGCTGAGAGAGCGTTTTTCCAAGCTCTACAGGAAGAAGGTGCTTTTAAAGCCATTGCATATTTTAGACTATGGTGTATGACGTATTTATGGATTAGGGCTGCAAACTAAGAATCATTTTATTATAGAATCAATTATCAATAAGCTATTTTTCTAAAAATGTTTAAGTATGGTGTATATACAATTTCAAAAAAATGTGAACAGAGATATTTGGCTGCACAGGGGAAAGCCGTGTCCAAAAACATATTCACACACGTCTGTCCCACTCTTGTGCAAGAGATATTTCAATGCTTCAGGGAATTTCTTCACATTTGCCACAAACATTCACTTGGTCTCAAACTAATTTTTGGTCAGAATTCTTACAAATGTTCAGACAAAGTTGCCTTAAAGGATGAAGTGCTTTTGACAATGTGCTTTTATATCATCAAAAAGGTCAAGAGAATATTTTGAATCCAGATTAACTGATTCTTGACTCTTTTTTTTTTTTTTTTTTGAAGGCTCACTTACATCACTACCTGAATGTAGATGGGATGGAGCAGAGAAGCTTCTCAGAGGCCCTCACCTCTCTCAGCTCCTTGATTGAAGAGTACAATGATCTTGATGCCACCAAGGGGAAGCTCATGCATGACGCAGCCAGGCTCAGCATCGCCAGATGAAGGTCCACTCTTGCTTGCCAATTTTACTGTTTGGTATTTTGTTGCTTTATTTATTTATTTATACGAATGGTTTGTATACACCTTTAAAAGTTAGAAATCCAAATTGTCTTATTTTTGACCAGATGAAATATTTGTTCTGTCCAAAAATTAAACAGCATCACTAAGAGTTGATTTGTGGTTGTGGGCTCACTGACCATTGTGTAATGAGGTACTAAAATGAATCAAATGTGCTGTTTCAGCTACTACGCTGACCATAGCCCATGTCGTTATTGCACGTACTTATCCTGAAGACGTGGTTTCGTAAAACATTTTATCATAGCCAACAGCATTTTTCATGGTTTTTCATGCATTTCATGATCCCAGCCATCCTTCATTATGAAATGAGGTTTATGGTTTTGTCTTTAGTCTCGGGTCCATCACCACAGCATGGCTCAGAGCCCGTGTCTGTCTCTGGCTCCATTAGAGTAACCGCAGCTCAGAAAACATGTCATCTGGATTGTTGCACTTCCTCTGGCACACGCAGGACGTTATCCACTGCATCTTCCACTGTGTGTTGGAGCCTCCTTTGCAAGTGAAGTTGACCTTGATCATGCGTGACTTGTTTGGTACACAGCAGCGTTTGTCTGTACAGACGCCGCAGTATGTGGGCTTAAACTTTTTGATACTGGCACAGCCAGAGAGTGTCAGCTTCTCCGCTGTCTTTGCCTGGAATTTAGGCCGGCATGTCTTTCCCTTTGGCATCTAAAGTTGAATACAGTGGTTAGTACCTTTACTCAGGTTTATACAAAATAATTTAAATATTTGAAAAGAAATAGTTTTTAACCTTAATGCTCCTAATAACACTCCTCTCACATGGTCGCAGCAGACACAGGCGACGGTCCTTCCTCATCTCACATTTGCTGTTGTCGTTGTTAACACGCACAGAGATTCCCAGGCCACAGGTCTTGGAGCAGGGACTCCAGGGGGTGGTCTGGACCAGACAGTTCTTCTTCCAGGCTAAAGGAGGATCCCTGTAAGCTTTCAGTATTACAATTAAAGGGCATTGTGTCAACAACACCCTACATAAACTATGAACCTGTTGCTACCATACTGCCAAGCAGAGCACAGGTCAGGACCACACAAGCATCAAATCTCTGTTCTGAGCCACCAGAGGAGTCAATGTATGCTACTAAACTTACAAATGTTTTCATCTGAGCTGCAAATATACCAGTGAGAGCTCCTATTGCAGTGCCCAGTTCTTTGTTAACTTCATAGAAGCCACTCAGCCAGAACGACCTTTTAAGCACCTTCCCACCTAGTGTGGATGTCAGCTCTTAAATTTAAAATTGTTTTCTCACAGTGACAGATTCATGTGTCCTAATATCACAGTTTCATGCCAGTCAAAGCAAATAAAAGACATCAGGCATCAGAGTCAGATATTTGGTGCTTTCAGTAAGCAAGTGCTCTTTATAGCAGGCACCATCCATCTTCCTGTTTTGACAGGCAGTCTAACCACAGTCAATCACACCTCACTCTGCTCACGCCACCAGAGTAATCAAATGCCCTCTCTCCCCTTCCCATCAAGCCAACTCTAACAGCAATTAGCATTCCACGCAGGCTATCCTTCTCCACATGGTTTACTCTGTAAACACATACCTGACATGTAGGTAGTGTCCTGCTGGTGCTTCTTTGGGCTCTGACGACCGCGGAGGCCAGCTGGCATGCTGCCCATCAGTGGGGCGGGGCCTAAGAGACCAGCAGGCTTCTGGATGAAAGCAGGGGTGCAGCCAATGGCTCCAGCAATACATGTGCATTTATAGAGGGGGCTGGGCTGGAAAGCTTCTCCGTTTTCATAGTGGGCCCCATTTAGGTCACAGCCCACGGCCATCATGTCTGAAAGAACGAGGGAAACATCTCAGGGATCTGCTGCGAGCATCAGATCACCTCTCTGTGGGATGTTATTGAAACTCAAAAGCTGAAACGTAAAGCTTTTGTTTTTGTGATTCTCCATAAACTGCAGCATACTTTTCACAGACAGGAACTTGAAAATATAGTCACAGAGTGATAGATTTCAAGAATTGTAAAGTAATTTTTTTCCTTCATCATCCTGTTGCAAACGGTCACATTTGTACAAAACGATATTCAAATGTTTAGCCCCAATAGTTCCCTAAGGAAATCACATATTATATGATGTCAATAGAAAATCTCCCAATTCTTGCGGTTTAAAAAAAAGTCCTGGATCTGCCTCTGTGCCCAGGCCTGCAGCAAAATGGAATGGGTTCTTTCTTGGCACATGCCCCTTCCACCAAGTGTGGTGACAATCCATTGATTAACTTGAATTACCGCCTTGATGGAGGTAATTCACCAGTATTCTCTTCACAAAGAATAATTAATACAAGTGTATATTTCAAAACTTATTTACTATAGGGTTATTACTTTTTTGTAGTGCTATTACTTTTATTACACCACCTTTAGCTACACACAGAAGGAAGTAGACTTGGAATGCAGTGTAGGGATAATGTCATTCAGAAATAAATATAAAGTCTAGCTGTAACCTCCCTTTCCCTTTCAAACAGCGCCAGCTCTTCTCTTTTACTTCCGCTGTATGTGCTCCAAGTATCTTGGAGAACCTGACACAGTTGTTCTGTGGATTCTGTTACGGATCAGGTGCCTGAAACCTTTGCCACAGTACTGTAAGGAAAGCACTCGAGAAATGTGGTCTGTTCTGTCAGATGCATGTAAACTGCTGGACTAAAAGGAAAAATGTTGAGACATGCAGCTATGGCCCAGGAGGTAGGGGGGATTGTTCATTAGCCTGAAGGTCATGGTTTGATCCTAGGTCCTCCTGTCAGCATGCCGAAGTGTCCTCGAGCAAGACACTGAACTCTAAATTACCCTGATGGCTGTGTCACCAGTGTGTGAGTTATGTGAGATAGAAAATTCTGTATGAATGTGTAAGTGAATGGTGAATTTGACCTGTACTGCACTGAGTCCTCAACAAGACTTTTAGAAAAGCACTACTTAAGTGCAGTCCATTTACAAAGCAGAAATGAATACGAAGACATTCTAAGATTGGACATTGTTCAGTCCAATAAAGTTGCCCACAGAATTCACATGCAGCAACAGCCTCTTAATTTTTTTTAGATTTGATGTGCACGTCCAACACTGAACATGATTCAATAATTTGCTCTGCTCTTCAAAACTTTCCAAAAGTTATTTCACAGAAAAAAGATAATTCTGTTAAAAACAAAGAATCATATCAGGGGGATTTGTCATAAGATAATATATGGTAAATAGTCTGTATTTATGTAGCGGTTTTGTAGTCACGACCTCTCAAAGACAAAATGTTTGGACCCAGAAGTTGTGATACCCTGTGAAGTCACTACACAAAAATTGCTTCACCGCTTAGCTTCATCACTTGAGGCTTAATGAACATGCACATGGCCTAAAAGGCTGTTTCATGCCCAGTGGTGCTGCAACAGAAAACACAGCCTCCTCATTCATCTCAGTGATCCATGCCCCTGCAATGCAATGTACCAACGCCAGGCAAGCAAAAGTAAAGTGAATTCTAATGTTTGACATTCATACTCAACAATGTTAACACCATAGATTTAGTTTGAAACTCAAAATGTGTCGCTTCCCCTTTTTACCCTTTGATGACTAATTAAAGGAAAGATGAGAGCCACTCACATGCACACACTCCGACCTCATATTTGGGCTTGTCTGCTGAGAAATCGCAGTACATGCCCTTGTGCGGGTCACATATGTCCCTTTCGTTGCATGGTTCCCCAATCTGCCGGGCACAGCTCTTGCAGCAGCCGCACCCATCCAGGACGGCACTCACCCCCGGGGCACAGTGAGGTCTCTCCCGACATTTGCAGGGCCACTGGCAGAACTGCCGCCTTTCAGCCGTGGACTGTCCGCCCCGAGGAGCAGGCAGCGGGCCATTGTTCTGAGCCCTGCTGAGGCACTGCATGAGGAGAGAGATAGAGTCAGATTGGTTCAAAGTGCACTGTTGCAAATAAGTAATAAGTTGTCAAAGATAAATATATTTTTGCACATAACAGACTCACTAACCAGTTCAGAACATCATACCAGTTTAGCTCCCCTGCTTATTTTGCACTGAGAATAGTAGTTTACTATGTATCAGCATGTGTTTATATTTATATATATGTTGATAGGTCATGGATTCATTTTATACATTGACATTGTTGGTTCATAACTTCAGTTATTGCAAAATACCAATTTTAGTGGTAAGAGCATGGCACGTTTGAGATAGTATGTTTGAATTTCAGAAACCTTAAATGTGCTATTTGTAAGATGTCTCTGTTGCTGAATGTATCCACAAGACCTCACTGCCCTCTCTGCAGAGCATTTACCACCGCAGGGTTCACAGGAGAGCTGCCTCCATTCTTTGAGACCCCACCCACCTCAAATACATGGAATGTTCACACTTCTACCCTCAGGCAGGAGGTATAGAAGCGTTAAATGTAGGACTCAAAAACTCTTTCTTCCCCACTGCCATTAGACTCCTCAACAGCTGACAGGAGTCTATAACCTACCTCGCAAACTGTAACACTGGTCTGCACTTTAACATAAAGTATTCCATTTGTACTGTTTACATTTATATTGTATGCAATTATTTAATTTTTCACTGTGAATGTTCAATTTGCACTGCTCAGTTTTGCACAATCCTTCCTTATTCACCTCATTCGCCTTGTTTCTGCCTTACTCTTAAACATGTTCATATCCTTTTTATATTTTATGTGAATTTTGGTCGGCTGGTATTCCAGAAAGGACAGCACAAGAATTTCAATTCACAGGGAAACGTGTGTTCTCGTGGGTGTTTGACAATAAAAATCTTGAATCTTCTAACGAGGAGCGGATGTTGTTGATCTGGGCTCTCGACGAGACAAAATGTAATTCACGCTCTGAACATTGCCACGTTTCCAGGGCAGACTGGAAGCTGTAGGGTAGCATTGCTTTCCACAACTGGATACAGCTCTTCCCTTCATTCAGACTGGTAAATAAACATGTTCTCCAGTCCATATGTTACTACATAACGCAACATGCTAAACGATTGCTGCTGTGTGAATGGACTGCATTTATTTAGCACTTTTCTGCTCTTAGATACGACCCAAACATTACGAGTCACATCACACAACTGTAGATGCTTTTATGTGCATTATATTCACACACAACCAGCACCATGGAGGAGCCAGGGATCAAACCAGCAACCTACTGATTAGTGGACAACCCGCTGTAGACAGGAATGTGAGAGTGATAGGCATGCTGATATAGAAGCATAGTATGATTGTGTGTCAGTGGGTGAATGTCAATATATTGTAAAACGCCTTGAGTGGATAAAAACAAAATTAGACCCTTGAAGTGTCATGTTCAGATGCAGCAGTGTTGCAATGGTGATGTCATTTGGAGCCAGAGTCTATGGTCGTGGGGCGGAGCTGCAATATTGAGGTCCCACCAATACACTCAACCAATTGTATGCCAAGCTCAGCTGCCAATCACAATGTCTCACCTCGTTTTTATAGCATCAAATTACTAAGACAGAGTTTGACCTCGTCTTCGTGGGCAGCCAAAAAAACCCACTGGCCCAGCAGTTACAGGTTTTTATCGACTCTGGCTCTGATCGGCAGTGATGGAGACGGATCACCGGGTGAACTTGCTAATTCAAGACAAGATGGAGAGGTGAGAGAGCTTTTCAGTTTTCAGTGTATTTGCAATATTGAACGTGACCCGGGTGGGAAAAAACACAGGTCATTTCTCTCCTCCACTGGCAATCAGAAAGAAGTTAATTGCCATCTTTTAGCGAGTTTGATGTAAAAGAGGTATGAGCTAGAATTGAAACTTCTTTCCACAGTTAATGTTTAATTAACTTGTTGAGTTTGTGTTTCAAGTATTCTATTATTCTTGTTAGATATCCATGTTTAAGTCAAATGGCTGAATCTTTAAAAAACAACTGCAGATACAGTACGATCCCGTTCAAAGTTTACCTCCATTGGGAAGTGAAAACTACGGTGGTGGCATTCCAGCATCTGATAATAGTGTTCAGAGCTGTAATAGTTTGGGTTTGCTCTGGTTTGTTTTCGCTAAGATGCAGTTCTTGTGTGGTGCTACTTGTGCTCCAGATTCCCTGGCTGCTAAGTGCTTTCAAGGGTCACTGGGGGATATGCCAAAAATCTGAAGCCTGTCTGCCAGGTTTACTGAATGAGCTCATTTCATGGTGTGAAAATGGGTCCACAGGAGCTTTGAGTATAAAGACCTCCGACCTAGTTTGTCTTTTACCAGTAAATAAGATGAAATAACAATGAGAACCACTCAGTGCATTCCAAGGGTTTATGAATCAAAATTCTAATTTCTGAAAGTCTTTCCAAAAATAATTTTAACTCATTCTGGATGGGAGGTTTTTAGTGTCTCAATGTGTTGCCCTGTCAAAAACCCCTGTTTGCCTGTAGTATTAGAATCAAAAAAATATTCTTCCTACCTGTTGAGCAAGGATGAGCAGGATGGAACGGCAGAGAAGCGATAGCATCTTTCAAGGGAGAAGGTCTGTGTGAGCTCCTGCAGAGTGCAGGGGAACGAGGGAGCAGGAAGGTGGGATTGAGGGAGAGAGAAATGGGGGGAGATTGGGAGAGCTGACCTGTCAGAGAAGGGGACAAAGCCCCCCTCTGTCTCCTCTCCAAACACACCTTTCCGTCTCTTACTGATCCAGTGGGGAAATATTTGTCTTCATAACTGCTGGGCCATTCCGAGGCCTTCAAGTCTCGCCCACTTGTCTAACCTTAGTCTGCGGACTCCTCTGACATTGATCTGGGTGCTGCTAACTAACGTAAATCTGTAACCGATGTGCGGCATGCTGCTACAGACCTTTCAATGACGTATATTTCAAGAAATACTGTCTATTTCATTCTTTAATGGACAAAAGCCCAATTCATGGGTAGAGGTGCAGGCAGTGAATGCAGTCACTGTATGAGCCTACTTAATGTGGACTGATGTTTTTGAGTTCACATTCCGTTATTATTTACTCTGAGTAAAGAGGTCCTTCTCAGAGCCAGCCCTCCTCCTCCTTTCACGCAAAGCCAACGCCTCTTTGAGGATTCAAATGGAACGACCCAGAGAAAAACTGCTTATTTGTACGGTAATACAAACGGTAATTTGGGGGCAGCAGTAGCTCAGTCCATAAGGATTTGGCTTGGGAACCGGAGGGTTGCCGGTTCAAGTCCAGCATGGACTATAAGCATGGAAGGTGGACTGGTAGCTGGAGAGGTGTCAGTTCACCTCCTGGGCACTGCTGAGGTACCCTTGAGCAAGGCACCGTACCCCCCCAATTGCTCATAGGGCGCTTTTCCTGGGGCTGCCCATCACTCTACCATCTCTCTCCAAAATGTGCATGTCTTTGAGCCCTGTGTGTGTGTTGGATTGTGGGTTAATGCATGTATAAAATGAAAACATGAGTGTAAAAAGAATTTCCCCTTGTGGGATCAATAAAGGAAGTTTAATGCTCCGAACTAACGATGAACTTTCCGTGAACATGAGGGCCCAGGATGGAGTGAAATTAGCGGCCTGAAGGATTGTGTCACTCCACCCTTGCTGGCACTGTCTTGGCCCACTGTGACTCGACAGAAAGATTTCACATTCAGCCCCTGACTCAACACATCCTGTCTACTGTACCTTGATGGCTACTTCAGATAATGTAATGCTACGTCAGACAAGCGTCACTGCTAGCTCTCCAAGTAGCAGATGGAAGGAGAGGCAAAAATGGCAAATAAAAGATTCAGCAGAATCAAGGAGCACTTAAAACTTTGGTTTTTAACACCTTTGTCATTTCCAAAGCTTGTTAATCATCCATTCCAGTTAATTCTTTGACCTGTTGCCCTCAGGGAGGCGCTACAGGAGCATCAGGACAAGAACTAATAGATTTAAAAACAGCTTCGTCCCTAAAGCAATAACCACCCTGAACTCCCACATGCACTGATTCCACAGTCCAACCACCCCACTGCTGTGCAATACCTCACAATGTGTAATATCCATACCATAACGTGCAATATACATATTTATTAAACACTGTATTTATCTGTAAATGTACATATTCCTCAAGACCATGCACCTTACCTCTTTTTTGCACTGTTACCTTACCTTACTTTATGTCCTATGTTTATATTGTATATATCTTTACAGTGGTTGCACTGTTATTGGAGTGGTTTTTAAATCTCATTGTCCATGTGTATAGTGACAATAAAGGCATTCTGTTCTATTCTAAAGTATATCTGATTAAGCATTCTGGTCACTTAGGAAGTCACTCGGAGAACTGAGATTTGCATGCACTGTTCTTAGTGCTGGTGTAGTACTTAGTAGCATACCACTAGTAAAATGTGTCCTTTCAGAGCTCATCTAAGAAGCTTTGGTTGTCAGGATGGTCTGTTTAAGTACAGATAAACCAGTTTACGTTTTCTTCTTAGAGTACAAATGTTGGCAAGTCAAATATAATAAATGTACACTGGGAGAAATAGAAACTAATCCTTGTGACTTTTGCTGTAATTATTTGAAATATGTCAGTTAACTGTTAACTGTCCTGTCAGACGGCTTTTCCCTGCCTGGCAGAGACCTGAAGATACATGTTCAACTAATTATCATTCTCCAGGGGAAATTTCAATTTCAATTCCTCTGCTGTCATTACAAAAACCACTATAGAAATATGACTACTATGCACAAAGATGATCTTAACTCAGGCAATGATCTCAGATATGTCTTACACCACACAAATACAATAATAATCTCTGAGTCTCTATGGTCATGTAGTTACATTACCTCTCTTGACCAAAGCTGAACTGTAGCTTTCTGTCATGCAGGGGAAGTTCCCAGAAAGCAGAGGAGTAAGTGAAATATAGGAGAATGTGAAGAGACCCACAGATGCTCAGTTCACATATGCTTTTTGATTTCATAACATGTAAGCACTTGTACTTTGGTATTTGCTCTTTATTCTTCTGCACATTTCTACTCTAATACATTTCAGAAATAAATAATTCTATTATATATTCCACTACACTGATCCTTTAAAATGAAATTTTGAAACAACAGATAATATAATAAGCTGTTAAAACACGTTGTTAAAAACTAAATCAGTAGTTGTGATCATAGTTGCTTCGGAAAAAGAAATTTAGTTATTTCAAATGTCTGAGATGTTAAAATCTTTTTTCCCTCTGAAGTTCTCAAATGTTTTAATGATCCAGTAACTCACCACAAATCAAAGAGCAAAATAAGCTGAGTGTAAGAGGAGTCACACCGGGGTTCTTTCCTTACTCCTTACATCCTCTCAACATCTTTCCTTGACCTTGTGACGTTTTCCGTAGGGGTCAGGGAATAGTGGTGAGAAAAGGGGATTATTTTCCCTTCCTGATCACACTCATGGTTCCTTGTTAACCTCAGTTGAGTTAAAGGACCGAGTATTAATGGTATTCTTAACATTTGCAATTCCGTTCTTTTTTTTGATTGAAGGATTGATTTGGCTAAATAAAGTTTTGAAATGAACCATGTGTCCCAGCCTTTACTGTTGTGTCCCTAACAAACACACACATACTGCCAGTACAGCTGTCAGGGGTTAGGTGTCTTGCCCAAGGACACTTCAGCACACACAAAATGGAGGAGCCAGGGATTGAACCAGCAATAGTGTATGACCTGCACTACTTGAGCCACACCCGTGACACAAATCAAATAACTATTTTATGCTTGTTGCAGTAAAAGATACAAAAAAGGTTAAATGAGGACTAAACATCAGTTTGCATAAACTGAACACTATAGATGTAGAGCAGGACACAGAGCAGAGGGTGAACTACCTGAGATTCATTAGAGGACAGTCACTGATTTGGGCTATATGTTGTACCGTTTATTTCAAGCAGAGGAGGAGGAATGAGAGAGATCTGATGATAGTGGGGGCAGAGGTGATATAGCAACACAACCCAGACCAGTATACTGGTTATTGTATCCAGAGGTGGGAAGTAATGAAGTACAAATACTTTGTTACTGTACCTAAGTCGATTTTTCAGGTATCTGTACTTTACTTGAGTATTTATTTTCCTGGCGACTCTTTACTTTTACTCCCTACTTTTGAACACAAATATCTATACGTTCTACTCTTTATATTCTCAAAACCGGATCGTTACTTGTTTTGACACTTTTACTTACGGAGCACCTCTTGCTCACTCGCCTGCCCCCTGCCTCAGGAGACACGCAGGCAGTATGAGAGCCTAAGTGTCTGGAGCTTGGTCGGGCAGCTGTACCGGTAAAGATCCTTCCTCAGGTTCACCCACAGAAACCTTGTTACGACTTTTACCTCCTCCAGATAATCAAGTTTGAGCGTATCGCTCTGCCAGGGCCGTTGCCAACTCCGGAGGGGCCGATCCGAGGACCTCCCCAAACCATCCAATTGGTAGTAGCGATGGGCGGTGTGTACAAAGGGCAGGGACTTTATCAATGCCAGCACATTCACCATCCATTTATTACCTGTAAAACATTATCCAGGTGGACATGCAGGACCTCGGTTCAGTTCAGTTTTTATTATTCTGTCTGAAATTTGGCAGCAAAACTAAACTGCGTCCAGTGATTTCTTTTCTCTGTCCCAGCTCTGTGCAGGTTCTTTACAGAAGAGCAAGACTATACTATTTTGTTTGCCGAGAATGTTTTTCATTTTGCCAAAGTTATCAAAAGAGGCATAGTGCATCATTGAAGTTATAGATTCATTTTTACTTTTGTAATTAAGTACATTTCAGAGCCTGTACTTTCTTACTTTTACTTTAGAAAAGGAGTTGAATTAGTACTTCTACTTTTACCAGAGTATCTGTACTTTTACCTAAGGAAAGAATGTAAGTACTTTTGCAACCTCTAATTGTATCTAGTATCAAGTCTTAAAGGTCCAGTGTGTAAGATTTAGGTGAAAGGAACAGAAATTTAATGTAGAATAATCCTCATGATGTTTTCACTAATTCATTTCATCTAAATTGTATGAATTGCAGTTTTCTTTACCATAGAAAATACCCTTTATATTTAAATACTTTATATTTACATGGAGTGGGTAATAAAACGTCTCCATTATTTATGGTGAAAACTTTAGAATAAATAAGTAAAAATCCTCACAGAGTTGCTGATCGCTGATTTTCACTGAAAGATAAAAGATTAATTTTATATATGATGTAACAAGGATAATTGAAGTCTCGTGATACAGCACTAACAACAAAAATAAGTTTTTCTATTGCACCTCTGTAAAAGTATAATTGACAATAACTGACACATGGGACAACATATGTAAATGTAACTTTCACGATAGTTTAAGCTCGTACAGATTTTTTATCACAGTTGGTCATACATGATTCTGATTAAATCAATTTGATACGACGAAACGTACAGGATAAAGTTGCTTCAAATAAGGCAGTCAGGTGTAAATAAAAAAAAATGTTAACTGGCCATGTCTGCTTCAGTGATACAAATGCAAAGTGTTTTTTTATTAGTATGAAGTAATAACCAGTAGTCCCTGCCCCTTGGGAAAGCAAATAGACTTTCGGATGACCAGACAGGTCCCCAGACACAACGTGATGAAATCAACAGCATGACTTCCATCCTGGAATGTGAGGAATCCCCTGTAGTATCTCCCAATAATGTGAATACACACAGTTGTCCCCATGGGAGGGATTTAAGCTGACTTTAGCGTCCAGACACCTCAGTTTGGCAAGAATATAACAGTTATAAGCCTCCCTGTGTGTGTGTGTGTGTGTGTGAAATCGGAGACAATTGAACAAACTAATTGTTTGTGGCGGGGGTTGTCCGAAGTTTTCCTTATCTCACCTTTACAGCCTGTAGTTGTTCTCCTTGTGTGTTCTGAATCACTGCATCCTTTTGTTAGTTTCACATTCCAGCTCCAGGGTGAAACCCTCTTACTACCACAGTCAACAGATCATTTACTGATAACTAACACATCAGCACTTTCCAACAATATTCCACTGTATCGCCACATTATTACATTGTGACAAAATAATTCTCAATGTCGAGATTCACTTAACTTAAAGGTCCAGTGTGTAAGATTTAGGTGAAAGGAACTATTTTTTTTAATGTAGAATAATCCTCATGATGTTTTCACTAGTTCGTTTCATCTAAATTTATGAATTGTAGTTTTCATTACCCCAGAAAAGGCCCTTTATATTTAAATACTTTATATTTACAACGAGGGGACCCTCTCTACGGAGGCCGCCATGTTTTTTACATTAGTCCAAACTGGACAAACTAAACAACTTTTGAGTGTTTAAGACAACTGAAGCTACCACAGGTTCTTTTTCATGTTTTGAAGGAGAGGGTGAGGTGAGGGGTGTTCAGCTGCATCATGACATTTCAACACTATATATATAGATATCACAAAATTCTACACACTGTAACTTTAATGGGATGATCTAATTGTGTTTCATGTTAGTACACATAGTGACACCAAATTAACCTTTAACTCAACATCGTAAAAATGCAGGGCTGCAGTTAACACTGAGAACATTTCCTTCAGTCATTTGGAGACCTGGTTTATCTGCAGGGAGGATTTTAAAGTCAAAGTATTTGATAAAATGAAGCTGAATTGGCTTCAGTGCTGTTGATACGTGTAGCTTGAATGTAAGTTAGAGTGTTTCACTCAACTGCTGTTATTTTTTCATACATCACATGCCGACTATTTTCAATGGTGTGTCAACCAATCAACACATCCGACCCAATATCGCACTGAAATCTCAAAAATGATCTGGCTGCAGTGTTGACCTGCAGTTTGACCCAGTTGCCAGCTACTGATGTAGTTGATCAGGGGACAAAGGGGACAAAGTTTATTCAGAATTGAATAATATTGAACAAATCAGGTCTCGGAATCGTACCAGAATTGACACTGTACCTCCCTGGGCCAATAACAATAAACATGTCAAGTGTGAAGTCGATAATGGTTAGCAAGATATGCATTTCACATTCCCACATACAGACAGATAGACAGACAGATGTTTGTGGAATTATATACATAATACAAATGCATAAATCAAGCACAGTAAGCATAATTTAATTGCAGTAATTTTTCCCTTTAATAACAAATTTCCTATTGTCTGTAATCCTAATTTCTGAGTCAGGGTTTCAAAAATATAAAGTTTCATTTTTCAAAAAGGAAAAAAAAACCCTCCTATAACTATAAGAATACAATGTAGGTCTTTTTTTTTTTGTAAAACTTGTTGGAGGAGGAACTTATTGGTGGAGGACATGGTGCATTTCTGAATCTGAGGCTTGCAGTGACACAGACCACCATCACTTGACAGTTGAAGATTGGATAATGTAGCCTGGTCCGATGAATTGATGGATCTGGATTAGCTGAGGCTGTAGATGGATGATGACATTAATCCATGGAGTCAACAGTCCAGGCTGCTGCTGGTGGTGTAATGGTATGAAGAATGTTTACCTGACACATTTTAGACCCTCAGTACCAATCAGTGTCATAGTCTGTGTACTGTTGCTGACTATGGTTATCTCTCTATGACCACAGTTTATGGTCTTGTAATGGCTACATCCTGCAGGATAATGGTCTGTGTCTCAAACTGGTTTCATGAATTAGTGAGTTTAGTGAACTCCAGTGGCCTCCCCAGTCACCTTGTTTACTTTTTACATTTTATATGTAATATGTATGTACTTTACAGGTCGACTCAGTACTTAAATGACTTTGTTTCATATTTGTCCAGATGTAGTGTAGCGTGTGTGGATGAGATCGAGAGCCCTTATGTGTGTTCCTCAAATGAAAAATTGGAATAAATGTCCCAGACAAGAGCATGAGACTGGGCTCTACCTCCTCCTGTAACTAAACAGAGAAACTGTCTGAAGGCACTGAGAAAGTGAACAGAGTGATGTGTCAGTCTGGATCAGGAATCATTTTCTATTTTTTTGAACACATCATCACATACAAACAGCGAATATCATTCATATTTGATGCATAATTTTAAAATTTATATTTGAACGATTTATTGTTTGTTCTTTTGTCTTTTTATATGAATATAAGATGTTATTTCAATGTGTAAAGCAAAAAAAAAAACAGTAACAATACAGATGAGACGAATGATAAAAATATATAAAAATAAAAATAAGGAAGAATGATCAAAGAATGAACAGCTGTGCAACCCCAAGTTGCACCTGATTCACAACTGGTGCATATGTCTGGGTCAGTGACTTTCAGGAGGACACTTAGAAAAAGCATATTTATTATTTCTTTGCACCAAGTTAACTGCTTTAATCACATGCCCTGCTGGGTTTTTGAGTTGGGAATATACATCATTGAAGAGGAGGTCATGGACTGACCCGTCACATCAGACTTGAACACAGGGGTGCCACAAAGAATGCCAAACGTCAGTCCTCTCCAGTTACCAACAGGAGCTATGTTTCACTTTTGTGAATGGTTTTAACAGTAAAAAGTTTATCAGTCCACTTAGAACTTGTGAAGTGTTTTGACGCTTAAACACAAAGAATCACTCCTACGTTCAAACGATGCGGCAGCAGGTCAGACTAAGAGATGAACTCACAAGGCAGAGAAATGAGAGCCTGTGATGTTGTGTGTCACCATTTTAGATGCCCATCCCCCTGGCAGTTGGAATGTGCATGTCGTTAGTCAGTATTACAGACTGACTTTTCATAGCTGCAACAAAGGTAATATGATACCTTTGCAGTTGGTCAACAATGTCTAGATATAGTCACTAACTGAATAAAAATCAGTTTTTATAACTACTACAAAGAAATGTTCAAAAGAATGTTATCTGCTTTCGGATTTCTTATAAATTACTTCAAAACAACAAAGACATATGCACTTTATTCTCTCTAACACAACACACAATATGCCAATCCAGTAGCCTTCATCAAGCTGCTGAGCCTGCCACAAATGTAGCCTCATTGGGCCTCATTCAAAAACAGCTTACGCACAAATCTGTGCTTAAACCGCGTCTACGAATGTTTGACACACAAATCCGGGATTCATCAATATGTTGTTACCAAGATTTGTTCATACTCTGCGAACTTATAAAATGATATTTGCCAACCCTTGGGTGCGCTACAATGACATCCACATCCACACACGTCATGACAGTGCGCACATTTGAGCAACTCAAGGTTTGTTGGATGTGCTTGGACACAGCCTCTTAATACACCTGAGAATGCGCAGAACTGTGTCAGCGTGCTGTGTCCTGCACAACATATGACTCATAGCATCACCTTACCACCCGGAGCAGAATCAAAACCAGACAGGCAAGAAGACAGGCTGCAGAGCTGGCTTAATGTAGGGTCTTAAATAAAAGTTAGAATGCCTTATTTCTAAATATAAACTGAATAAAGTTGTGCAATAATTAACTCATTTTTCTAATTCCTCTTTTTTTCCTTGTCATGCACTTATTTATTTGTGAGGACATCCAATAACTGTTTTCTATTCCTGTCGCAATTTCCTTCACTGCATCCAGGAGAGCCCGCTGATTTTGAGTAACCTCCAGACTCCAGGAAAGAGGACTGGGAAGTGGTAAGAGGTCGTCTGCCCATCAACCTCCACTCCTGCATCATCCAAGCCTAAAATATGTAAATATGATCATAACAATTGTGAAATAAATTACCTCTGGTGGATCTCATCACTTTCTCCCTCATTCTTTGAACAAACCCCACTCAATGATGACTGTCTAATAATTGCTGCAAGCTTCTCATCCTGTCAGATCTGCTGTTCCTTGCCCATCTCCTTTTTCTTTATGTTTAACATCTGGTTATTGTCAAAATTGTGTAAACTCATCACAAAGTTGGTTACATCAGATACATTTTACGTTATGAAAGATTTTGAGTAAGAAGGTGGGGTGCATAATCTGCAGCTCCTCCCTCAGAGGACCTCCCTCCTGCTTTTGTTCACTCCCATCCCACTGAGGTTACATCACCCTCAGAGAGCTCCACAGTTCACTACAGATAGTCAAAGGCTGCAATCAGTGCAAAGTGAGACAGTGTGTATGAATGAGGACATTTCTGTACCTGTTAATTAGTCTTTTATCCTGCATTTGACTGACGTGTGGTTCTCTACCTTTACCTGCTTGTGCATCTTCAGCAGACGCATCTGAGGAGCAGTTTTGGACACTGTGTCATTTCAAGAGTGCATCTTGAAAGCGTGACCAAAATGAATTTTGATGAAATTCTCAGCCTTATTGGAGGCTTTGGGAAATTCCAGAAGACTTTGTATGTATGGATCTGTCTACCTCAGATCTTTCTTGCATTCCACATGCTGGTTTCTGTCTTCACCGGGGCTGTTCCTCCTTATTTATGCCGCTCAACCTGGCCCTCAATGGGTTTGCCGGCTACTTCAAACTTCAGCCTTCTGACCCCACCCGATGGCCAGTCTGAGTTGTCATGCAGTGTCCCCTTGAACCACAGTGATGCTGCTACTCTTGGTGATGGACATCCTACTGGAAGCTGCCAGGGAGGCTGGGAGTACAGCAACAACACTTTCAAAAGCACCATAGTAACTGAGGTAAGTTACTCTTTGATTTAAGATTTAGGTTTTCTTGTATCTAAATTTTCACTTGATGTGTTTAACATACTGCTTAGGAATGTCTAGGGGCTTAAAATTTCTGTTACTTTGGACTGATATCTGAGAGAGGGTTAAATAGGACGAGGGTTCAGAGATAGACCCCCTGGCAGTGCAGGCTTCTTTTGGGTCCTCCTATATTATCTGCCCCCCTTGCCGTGTTATAACACATGAAACTGCAGGGTGGTTACATGAGTGATACGAAAAAGTAGTGACCACAGTAGGTGTACATCAGGCAGGACATCTGCAGTTGATTTGGAGACATAGTAATCTTTCCACTCTGTAACTGTGGACCCTGGAAGGCCAGGGCTCTGTGGATAATATCAATGACTTCAAAAGTTTAAACAGTAGCTTGCTCTCAAACAGAGCAATTCACTTATTTACCACCTCATCAAAAGTCTTCTACCTTTGCCCAACTCTTTTAGGCTGAGTGACCAAACACAGGATTCTGAAATAGCTTTTACATTTTGTCCTTTGATCCTTGCAGTGGGACCTGGTGTGCGACAGTGCTAGTCTAAACAACATGGGCTCCTCCGTCTACATGTTTGGTCTCCTTGTTGGTGCTGTGTTGTTTGGGAGCTTAGCTGATAAGTAAGCAATCTATCTTCAGAGTACCATCTAATGTATGACATAACTCTGAAGTCCTTGTTCCCTGGTTTTATTTTGTGTGTAGAATTTTGCATTGGTATAATTATAGTTTTGTTTTGATGGAATGATCGAGTTTCTTCTTGTTCCAGGTATGGTCGCAGGATCATCATCCTCATCAACCTGGCCATACAGGCAGTATTTGGGGTTGCTGCAGCTTTCGCGCCAAATTTTTACATGTACACTGCCTTTCGATTTATAGTTGGAACAACCATCTCCGGTGTTATCATGAATGCCTTTGTTCTAGGTCAGTGTGCTGTACAAATGTATGCATTTTTTTTCTCTGAATTTACAAAAGAAAGATATTCACAAATTCACAGCTAAGTGCCTAACAGGTTGTGAATATCGGTAAATATGTGAATTGTGGATTGACATTTTGCCTTTATGTGACAGTCAAGATGAACAAAAAATGGGGGGGCTATAATTGACAGAAATAAGATTGTGCTGACATATTAAAAAGTTTGAGTACTCTAACAGTTTGTTGTGCTTATATTAATAAGCAGGATGAGACTACTTATTTTTAATCCACAGCATTTTGAGGTTTTGGTGCATTATTACAACGTAGCATATTAACTGGTCACTCAAACCATTATTGTGACGCCTTATGACACTGAATTGATGACAGTTTAAAACCTTATCAAATGTTAACATACATTTTATCTTAATGTAATAGCCCAATATACACTTTCAATGTTGTTATTGTGTGTACATTCAGTATTTTGATGCATCTCTTGTCATATGTATGTTCCATACAGGCACAGAATGGACCTCACCAAAGCAGCGAATGCTCGCTGGTATAATAACTGACTATTTCTTTGGTTTTGGCTACATTCTGCTGGCCGGGGTGGCATATCTCATAAGAGATTGGCGAAAACTGCAGCTGGCCATTTCAGCTCCTGGCTTCCTCTTCATCTTCTACATCTGGTAGGTGAACGGCAGTGTGACCCTTATTTGATACAGTGTGTCCAAAAAATAGGCAAAAATTAAACAGTAATTTCAATGATAAATGTCTTGTGATTGTGGAGGTCTATAATATATGACAACCGCATTTATCCCCTGTGATTGAAAACAAAAGGTGTAGCTAATGCTCATTGTATGTTAGGTGCCAATCGTTGCATGCCAGACAAACTGTTCTTGATAAATCTAATGATTTAATAATGACTGTATTCCATTATAGGTGTTCCAGCATTATTGGGACACCTGCCCTTTTTCATGCCATTTCTAATCAGTTTGTCTAAGGTGTCTATCAAAGCGTCCCACTGGAGCACAGTGGATCACATACTAGTTTTTTTAAGAATGTTATCAAAGCAATTTATCTTTTTAGGGTGTTGCCAAAGTCAGCTCGCTGGTTAATGGCCAATGACAGGGAAGAGGAAGCATGGGTGCTGATCCAGAAAGCAGCGCAGATGAATGGGAAGCCCCTCACCAAAGATCTGGAAATGTGTCAGGTACAGCTGCAACAAGTCAATTTTATTTATTCACTATGAAAAAAAAATTTTGCTGATGTGCTCTGCCACATGCAGCATCTATTACCCTTCTGTCTGTCCTGGGAGAGAAATCCATATGGTTTTATTTCTATCTTTAATCAAGAGTGTGGTTTTTCAGTTCGCTTTACTTCAATGCATCCCGTGCGGGCAGTTACTCTAAAGGGAAACATCGTCACTTAACCCAAAGTTTAGCGGATCACCAGCAAAGTCAAGGACCTCAAGCAAGTTTTTTTTGATTTCAGTAGTTTCATAACTGGATTAGACTTTTGAGTTATGTGACGTTGTTTCCCTTCAGAGTAACCCCCCACACAGGACACACTGAAGTAAAGCGAACGCGCCCGCAACGAGGCAGGGATCATATCATTCATTTCATTACTTTTGATAGGGGTTGTAACACAAAAAACTCCAAGCGCACAGGAGAAATCCAAGAGCAGACGATTCAAGAGCGCACAGAAAGCAGCCGGGGTGAGGAGATGGACTGAAGCCGGAGCTCGGGAAATCCGTGCGAGCAACAATATATCTGCGGTTGCAAGCACACAGCATAGGCAGAAGAAGAGCAAATTTAAGTGCAAACAGGAGCTATTTCAGTGCAAATGCAGGGTTTTGATGAAAAGTAATGCACATTCTGAACACAAATTCATCAAGTCATGCGTTTGAACTGAAAGACTACGCTCTTGATTAAAGATAGGGGGAAAAAAATTCCATAGATCCCTTACATGTGACTCTCTCTGAGGTTTTACATTTTTTCCTTGCTAAAAGGTTTTCTTTGGTGTTTTTTCTAGTCAAGAGCTAAGGGCAGAGGATATCACACCTTGTTTAGTCCCGTGAGGTAGATTTTGATTGAGGAATATGGGCTACACAAATGAAAGTTGCTCGTTAAAAGTGTCAAAACAAGTAACGATCCAGTTTTGAGAATGTAAAGAGTAGAAAGTATGTATATTTGTGTTCAAAATTAGGGAGTAAAGTAAAAAGTCGTCAGGAAAATAAATACTAAAGTAAAGTACAGATACCTGAAAAATCTACTTAAGTACAGTAAAAAGTATTTGTACTTAATTACTTCACACCATCATCAGATCTCTCTCATTTTCTCAAGTACAGTAATGATGTCTTTGTTATTTGTTAGATTACATCTCTGGTTTCGGCTGAAACTAAACAGACAAACAAGACAAACAAGAATTTTGGGCAGAGTTCAAACATGCCATAGTGAGAAAACTTTGACACAGTAGCAAAGTCATTTCAAAACAAAACAAGACATAACAAGTCCGAAATAGAAACAAATTAAATACAAATACAAAAATCCTAATAAACAAGTCCAAAGTCCAATATCCTGAAATACAAATTCAGAACATTTCAAGAATGCCCACAAGGTAGGCTATATAACCTTTACAGGGACTTGTATGCCACCTTTTTGGCATGCAAGTCAAGCTTTACTCTCAGACAGCACCTATACAGGCAGCTTTACCACTAAGTACATTTTAAAAGGAGTAGTCCTTCATCACATACAGAGCTAGACAACAGCAGCTTCTTTCTTACCAGAACCCTGCAATTTAGCTAAGCTACTATGAGATTTGGTTTAGCTGATTAACTACACAAGATGTTTAAACATAATTGTATGACATGTTTTCAGCTGACTAGTAATAACAGAAAAAATATTTAAAAGCTATGAATGCATTTATATCATGCTAAAAGGGAAATCACTAAAATAAAGTAAGAGTGATAATGAAAAATGTAATGTCAGATTTGTATTTTTTTCTAATACAATCAAATTTGACTGCTTATCTTACACAATTCTTCTGTTTCTAAACAATGTGTTTGAACTTGACAACAGTTATCATCAATACTTGTGATGTCATGAGTCACATTTAGCGGTGAGGTCACCTTTTTCCACATCCTATCTGAGGGGAGGCCACCGTCTCTAAACCTTTTACAGTCTTCCTCTGCCTTTCCCCGTAAAAGTCCAGAGTAGCCGTTGTGAGAACACAGCAGGAGATCCTCCGCAGTATTCACAGCAAGCAAGTGGGGGTGTTTTAACACTCTACAGATGCAACATTTAAATTAAAAAAGAAAACAGATATTTCCATGTGAAAAAGTGGAGCCACATACAGGAAGACAGGAGTTACATCCTGCCTCTGCTTGCTGCAACACCCCTTACCTGAATCCTGGTGGCTGAGCAGAGAATCCCCTGCATGTGCATGTGTGACAGGCAAACTGCAGAAAAAGTCTGTCTGACTGACCCCTTCACTGAGAAATATTGACAGCTCCCTTCAAGTGAGTCTAATCTGGTAGTTTTTTTTATTTTTTAAAAATAAGTGAAGAGGTCTTGAAATCACAGAAATCTAGTGAGGCCCGTCAAACGCTGACAGCCTCAGGACCAACTTGTGCAGTGAGAGTTAGATATCAGTGTGACACAAGCTCTCAATCAGTCAAACTAATGGCTGTGGCTAAGTCCGATGAAACAGTTACCACTTTGAATGCATGTTTAGATCACTGATTATCATTTCAATATGCAAACCACTGAAACAGCCCTGTGTTCGATTCACTTTATAATCCTCTCTCCAAAGTCTCCTACTCACTCTCTCATTCACTGTTTCACCAGGTCTATAAAACTGAAGAGAAATCAAAGGTAAAGAAAACACACTCTTGCATAGATCTTGTTCGAACGCCAAAAATGAGGAAGCAGACGTTGATTGTTTTTTATCTCTGGTGAGTATTACACTGTATATCACATTACTCTCTATATGCATTAACAATACATCCACATGGGTATATCTGAAATTACATGTTTCTGTATGTTTTGTCCTTACATTCTATGACAGTGTTATTTACAATACAATTGAGCTGTTCAAAGTTTTTCGTTTTGGAAGATATTGCAATGAAAACTGGGCTTTGTCAAATAAAGATATAAGCCTGGCGCTTTTATCCAAAGCGGCTTATAATACTGTAGGTGCATTCAACCATGAGGGAACAAAACCAGTACAACAAGTATCATATAAGTACATTAGCTGTGAGATGTGTTTTTTAGCCTGCGGTAGAAGATCCCTCGCAGTGAGGGAGCAGCAAGCCGATCTACACAATCAGGTTGTTGCAGCAATGTCGGCGGTAAGGTACAGTTGGCTGTCGAGTGTCACACCCAGGTTCCTTAAGGTCGGGGTAGGGGATACCACAGAGTAAATGTAGATAGTCAGGTTATCGGTGGGAGAGCCCTCCCCTGGAAGGAAAAGTAGCTTGGTCTTGCTTACATTCTGGGCTAGGCGGGTGTTGTAGATGTTTAAAGGGTTCCTCCTTGGGTCATGACCCACCCCAGCTTCACAAAATTTCATGAAAAATGATTCTGTACTTTTGAGATAGTTCTGCAGCTGTGTTAGTTGCTTTTTCACAGCCCAATGCCTATTGTGAAGAAAACCAAATGTTAGATGTTTCAGCATGCTCACTGTTACACTGTTCACTGGTTTCATTCAACAACTATGTTAAAACTTTCTTAAGTTTAAGTTTTTGGTTTACGGTTGATCACCTAAGACCTCAAGTTAAAAAGGGAGGATGACAAGGGGAATTGCAGTTCAAAGTTGATTTATCATGGTTTCTGCAGTAAAAACAATCATAATGCAAAATGAATAATAATGCATACTAATGAATACTGATAATTAACTGAAATTAGCACATTAATCAAAGATGCTGCAAATAAATAACAATAAACATAACATTCTTCCATTCCATTGGCACATGGCAGGGAGTCAAAGGGTCTGCTCAGGTGTGTGGAAGCCTTATAAAGATTGCTGCACCTGTGCAGAGTTGCTGTCTTGATCTGGGAGTACTGTTTGTGTCCAACAGGAACCACCATTTAGTTGGCTCAAGGGAATTCACAGCAGCCGCCCCCACAAGAGTCCAACTGCTGAGCCAGGGAACAGAATTCCTTGATACTGTCCAGATGGTAATAAGGGTAATGGGATGAGACGAGAAAAAAACTCTGGTGTAGGCCCACTCCTGAATTCAAAGATCCATAGATCTGACTCTTCCATCTGAACTGAGATTGGCCTTTGTGATCTTACCAATAGACCACTAGGCTCGGGGCAGTTGAGGATCCAAAACCAGTCCCACATGGTTTTCTTTGAGGCTATCCATTGTAGCAAGCCATTTGCTCCACACTCGTAAACTGGGAAGGAAGTTACGAATGAACTGTGATTAAAACCGATCCGCCATAATTTGACTTTGAAACCAGTGGCCCATGGACTCTGGAGTGTAAGTTACTTGAGGTAGTGTGGAGTCACCACCGCCCCATGAGTAACATGTTTTTGAGTAAGTGGGTCCAGGTTCGCCACATCTGAGGATGTATAGCCCAAGGGTTTGGAATTTAATATTCCTTCAAGTCTCCCCTGCAAACCAAAAGATTATGTTTAGCTTGTTTTAAAGAGTCTTCATTCATCTTCTAACTTTGGTCTCCAGTTTAACCAGTTTTGTTGCCATGGCATATATTGAAGTTGCTGCTGTATAATCATTAAGGTGCAGTGTGAGATTGTAAACAGTCAGGAATTTAACTTCAATTTTATAAAATCCTGTATGTGTAAATGGTTTTCCTTTAAACAAAACAACACAAAAAATGCCTGACAAAGAAGTAGAACATCCGACTAATAACCACAACAGCTTCTAAATGATATCATGCTGAATACCAAACAGGTCTGTTCATTTTACTAGAGTGGAAGGGTATGTTAAAGAGATAGTTCACCAAAAAATGAAAATTCACTCAATATCTACTCACCAGCCGATAGAGGGTTGGATGACAAAACACTGGAGTCTCAGGGGTAAACAGCGTTGCAGCACAATCCAATACAATTGTGTAAGTGGTGTCCAGACATATTTTTCCGGACTCAAACATTTCACCCACCCCTCCATCTGCATAGTGGTGAGTAGATAATGAGTGAATTGTCCTTTTTCAGTGAACTATCTCTTTAAGTCTCTGTTTAGGACTTGAAAATGCCTTACTTTGGCCCCATCTGGTGGTGGTGTGAAGAATATTAGTGTCAAGCTACTGATATTTTTATTGTGAAGGTCTGTGTTCTTCTTCTTCTCTGCTTCATCACACCGCTCTCTTCATGACAAACGTATGTCCTTATATGGAGAAATAGAGGCGTGGCAGTATGCTAATTACAGAGAGAGGACAGCGCCTGTCAATTTAGAATGATTCTGATTCACAAGCATACGCAAGCTGGTGCTGGTACGCGCGTGTCAAGAATCCTGCAGGGATTTTGTGCACGCACTTATTATGTGCGCAGAGTAAGAACATTTCTGCACACATGAGGCCCATTGTGAGCTGGGACAGTGACAGTGTGTTTTTTATATGATCAGCTATGTGACTGGCATGGAATCTGCCTTCCAAAATGATGTCAGTTCCCCACCTGTCTCAGGTTTGTCAACGTGCTGGTGTACTACGGCCTGTCCCTCAACATCTCCGATTTTGGGATGAACATCTATCTGACCCAGCTGATCTTCGGCCTGGTGGAGATGCCTGCACGCACCATCACCCTGTTCACCCTCAACCGCTCCCGCAAGATCTCCCAGCTAGCTTTCCTAGCTGTGGGCGGCACAGCCTGCCTGCTGACCATCTTCATCCCCAGTGGTATGGACGCACATCATAACGTCATAACTCAGGAAACTACAATATATCAGTGAGAGCCAAATGTAGTAGATTTCTCTCACTCAAACATTTAAAGTGGTTGGTTGGATAAAAGCTAGTTTCATTATTCATGTTTTTTTATTTCTACTGTCTGTGTGACTTTTCCTTGCCCGCTCCTCTAGAACTATCTGTCATCAAAACAGTCCTGGCCATGATTGGGAAGTTTGGAATCACAGCCTCTCTCTCCATTATTTATGTCTACTCAGCGGAGCTGTTCCCCACTGTAATCAGGTGAGTAGGCCTTCATGTTAGTCAGCAAAGCTCCTGACCCAGAAATGTATCTCATCGGTATTGAAATAAATTAAATCAAATTTTATTTGTATAGCACCATATCATAATATACATTATCTCAAGGCACTTTACATAGAAGGTCAAGACCTTAAAAATGAATCGAGAACCCCAACAGTTCCCACAATGAGCAGCACTTTGGTGACTGTGAAGAGAAAAACTCCCTCGTTAACTGGAAGAAACCTCCAGAATCGGACTCAATGTGGGCGGCCAATGAGCAGAGTTATCATAATAGAGAGGATAATCTAATTGTTGGAAATGTCTAGCCTTTTCCTCAGCAAATGTACATATTTAGACATTCATCAGATAACAAGCTGTACCAATAAAACTAAATTTCATTAAAGACTGAATGGATGGAATGGATTTATTGTATTGGACTAGTTTTAATCCAGTCAAGTACCCTCAGACATTGTTTAGGCCCTGTCCCTTTTTTGCATACTTTACTGTGTAGATGACATTTTAAATCATCTACACTAAGTAACTCACTCTGACAAAGTAAAAACAGGTTTATAGAAAGTTTTGCAATTCTATTAAAAATCAAAAACTAAAGTCTGGATCCTGACAGAGTAAAAAAATCGTTATTCTGTATCAGACACACAAACTTCCTGTGAAGACACCACTCGTCTGCTAAGCTGCGACACGTACTCTCCTACATGTGCTAAGGTTAATGTATACAGCAGTCACAATGGGCTCAGCAGGACTACCTATATGATGACACCTTTTCTAAATTATCTGAAGAATGTTTTTCTGCAAGGCCGTCATCAGATCATAAAATCAGCCTACCAATCAGGCACTACGGAAATCTCACATTAACAAAGCTACTCTCTGATATTGATGTCAGTATTAGTCCTCAAAACTCTTATTAATGGGATTCTCTAAGTGAACATTGCAACAAGAGTGATCACAATCAAATATTGAGCCACTGAGAATAGGGAGAAAGTCAAAAGTCTTTTTCAGCTTTGTGTTTTTTGTCATTCTCTATCACCTTTCACCACAGAAACACTTGGGCTGGATCAGGAATTTCTTATATAAGTTACGTGTCACTATATCAAACCCAGGATGCAGGTTCTACTGATTTTGTTGCACTTTGTACTTGCTGGTTAGCATCATCACAGATCAGATGTTTCTCTGAAGAACTGCTGTAGTTACTTGGAGACAGGGCGCAAAATAAACGACGCAGATGCAGTAATGATTTGCCATTAGGTTCAGACTCAGGTCTGTCTTTCTTCTCATTAAACTCTAATTTACAGACAAAATGGGATCGGCCTTGGCTCCGTGTGTGCTCGCACTGGAGGAGTCCTGGCTCCCATGATGTACCTGCTGAGGAGCATCAGTCCTCACGCTCCCATGGTGCTTTGTGGTCTTTGCCCCCTGCTGGGCTCTGCCCTCACCTTGCTGCTGCCTGAGACAGCCAATAAGCCCCTACCTGACACTATAGAAGACATAGAGGGACCCGACCTCAGGTCTGACACCAGCACTTTTATACATTGTTTTGAAAGGGTCAGTTCACTCAAAGTACATTAAAAAAAAAACCTCTAGTGGTATGAGCCATGCTGCAGATGTGTATTTGTTTTTTTCCATCTAAGGCAACCTATTGTACTCATTTTGTTGTTGCAGAGTATTACAGGGAAAAAAAGGAAATATTGGGTTATGAAAATGTTTTTGGATGAGGCAGATGATCTACCTAAAGAGATGCTTCTGTGAATTTTCATCTCACTGTATTTTGGGGGAGACCAAAATCTCAAAGAGTGATATCTGGAAACTATCTGCACAGAAAGATACCACGAGGGGACCAAGAGAATACGTTGTTGTTTTTTGTCATTTTGGTGAACTGATCCTTTACATGTTGTATGTTGTTAATGTTAATTAGAGCCATAATGTAGCATTGACAGGTAAAATAATGAGTAGAAACCATATGTTTATGTTCTGTGTACTCAAATATTTTGTGTATGAATTGGGGAATTAATATAATAGACGTGTGGACTTGTTTACTTACTTTGGTACTTAGAACCTTGACTATGACTTTACTCACCAATGATTTTTTTTGTGCCCAAACCTGGAATTTTAACTAACAGACAAAAGATTATACTGCTTGGTTTAGGTAACCAAGTAATCAATTTTAACTGAAAATTGAGTACTAGATATTTTGAATAAAATCTTTTCGTCTCTCTCTGTCAGTGAAGAGGATGGTGGAGTGAAGCCAGTTATCGTTGAAACATCTCTGATGAACATGAACGCCGTCAGCACCAGGATGGACTGACAAACAACGGCAACATCAGTACGAGCTGCTACATCTCATGAGGCGTGCATGTTTTTCAGTACTCTACCAAAGACAAAACTCTGTGTGGTTTTGTGCTGACTGAGCATTTTGTGTATATTATGTGTCTCAAAGTTTTTTGCTGGAGGCAGCGACCTGCTGCTGCAACTGGATAGAGATTGGTGAGCAAAACACTACACTACAATACACCTGATATAACTTTTGCTGCATTCTGATTCGACTGCATTGGTCAATCATGTAAATGCGAGCGCTCTCAGGCCTGTTCCTCCAACTTGACTGCTTGGACACAGGAGGGGACCAGTGCATCCCTACTGTGGTTTTAACACAGGACAATGTCACTAATCCTCAGTGTTGGACTTCTGAAAAGGAGAAAAACATAGGTTTAGACACATACTGCATTAGGTCTGAACCCTAAAGGCAGCTGCACATAAATGATTCCGGAGTGGCTTCTCTACTCAGTCTCAGCTTGGTTGTGTTTTGAAATTTGTAGCTTTATCGGTACTACATGTACAGTAAATCTACATCCCTCTCCGTGCAATAAGTTACTCATTTCTTACGCAAACACACCCCCACTACCTGTCTGATGCTTACTTTGACATGATGCACACCAAATAAAACACTTCTGTTTGTGTTTTTGTCTTGTTCATCCATGCACAGACCACAAACTATTACTATTACTGTTACTATGACTGATTTCTGTATGCTTTTGTTAATTTTTACTTGTATATTTCTGTCATTTAAAATGTATGTACATAAACTGCCTGACACTAGCCAGACACTGCTGTCTCCAGGTGTTGGAGGCATACTGTTTTTCCTCTATCTCTAGTTTTGAGTTTACAGCGCTTTGGGGTTTGATTCAACACGCTACTGCAAACACAGAGGCATTGTCAGAGGTTTTGATAATCTGTACTAAATATGCAATTCTTAACACTGTCAAGTGAGAATGGAGACTTAGAAGGAAACTAGTGTCACAAAGTCCAGATAATAATTAAAGGCTACCACAGTTTCTTTTTCATGTTTGGAAGGAGAGGGTGAGGTGAGGGGTGTTCAGCTGCAACATGCAATTTTAACACTAGACATCACAAAATTCTACACACTGTACCTTTAAACAAACCTTGGTTACAATTTCCACGCAGAAATGATTTGGAATTTTTACTTGGAAAATCCTCAAGTAAAGATTACTTACTAGTAAGAATTGATAGATAAAGAATACTTAAGTAGATTTTACTGGCAATTTTCACCCTTAAGAATAATATGTACTCACATTTTGCTTGTCAATTTTACTTCGTCTACCTTTGTATCTAATTTTGAAAATATTTTTTTAATTATTTTGTATCCAGATGTTTATAAGTGATATTTACATATTATTTGATCTACTTTACAGCACTATTCTATGGATTTGTTGCATGTTTAATATGAGCTAGTTTTTGTCAATACAATTGCTTTGATGTTAGACTTCAATAAAACATGAAATAAAAGATGTTTTTACAGAACAACACCTTTTATTCCCCCTCCAACACTGATGCAACACATCCTTCTTACACATGCGATCTGGTGGGCATTAAAACATTTCTTAATCAGTGCTAGCAACAAAACTTCAGACTTTCATTTTAAACACTTCGTCAGACTAAAACATTTTTAAATAGGACATGTGACCTTTCTGATGCATTTTACCCCTAAACAGTTAGATAGGATTATTAAACACTGTTTCTCTGTAGCAAATACAGTCACTATTGATAAGAACCTCATATAATCACACATCAAATAATCCAAACTAACCCTTTAATGCCTTTAATGAATATTTAAGCTAGCCTGCAATGCTTGCATGTTTTGTAACCAATGCCATAACAGAATGAACAATCTTTTAGCCATACAATGTGGCCTCATGCTCAACAGTCTCATCAATTTCAAGAGCTTTCAGAAAATTACTCAGACAGTCTGACTAAACAGACAAATGCATACATCTGCAGAGCTGACAGTATCACTGTAAAATGCAATAGCTTCGTAAGAAATACAGTACAGAAATAAAGTAAGTTAATTCCCAACAAATTTTGTTCTTATAGACCTTTGAGCAAAAGGTAAACCTTTGCCAGTCATCAAGGATCGCTTTTCCCTTGATGATGATCAACACAAGGTCAGGGGTTGGCCTTCCTCTGCTGCATTTCCTTCAGATGTTGAAGTCATGATGAAGTCCTCTTTTATGGCTTCTTGAGAGAAATGTACCTAGTAGTCCTTCATACATTTCTCAATGCAATTTCTGAAGGGGACATATATAATTTACTATATTTACTATTATTAGTAATATTAATGAAGTGAAATAAAGCTAATAAAATGATGAGTCATTATTGACATATGGATCTGATCAGGCTAGGACTATGATCGTGTGTTAGTTTGAGGCTGATTGGACAATGCACAGAGGAGTTATAATAAATCCCTCTTTTTCGGCAAATCATCTAAATATGACGCCATGCCACGGTCAGACCATAGACCATAGGACATAAACTTAAAAAAATGAAGGTAGCTCTAATCCCCATGGAGTTAAGATGACACTCACTGAATTTAAAGTTGATCTGATGAAAGCTCCAGGAGGAATTCGTTCCAATATGTGTAAATTATAAAAATGGTCACTTAATTCAAAATGGCCGATTGCCTGTTTGGCATAGCATATCAATCCAAGAGAGTTTTTTGTACATAATGAAATGACATATGTCCCTACCGATTTTTGTACATCGGTCAATTATGATCCTAGGGCTACTCTTTAGGGGGCACTATTCAGCTATTCTGCCATGCCCATTCTGAAAAACTATAAATGTCTTCAGAGGGGGGCTGTTGTTACACAATGCAATTTGAGGGAGATTGAACAATGTACACTGATGCTACAGCATTTTCGTGTCATGGCGACTTGTTGAAATTTGACACCACGCTTCTAACATGGTGTTCGACAAAAAAACTCAGTTTCCATATGACTACATCATCAATCAGTGTAAGACATCCGGGGCGCTGTGATTGCAAGTCATGATTTCTGTGTAGATGTCATACATACCCAATTGGACCATGTATGTCCGAGATACAACAACCTCGTGTTTTGAGGGCGAGTCATCAAAATTTTACACCATGGTCCGACCGTGTTTCGAAAACTCAAAAATTGAGGTAGTTTTAATCTCCATGTTGTCAAGATAATACTCACTGATTTTGAAGTTGATCTGATAAAAGCTCCAGGAGGAGACCATTATAGTACACAATGTGTAAAATGGCCAAAATTGCCACTAAATCTGAAATGGATGACTTCCTTTTGCGTTAATCAAATTGGTTGCAGGACTTTTTGACAGATTTGCTTCATTTAAGGAGGCAGTTGAGCCGCAACCCTTTCTTTTCACCAGGCCTGATGCGTCCGCGAAGTTTGGTGAGTCAAAAATGAGATTCTATTCTATTCTATATTATCATCTACAAATTATCAAGTATTTTGCTATAAAAAGCTGAATTTTCAATGGAACTAAGCATTGTGTATCAAAAATACACATCTAACATTTGTAACAATAACATTGTCATATGGTCGATATTCTCAATGCGGAGCAGTGAATGGTACGAGGTACAGGGAAATAAAAACATTTATTGTGATTGCTGAACCATGTGATACAGTACAAAACCTTACTGTTAAAAACAGAATACTCTAGTCAGAGACTGATGGCCATCCATGGGAGTGATTAAAGACGAGTGACATCAAACATCAAGTGCATCACCGCCACCTACTGTCTACAAAGGACAAATGGAAAGGAAAGGAACGCCTTTGAGGCCCTCTTCTACTTTGTTCAGTTTGGCGGGTTCCAATCAACTTCAATCTGCATTTCTTTACATTCCATTGGTCCTTTAGTCTAAAGCCACTGTTATTACCTCAATGTCTTTAAAGTCTCTTTCTTATCTTACAACCACAGAAATAAATCCTTATACATAAATATGATCCAGTAGATGACATTTTTTAGAACGGTACAAACTGCTCCTTCGGTCACAAATGGCTGACTCTCCTACACAGTCCAACAACTTTTCTTGTACCCAGTGTTCAGCAGAGATAAGTCCTAATGCACTGGTAAGAACCCAATAGCCACAGTTGCTTAGTTGAAGAAATAGAAATTATATTTTGTTTCTGTTATGATTTCATTTGTGTGTGTGTTCGCGTGTACAGCGTCCGAGACTGCTGCTGCACAGCTACGCTAGTTAGAACCAACGGTCCAGAGTAACAGTTAGGTGGTAGTAATTAGGCTGGTGTGGATGCTCATTGAATGATCTTGTGATTACCAGGCATCATCATACATATATTGAATATCTGCCACATAAAACTCATCCAAGAACAATCTGGGAGTCGTGGTGCAGCAAGCTAGCTCAAATGGATGGATCTGATAACTTTATGTTAATCACAGCATTTGTTAAATAACCAACTGTCTTAATGTACTGGAAATAAGACACATGTGATGAATGCTATTGATTACCCTAATATTCTTCATCATCACTATATTTATCTGCATTTCAAACAGAGATATCATTAAGCTAGTTGACAGTTAATTGGGTATATGTTCACTATCCTTTTATTCTGCACTGAAAGCTTTAACTACTATTCCCGTACTTCCCAATCTCAGTTCAGTGTACTCTGCAGAGGGTCCAAGATATGGAATTCATGTAATACTTTAAAAATAGTCTAGAATCACTTCTTTTAACAGACCGATACTTTCCATATGGACTACCAATATAAGATGTGTCCAATCAATAATTAGTTTAGTCAGATTAGTATTATGGCTTTTCATATTATATATATTGCGTGCTGTTCTGATTATTTACTCTTTTATCTAACTTCTCATGTGTTCACTCAAATTGTGAGTGTGTTCCTAGTCTGTTAATGTACTTGTGTATACTTTCATGAACTAGAGATGTGTTTTTAATGAATCTCAGACTGTCTGATTCAGTATACTTGTGCAGTGGATGGGTTTCAGCGGAATAATAAGTACTATGTTAAACTATGTTTAGGTTTTTACTGTGTAAAGCTATTGAGAATTTTCTGCATGGAGAATGCCACTTTATAAGCTCCTGGAGGGGTTTTAGGCAAAGATTATACTGCATCTTTTCAAAGACAAACCAAACTAAAACTAAATCTTTTAGCATAGCACTATACAATTCATCAGCAGCACACAGCCTTCAAAAATAAAAATAGTCTAATTAACACCTGTACTCTCTCAACGAAACGTTATGACTATAAAATATGTATATCATGGCATATATCTAATAGATACATTTGTATTTTCACAGCAGACCAACATATGTCCACACTGTGGATTTGTTTTCACGGAGCGCCAAGCTCAGGAACAAAGGTATGGAAGATTATTTTGTTTATTTTGTATTCACTAGAAAATTAAATTAATATCTGAGTTAAAGCTTTTTACATTCTTCGTAACTTTTCTCCATCAGCTCTGATAACAGTTCTGCATCTATATCCAGCGGTGATCAAAACCGCGCAGCCTTAGAGGTCAGTGGCACTCAAAAAACTAAGCTCATCTACAAGAACATTTTGCACATTCCACCATGATTTGGAATTGACTGTATCTTTTCCGCTAGGACACTGGTCAACAACCCATTCTCACTGGGCATAATCCAACCATGTCAATGGCCAGCACAGAAATATTGAGGCCCACTGCAATGTCAACGCCATTGTGGCCGAGACACGGGCCGCTGCTACAATGGGAACGAAGATGGGCTAGGCCCACAGTCCATGGGTAGACATTTTTAGCAGCCACTTTTAGACTTTAGTGACATGATATGTTAAGACAAAGAGCTATACTTAAAGGGATATTTTACCACAAAAATAAAATCCCCTCATTATCTACTCACCACTATGGCGATGGAGACGGAAAAAAACATAAAATGTCTCCATACTGCTCTTGTGGTGTCATCCAAATGTCCAGAAGCGACAACATTCATATTCAACTCGAAATGGCATTATTTAAAACATGGTGTAAATTATGCTGTTTCAAGTTTAATTTGAATGTCGGTGCTTACAGACACTTGGATGACACCACGCGGGCAGTAAGGAGACATGTTGTGGGTTTTTTCTGTTGTTTTATTACATCTGAATGAGTCACCAGATACTTCAGTTGTATTGTATTTGACTGCAACAAAAATAAGTGTTTTGTGGACTCAAACAAGACCCTCCATTGGCATAGTGGTGACTAGATAACGAGTGAATTTAGATTTTTCAGTGAACTATCCCTTTAACTAATAAAATACCATGAAAATATCTGTTATGCTTGTTTACAAATACCTCATTCATAAACTAAAAAATTGAATATTTGTTGTTATAATTTTAGCATGTATTCTATACTTATTTCTCTAAATGCTGAACAGCAAATATGTAGTGATATATCATCTAGTATATATATATATAACCATACAATTGTAAATATGTACAGACATTTTCCATAATTTCTCAAAGCATTCTTGTTGGAAACATTTTTTCCTGCAACAGACTCTTCCAGCCGCTGGGACTTACATCTTCAATCATTTACAGTATCAGGATGGGACAAATGTAAGTGTAAGAAACATAACACTGTATGTAAAGAACACTGTGTGTAATGTTTGTAATGTGACAAAAATGTTTGCTGTTTTTTTTATTCTAATTTTGTTTTTCTGACTACTTTCTTGTTT
This sequence comes from Paralichthys olivaceus, assembly GCF_024713975.1. NCBI lineage: Eukaryota > Metazoa > Chordata > Actinopteri > Pleuronectiformes > Paralichthyidae > Paralichthys > Paralichthys olivaceus. The sequence goes on along the minus strand of NC_091111.1, from coordinate 1,698,735 downwards.
TACAGGGTCGTGCTATATTCCAATCCAACGAATTTATTTTCTGGTGGATTTGGTGCTATCTTTCGACAGGTACAAAATGTGATTTTTTTTTTTTTTACATATATATTTTTTACATATATATATATATATATGTTAAAAAAGAATGTCTTAAAGGTGTCGTTTATATAACTTGTTTTCATGCAGATGACCTCAGCCGTTTAACACGATTTAGCTCTTTTTCACTTCTACCACACCAGTTTGAAGAAGCGGTTCCTACTCCTGCAAACACAGAAATAGTTCATAGTTTACCCACCATCTCCATCACAGAGGAACATGTGGGTGAGTGCCTGCATGCCTGTCTAACTCTCACCCACAGTTACATACTCACTGTGTCTCACCCACCCTGCACCAGGAGCACTTCTGCTTCGTGGAGTGATCCATCAAAACAGAAAAGTCTTTTTGGATCAATGTTGTCCTTTGTGCCTAGATGAATCTAGGCACACCTACTACGATAGAAATAATCACATATCACAACATCAAAGCACACAAAGAGTAATATTGTAATGTCATTTTGGTGTTTGTGCAGGCGCTGGTCTAGAGTGTCCTGTGTGCAAAGAAGACTACCGCATTGAGGAGAGTGTTAGACAACTGCCGTGCTGTCACTTTTTTCACAATGACTGTATATTACCATGGCTGGAACGGGTATGTATAGCTATCATTGATTTTCCAAACTCTATATATTCCTCAAATCAACTCAAATAACCAGCAGCTGGCAGTTTCAGTGCGTCAGTAAAGTAGAGACTATAAATTACTGAGCAAAAACACAAGCAGCAATGCCTTGGGCACACTAATCTCTGCCTTCGCTGTAAAGACATTCCTTTGGTGCTGCTGTAAGTTGAAAATATGTTTTGAACTTCAGTGTTCTCTTACAGGCAAAAACAAAGAGCAGTCCAACATTAGAATGTTTAGTTTGCTATAAAAGCACTATAATACCATTTGGAAAGTAGTAAAGGAAAGGCTCAATGTGATAGCTAGACCGATAATTATACTGAACTAGTAACTGTTACATATGCCTGTTGGTGTGTGGCATTGTTATAAAAAATAAGCCAATTTAAGAGTTGATACTAACGACTTGTAGTACCGCATCAATCTAGAGAAAGTTACCCCATTCTCAGTCCTACCTCCTATGTCCTGATTGGACAGTTGTTGCTTGATTTATATGAGATGCTGCACAAATCTTAGAAATGACACCATTCAGGGAGCTGTCAAGACAATGCCAATTTGAGTGACTTTAATTGTAAATTGTGTGCAAAGTGCCGTTGCATGATGTTAGAAAATAACAATATTAGATTTTGACTCTTTATTTGAACACACTTGGTATGGAATTATTCATACTAGCTGCAAAGAAAAGGCTGATCAGATCATCCCTTATATCTGTGCTGTAGCACATGTGGATACTGTTGATCATCCAGAATAAAACAGAGTTTGAATTTGCCTGTGTAACATTTATATTGATAGTGAACAGAATAAGGACTCTGTTTTTTCCCACAGCGCAATACATGTCCTGTGTGCAGGAGGAGTCTTAATGAACAGCAAGTGGCCACAGTCCAACCAGGGTTATCAGAAGTGGACTTATTTCCCCCAGCCTCCTCCTCCTCCTCCTCCTCCTCCTCCTCCTCCTCCTCCTCCTCCTCCTCCTCCTCCTCCTCCTCCTCTTCCTCCTCTTCCTCCTCCTCCTCCTCCTCCTCTACCACCTCCTCGAGTTCACCTAGCAATGAGAACACTGCCAGCAACTAGCTGGAACACAAATGTGAGGGTCAGCACTTTCGTCATTTTTGCTATATGTAGTTATTTTAAGCTCTAGGAAGAATAAAGCAAAGAATGAGTGGGTCTACAACCAATAAAGCAAGTTACAGAAGTACAAACAAAATTGTGATGGCATCTGACTGTGGTGGGGGACAATAACACCGCAATTAATTTACCTTCCAACATGCTATAGAATAAAGGGGGGGGGGGGGGCCTCCACTAGGTCCATCCCTCATCAGGACCCGAGCCAGGACGGGCTCCAGAGAGCCGCACAGTATGGACCAAGGAGGGGAGGAGAAGACCCAAAGAATTAGTGATATGTAACAAGATACAACAAAATAAACCAGGCAGAGAGTGAAGAAGAGAGCAGGTGCTATTGCACTTCTATCGGTCCTGGGAGCGGGACAAGCTCCAGATGTAAAAATAAAGGCCCCATTCTGAAAACATCAAATCACGATTACTTCACATTCAATTTCTGCCAATAGATCCCTTTCAGAAGCTGATGGCCGACATCACAAACGTCACCTGTCTGCATCAAGTCAAGGTGCTGTACAAGTGCGGACAGAAGATGGCGCTACAACATTGATTTAAAAAAATACATGCAGAGGTCCCTTGTTCTCTGCTCCGATTGGACGGCTGTGCTGTCAGTCAACGGACCAGACCCCTGGTGTGTCTTTAAATACTCCAAAGGAAACTCAGCCGTGTACTCTGCCACTGTGAAAATGAATACGACTAATTCAAAATACCATTTTTAATAGCAATGTTCGCTTTATTCAGTTTGACTCAATCATCAAAACATTGACATACAACAACACTTCTGTGAGTAAGGCCATAAAAGGGTATGTGTTTTAAACCTGTGGGTTGCAGTTTCGTTTTGATGAAATGAACCATTTTGCACCGTTTTGTGTCCTCTGCCCTCAGCACGCCACATCTCCACGGCATAAAAACCCCGAGCCCCTTCCCTGCACATCGCTCTTCCTACCCCCGTCGTGCTCTGACGCGTTCTGTGCGCGCGTCGGGGGAATGTCCTGCAGCCCGTGAAGGCAGCAGCGCTCTCGCCGCGGCCCTGCTGATATCGGGGCTGAGCGCCATCACCAGCGGACACGAGCAGGAGGCGGCGCGGGGACACCAGCGCCACCGCAGCAGCGCCCCACGGCTCCACGGGCTCCACGGTCATCTCGCAGAGGCGATGGGAGACTGCGCCGCGGACCACTAGACGCGTTTCAACCGGTAAGAGACGTTGTGTTTCCCCCCCTCTCTGAAGCAGAATGAATCACTTCGGGGTTTGTTGTTTGTTGTTCTGTTTGTTTTTGTAACCAGGCGTTATTGTTGTTATCATTGACGTTTCTTCGCCGCGAACGTGCGTGCTAGCCGCGGCTCCATCAGGGGCAACACGGAGTGAGGCGTCGGCTGCTTTTAACCGCGATGCTCCGTGCGTGTTCAGTGAAACACACACACCGACGTGACGTCTGGCGTGTGGAGCCGGAGTGAAGAGGCAGATGTTTGATAGCACACGGGCGGCTTCACATCACCGTGGCGCATTGGTTTCGGATCCCCTCTGCTCCGTTGTTTACCAGGGTGTCCCCCTCTCCCACCACCACCATCAGCATCTCCTGCTGATGCGTGCTGGTGGAGTCAAGCTGAAGGACACAGCCTCGCATGATTCGGAGGCTCAGACCTGGGATGCTTTTGCGTCTGTGCATGCGGATGCAGCGGAGGGGACACACAGTGCTCGGCTGCATTCCTTCACATTAGCCGTGCGATGCAGGTGACGTGCACTGGCACCGCTCGCATACAGCCAAGCCAATCTGCGAGGCATTCGGTTGGGATTTCTACGGGAGAATGTGGTGATTGCTCTTTTCAAGATGTCGCAGATTCATATTTTGCAAGTTTCGCACGGCAGTACTGCATTTATAAAAAAACAGAAATACTTCCCTGTAGTACAAGTGCTCTTCCAGTCTTCCCCATCATGAAAGGGAAGTTTCTCCAGCTTCTCCTGTGGGAATCCAGTTGAAATGCACCAGGCTTCCCTACTTCAATTCCTGACAGCCCATTAAACCTGGCCAGGTCTGCACCACAGACATTTGTTCTGCACGTTCTCTTTGCTAAATTAGTGTAAATGATTGATTGACTTTTGCTCCTCCAGAAATGTTTCTTCATGAATCAGTCTCTGTTTTACAACATGCGACTAACAGGGCAAGGGCTGCTAAAGGTAAAGCATTCATTTTAAGTGGCAATCAAGGGAAACATGGAGAAACTATACTGTGTGATGTCACATTGGAATCTCTCTTCCTATCTTGCTGTAGAAGGACTGTTTTCAGAAATCCATCTTTGGATCTGGCCCACAGTTTGCTCCTCTGAGTCGAAGCTGCTTGTTTTTATGACTATGTGGTGATATGGTCGGCTGATGTCTACTGAGCTCAGGTGCTGCAGGTGCAGCATGTGGAAGGGTTACAGTGTACTGTTAGGCTCTGCTGCCCAGAGCATCAATCAATCAATCACATTTTATTTGTATAGCCCATGTCCACAAATCACAGTTTGGGGCTTAACAAGGTGCTATATCCTCTTCCCTATATAACCCTCAACAACAGTTAAGAAAACCTACAGCCGCATAAACATAGAAACCTCAGAGCGAGACGGACAGAAGTGCGAAAAGCCGCACGTGTAGCAGAGCAAATCAACAACATATTTACAACATTGATTAAGACAGTGTCTTACATAAATGGAGAGGTGTTTCAGTGTTTGAACTAGTTCTTTATTTATTTGTACAGCCCTTTACAACAATCCTTTCAGTGAACCAAAGTGCTTTACAATTACATAGTAAAATAAAAACAATAAAAGCAATAAAGTAGAATAAAATAAAATAAAAGTAAAATAATTTAAGTATTTATACAAAAAAAAGTCTGATAAAGAGGACGGGAGCAGTAATGACAATTGTCATGATAGAGGTATTGACAATAATATACGTATATGTGGGTAGGCATATTGTATATCTAAGCAGGTTAGTTGTAATCATCATCCATGATCAGATGCCGTCATGATTGTGATCCACCGTCACAAGTAGCAGTCTCGACAACTAAGGTTTTGAATAAGAGCGCTTTGTGAAATATTGTAATTTGTAATAGCTGTATATATGCACACAGACTCCCAGTAAAAAATTCTCTGGGTCTGAGGACTATTTATTTCATATCTGTTGAACGTTTGTATTCCTCCTGCCAAATTAAAAAATTCCATCTCTGAAATGAAATCCTTACTTCCACGTTTGTGTTAAATCTGGCGTTTTTCTCCAGTGGAGCTCTGTATTGCAGATGTCCCCATCTGACTTGTAGCAGAAAAAAACCTGCTCTTGTCAGGATGAGTTATGAGTTAAGAGCTGCTTGTTGTTATTCTCTGTGCTAGAGCTATACAATAGGAAGAGACATGCCTGGTATCACAGAGGAAAATCCATTGTGTTAAGCACGTTGGCCCATTTAGACAGACAGTTTTAAACAGCTTCATCCTTTTTACACTTGGTGAAACGCTGCCAAAGAGGCTTTGTTCCTAATCACAATTCATGCCATCACTGACTGACAGGAGGATACTTTGGGCCAGAAGGAGAGCTCTGAGCAGGCAGGTCATCGCAGAGAGGACAGTAGAGCACAGGAAACACACTTCAGTAGAAGAAGTGTGTGGATGTAGTGACAGCTAATGAGTTGCTTTTGTAATTTCAATCCTTCTGTGCTGGGAGATCTTTTGACTGGAAATTCATCCAGGTAGAAAGAATTCGTTTTTGCTACAAATGCAGAAAGTAAAAAGATTTTCATTAAAATTGAACAATGGGGTGAATGTTTTAATGCCCCGAATTTCTGTACACATGTATCCCTTTGCATTGCATGGTGCAGATCTGGATGCAGATTGAAAGAGTGTTGATATCTCAGAGAGGGGAATATACTTGGGTGTGAAGCGAACGTACAGTGGTTACATCATCCCTCACGTCACATCGGTCACTGTGCACTGTACTGTCTGGCTGAACAGATTTGGACTTGACTCGCAGCCAGTGCACAGAGCTGGTATCATCCATGGTGAAGCTCCAAACGTTGTTACTTCTAATCTCTGTTACTCAACAACTATACACTGTCTCAACAGTACACAACTGTGCACAGGTCTTGATGAGAGCATTTTACCACCAAGTCATGGCAGCTGGTCAAACCCAATTGAAGTTAATAACATAGGTCAGGTAATAACCTGAGATCCATGATAACTAAGTAAATGAAAAAGCAGCAAGTAGACCCTTTTTTTTTATTACAATAATTTTTAGCTAAAAAATGAACTTATTTACAGTATAAATATATAAATACCATATTAATATATATAAACAGGTAAACACAAACCAACTTTAAACACACATACCAAAAGTGTATAGACTCCTGACATTACAATATCTGGGATGCAGACATAAGTTGCAGAGAGCAAAAACAAAAAATATCTCAGAGGTCTTGCTGACTGTTGAATAATTAGTGATGGGAAGAAGATCTAAGGTGTTCTGTCTTCAAGTGAAATAAAATGTAAAATTCTTTTTTCAAGCAGATAAGCAGGAGATACACTGTGTTCTGGTTTCAGGAATCCTGTTTTTTGAACTTGTACATGCCTCACTAAAGAGCATTATGCAGTACACTCTTCCTGCTTTGAAATATGTTGCAGGGACTTCTAGAATTATTGTGCAGGTGTGATTGTATGCATCAGAGCATTAACTCAAGCATCAATGATTTACCATTAATCAAGTGCTTTAGAGGAGATTTAAAATTTTAAATCGTTTATTGTGGTAATGCCTTAAAATATAATTAACAGGCCATATCAGCCAGTCTTCAGAATATTTATGAAGTTTGCCAGTCAGTTTATTGTCACTTTCTACGTGGAAAAGTATTAGTGTTAAACAAAATCCTTGCTTATTGAATGAAACCCAGTTAGATTCATAACTAAATTGTCATCTCATTAACAAAATAATAATTAAAAACAACTTCTCAGCTGTAGAGTCCAGTCCAGGGGTTGACGTCATCACATGGAGCTCGCAGTGGGTCAGATGGCCCCGGTTCATGTGTTTGGGCTCGGGAATAGAGTCATCCTCTGCTCGGTGCTCAGCATCACGCCAGAACCTCAGAGGTCAGAAAGACGCCACAACAATGCAGTCCTTTGTGTCACGCCTCCAGTGGAGTGGGATGAAATGTGTCTCTCTTCCCTGCAGTTGTTGGCTGAGTCGTGACGTAGTCAGGCTCAAATGAAGTTATTGTTACAGATGAATAAATGTTGTAACACAGATGAATGCAAGCTGTGAGGAGCTGGGGGGGAGGTACGCTGACATGTGAGAGCAGAGCTACGGATCATATGATGGCCTCCGAATGCCTGCGATCCCTCCAGCATCTCCCTCTCACCGCTCCCAGTTTTCTTTTCACACTGCTAATTAAAAACCCAAAGGTTTCTCATCTTTTAACATTTTACACAATCCGTCAGCTTCATTAAAGAAAAGGAATGTTTGTGAGCCTGGCATATGCCGCTGGGTCATTGTTAAAGCGATATCATTTGAGGAAATGATGCGTGAAAGCGATACACTTGCATGAAAGCTTATCAGAACTGGGCCCATGGAGATGTCCATCTTAGGGGGGTTTCTTCAGAGGAATTCAATTAGCAGGAGTTGTTTGTCTGGCGTCACGGAGCTGGAGCGACACAGATCCTATCACAGCGATCACAACGTGCAAAGTCCCTTATCAGCCCACCACTTCCACCTGCCACGGCGCGTCTTTGTGTTTGAGCATGTGCACGTTGTCTCGTAATGAGCAAAGTCAGTCGCTGGTAGTTGAGTGTGGCTTCATTTCCTCTGCAAAGAATCGCATTTGCTCATTTACATGTGGAACGCTAGCAAGCATAGATTCCTCTCATATCCTGCTAAACATTTTCCATTTTTAATCTCCCTCACTTTTTTTTCTTAATCTCTCCAATTCCATTTAGCTCTCAAGTCCATTTAGCCTTTATTCAGGAGTTCAGTAGTGCATTAGAGCGCCTCAGACTATATTTAAAACCTTACCACTGAATGAATTGAGCAGAAATCTTTGAATTCTGCTAGCCACCACCCATCCTGAAAGTTTATACTGCTGCAGAAGCAGTGGAAAGCCAAGTGGCAGGCTCCTGTAACAGCTTTCAGCCATATGCGGGTGTCTGAGCAGCTCGCCAGAGATGCAAGGCATCATGTGGTGCATGTGGTGGTTAGAGGAGCAGCTAGGAGAGCAGCGAGTTCATACTCACTCCATGGATTATGCTTTCTCAAGGCTTTTTCTTGTCTATTGTACACTATATTTGTCCAGCTGAAATAACTGAGTGTGTTTTCAACAACCAGTGGCTTTTCATATTTTTGCTGCCATTTCACCAGTAACACAGACAGACTTCAAATTAATCAGTCCTGCTGTGTTAAGTTTAGTGGAGAGAAATAAAAGCAGACATCTTGAACTGAAACTGTCTTTTTATTTTGTCAAGTGCTGGTTGTACGAAGATGTTGAGAAATTGTGATGGATATTTCTTGACATCTTATTTGATTAAGAAAATACTTTTTATACTGTATAAAAATTAATTCCAGCAAATGCAGAGTGATACAATGTCTGCATGATTCATGGAAATAAAGACATTTCATATCAGTGCACAACACAAACAAAACATTTTGGTTTTGCTTAGTAAAGATTTTTCAACATATAAAAATCCATTATGACAACATACAATATCAAAATATCTCCACACTACTGAATTCTTCGAACCCTTCTTTTCAACAAGGTCCTCGTCTTTTGGGCCTTGGAGCTGTGTCACATTGTCGCATTGTTAACTTCGTCAGTCTTTCCCTGCACTTTAGCTTTTTTTTATTTTCGATAAAACTGATCGTGAAGGCCCTTTAGCAGCAGCACTTGCCACTCTTAAGTTAGCTTAATGCTGGCGACAGCAGCTCAGTGTTGTGAACGTCAACCAATGTTCATGTGTTCAGCTGAGGGGGAGGGGAGGGGTTGTGCCTGCCTGTCTGCAGCGGTGCCGTGTGAACCGGAGGAGGCGAAGACGGCACTTTTGGTATCGATACTGTTGCAAATGAGTATCTAATCTGACACTCTTTTTTACTGTTGATTAGTATCTGAGTATCTATTTTTTAGAAAACCCTTGGACTCTCTGACCACCTTCAGAGATGGTTTGTCTAATCGGATAACAATCTCTCGAAAGATACACTTGCTCTTTCATGTTGTGGAGCTCTTTCGGATTTCAATCTGATCACCAAAACACATAATCGGCACAGAACAGGAAACAGGACAGCTGGGAAAGTTGCAATTTATGACCAAACAAGTGACTGATAGAGATTTTTTATAGGACATAATGCAGGTTGTTTATGACGTATGTTTTAATTTTGTATTTGTAATCCTTATCTATTATCCTGCTCTAGTGATAACACAATTATAGGATGAAAAGTGTTTTCTAGTTTGCAGACTACCATCGAGTAGAAGAAGTAGATGAAAAAATTGGTCTTGTCAAGTTTGTTAATTAATCTCAACATTGTTCATAATCCTAAAAAACGACTTTCTCATCTCTGTGTGGCTACGATGAGGATTTATGCTTAAAAATGTGGAGTAGATTTCCTGTTCTCATGGGAAGTATGTGATATCTAGGATGAGACATGTTAATGATTAGCCAATCTCCTTAAAAGCACAGCGAACACTGGAGCATCCTTAAGCTCTCTGCCTGCCAAAGAATAATCCTGTGGGTGTCGATCTCCTCTCTGAGGTGACGGGCGAGGCGGACAACAGTTCACTACACTGTATTATTTATTAATGGCATGTTCACCATGGTGGCAGGCAGACTGATGACAAGTGTTTGCAATTTGAGGGGAAAACAAAAGTGCATTCTGAACATATGGTAATGGCCTTGAGGGTTTTAATACATGGTTAACTTGTGAAATGTTCAGCTTTTTTCTAATGTCATGTGAGTGACAAAGGCTGTATTCTGTCTCAACAAAGCAGGCCTGTGCCGGACGTGTCCAACTTTGTCAGAAATCTGCATTGCAAAGCAGCTATTATGCTTTATGTTTTCTTGGAATTTTAGTGTGACCATATGCTGCTTCTTGATCTCTCAGAGGCTTCATCTCATCTCAGAAAGTAACTGAGAGTAAATGCTTCCACCTCTTCCACTTTCCACTGCAGCATACAGCCTTGTGAACCCTGCATCCCCTGCCTCCCTCTGTGTGATGCTCTGCTCTCTGTTTGACTGTGCAGCGTCATTTCTCTGCATTGCTGATGCAGCTGCAAGATGCTGACAAAGGAGATGATTTCTCATCGTGGCTGTAGCACCATTTTGGCACAGGAGACCTGGGCCAGGCCCCATGCAGGCCGTGACACCGCCAAGGGATAAACCCATGTTGGCAGAGGCTTCAGGATGCTCTGGAACATGTTAAATAGCTCCCAAAAGCCAGACAGGTGATTCTCACTGTGACCATTTTGTATATACTGTGACTTCTTTAATAAATTAATATTTATACTTACTCAGGAGGCAGGGACAGGATCGTCTCAGCTCTTTTGGTTGGAATACCAACCATTGTCTTTGACTGTCTGTTTATTTTTATAACTGACATGCATGATCTCTCGTCCAACACTTTAGTTGGTGGCAGTTATGGCAAGAAGTTCTAACTTTTATTCAAACCACACTCCTCTCTGTTAAAAATAAATACTTCTGTCAGTCAAAACTAAAAACAAATCCCTAAAATTATAAAAGAATGAGTGGCTGGTTATTACATTTGATAACTAATTTAATTAAGTAGTAGTCAAAAATATCTGTCAATTCATCCAAGAACAAATGATGTTACTCTTTCCATTCATATGTTGGCTATTGGGTTACTGATATCCATAATTACATTTTTTATATCCGCAATTAACATATTTAATAAAGGTATTATTAAAAAATATTCCTATTTCAAAATGTTATAATCCAGTTGTTACGTTGAATATTGCGTATCTAAAGCTCAGAGTGGCCCCTGTGGGAATATAAGAAAAATAATAATATTTTGTTTGATTCGGCCATTAAAATTGAACTGAATTGAATACCTTTTACTTTTGTTTCATTCATCTTTTTGCTGTGGGTTTTTGTAAAGCACTTTGTAACCTTGTGTAGATGAGTGCTATACAAATAAAGTTATTTACACAAAAGCTGTTCAGTGCCTCAGACAAAACACCCTCATTTCATTTCTTCCTCTACAATGCTTTGATCACCTGGCAGCTTGGTTGTGCAGTTGACTTGTTTCTTGCACCTCTGCAGCTTCACTCTGGAGGCAAGTTAGCAGGTAATGTCATCAGAATTGTTATCATTGTAAAGATTTCACAAAGTCAGAAAACAACCTCTGGTAAATTTTCTATTTATCTTCAGCACACTGGTGCTCAGATTCCTCGGAGGGGCAATCCTCGCCAGTGTCCTTCTCGTTTTTACTCAACAGCTGAGTTTCCTGAGACAATTATAGAGTTTTAGGATCACCCTCTGCTGGACCACCAAAAGTTTTCAGACTCTCCGATACCCCTATAGAATTCAAACAGGCAACTCCATTGGAATATTTCTTTCCAGAAATGTTTGAATTTAGAATATGAAGTGACAGCGGTGGTAGATGGAGTACTGAATGCCTAATGTGTTGTGAAGATAATGGTCTATTTGAATCTGCTCCTGAGTGGTGTCTGTCAGTCAGCCTCTCACCGAGAGCTGGCAGCCCAGTGACTGTTCTGACCCGTCAGTCAAATCACATCCCTCAGGGCTCATGGGAACAATGCTCTAGCACAGGGGTCACCAACCTTTTTGAAACTGAGAGCTACATCATGGGTACTGAGTCATACGAAGGGCCACCAGTTTGATACACTCTTCTGAAATAACAAATTTGCTCAGTTTGCCTTTAGTTATATTATTATATTATTATTATTAATGATAAAAGATACTCATCTATGTGAAGACACTGATCACGTTAATGATTTCTCACAATAATTATCAACACTGACTTCACAAGGTGGGAAACAGATAATTTCAATATTCAACACTTTATTTCTATTAATCTCATCAATTGTTTAAATTTTCAGGTGATCACTTCTACAACATTTCATAAGAAAAATGTCCCATTTTCATGAGCCACTGACCAACCCTTTTAACAAATCAGAGTCAATAGTCAACATATCTTAGTCTTATTCTTAGTCAGCATATCAAATTTTAGACGCAGCTCACTGGTGAGTTGTGTTATTTTTAGAACAGGCCTGTGGGCGACTCGTGTGGTCCTTGGGGGCTACCTGGTGCCCGCAGCCACCGTGTTGGTGACCCCTCATCTAGCATGTGATAGATTTACCATAAACTCCATACCAGTGTCTCAGAAAAACCACAGGCAGGAGAACATATAACTACAGTGCTACCCCACAACTTGTAAGGTTGCTCTAAATCCATATAAAGGCTGTAGCCTGCAGCTGTAAGCTTTGCAAATGCAGCTATTATTGAAATGGCAAAGTGCCCTACTTACCCCTTAGAGACTAGCCTTGAAATGAACCAGAAGTGGGTGGCTGACAGAGAGGTTTATTCTAACTTGGAAAGAGCATGACGTGTCTGTGCGTACAAGGAAAGCCGTTGGCCGCCGCCACTAGAGACTTGGGTTCATTGCCCAGCAGGAGCACCTCCGGCTTGGCCCCTGGCCCCTGGTCCCCAAAGACTATGAGTGGCTGTGTTCATGGGTGGGAAGCCACTGAGGGACGGTGTCCCTGTCACTGAGACCGTGACTTCTGCAGACCCATTCAGGAAGTTGGCCTAGTTGGTTCCTGTCCTCATCAAGTGAAAAGGGCAGGAAGAAAGTGACTAAGAGGAGGTGACAAATCAAATCAGGCTGATACGCCAAGTCTGTATCCGTTTTAGGAAACTTTTCACTCCAAGAAATCAGTTCATAATTTCTCTTTTTATGCACTTGAAAGGCATATAGAGCCTTGGCATATGCATAAAAGCTGTATATTTGTGTTTAATATAAAACATATTATGAATAAAACTAATGTTTCCTTAAGTGAGAAACCTATTTTACAATCTTTCCTGTTGTTACTTTTTAAGTTTATACAGCTTTAAACAGCTTTCAAGGACAGCACCACTGGGAATCTTTTTTTTCTGAATAGTGCTGGAACCAATTAGATCATTGTGATGAATAGTGATTTAATCTAGAAATTGTTACCATACCTTGATAAATAACATTCAAAATTAGATGAGTATTCCAATTGTTGATACTTTTTCTGTGGATCATTTCATTGAGTAATTTCTGTTCTATTTTTAAGTCAAAGCTGGCTCTGTGAGGCTCTGGGTTCACAGCACTTACAGTGATTCTGAAACTCCTCTAATGGTACATAAACAGTGGAAAAGTGTATTAATAATTTCAACAGCCTATTTCCTTAAGATCATTATGTTTTATATGTTCATTGTCTCAGTCATCAGTGTACTTGTCATAGGTGAGTCATGCTTTTTTGGGCCAATTTGGCCAATTTAGACCAAAGTATTGACAAATAAATGCAGAAAAATTTGATAAATTAGCAGATAACTGATACTATCAATATTCTAAACAATTGCAGCCATATGAATGCATTTAAAGGATTGCAGAAGGTACTGCACAACTGCCAGAATATGCCACAGCTACTCCAGGCCAACAGACTGGGGTTGGCAGCGACAGTGGATACATACAGTTTATGGAATTGGCAGTGTACATACTGTACGCGGTGTGCCTGCCTTCCTGCCCACAAGTCTGGTACCTCCTGTATGGATCCTGCTGTGTGTCTGGCCTGTTCACCGGCCCACTCCTCTGTCCCAGGAGCAGAGCAGCAGCAGAATAACTGAACCCGTTGTACCTCAGCTGGTCATGTGACAGCACTGTGTGGCTGAATGACTTCCCCCGCTGCCCCACTGCCATTATGTTTTATTGCAAGGGTCTGTTGATGAAAAGACAGTCAGCCCTCGCTAAGGGGCTAGGGGGAGCACAAACTCGCAGCAAAGCCTGCTGGGAGCCTGTCGCCATGACTGCCTGGACCGATTGGGAGAGAGCGGAGAAGAGGAAGGAAGGAGTCCTCAGACATGTGAAGCAGCCAAATGGCAATTTTCTGCTGGTAAAAAAGACTTAAATCACATGTTTCAGCTGGAGTATTTTGGGACAGCCTCACAGTTTTTATGTGCAGACGTCTAAAATAGACGGAAAACAGATACCTTCAGCTGAAAAAGCTGTTTGGACGTTTGGGTAATACCACTTTACACACATCCCGCTATAGTAACCGTTGGCACCACTGCTATTTTCTGACCTTCCAATCTGAAATTCTTAAGAGGAGAGAGTAAAGATGTGTGATGACATTCAAAGTACCTGCAAGATGCCAAAGACTTAAGTGAAAAGGAAGTTTCAAACCGGAGTTCCTTCATCCTGTTGTCCTCAGTATCTTTCATATTTCTTTTGTCTTTTCTTCCACTTTGTGTGTCTTTGTGTTCTGTGTCATCTGCTGAGAGCCAGTCTTCGTTTGTGGCACTTCCCTATCCACATCTTCGCCTCTGCCATTTGGCAGTCACAGTGGGAGATGTTAAATTAAAGAGTGGTGCTTTTATTAATAGTAGATGTAGTAGATTAATAGTTGACTCAGCACTATTTCCGAAGAGACGTAGTACATTGTGGACATTGGACACAACGACATTAGTACACAAGACGAATAGCAGAGCTGCAATGGTAGCACATCAAAACCACTTTGACCATGGGAACATGGAGCAGATATACTCTGTGTGTGTGTGTGTGTGTGTGTGTGTGTGTGTGTGTGTGTGTGTGTGAAGCAGGTGGCTGCAATGCCATGATATTGGCAGTGTCAATAACCTTCATAACCATTCCACTTGAGCATAATTGTCGTCATAGATAAAAGATCTCCATGCAAACTCATTGACATTTTTCACGTTGTTTCCCATCATGCCCTGTCTCACTTGTGTTGATCTTGAGCAGTTCAAACCAAGTCAAATGAACTGTTCAGTCTGTGGAGGCCTAATCCAACCAATGACAGAACATTTTCATGTACTAGACCCCCACAAACACAAACCAGCAGCATCCACAGCTTTTCCACATGGGTGGCTGCCGTTGCAGGGCAAACAGTTGCATCACAGCAGAGGATCCACTTGCAGTGTCATTACCTCTACGCTCCAGCAATCAGTGAAGCCGCGGAGACAGATTAAATTAGATTAGCAGGGCTGAGCTTTAAAGTCAAATCAGCAGCTAATGAGTTCTACCATATTTGGCAGCAGAGGCGGCATAGAAAGGGCAGTTTGGAGATGCACCATGCAGTTAACCCCAGCCCTCCTGCCACACAGTGACTGCACTTTATAATTCTGCTGTCAGTCAAAGAGCTGGCAGCAACTGTAGAGTGTGTCCACTACTGCTGGAGATTTGTCCTGCAGATGAAAGAAACCATGTAGCATGTCAAAAATGCCCTGTCTGGTTTAGTTTGCAGCTCTGTTATCTCACCTTCACACACTTTACAAACCACTTATTGTGATCTACTGTAGAAGGTACTGTATGTAAAGGCATGTTCATTTACAAGAGGCAGCACTACTGAAAACACAAAAGCAGAATTTATGGTTGTCTATTTCTGTTCACTACTTCAGTCGCACATTTTTTTAATTGCCTGATATGCTAAGTCTTGTTTGTTTTGGAGTTCCATAAATGAGAGCTTCAGCTAAATGATATAACAGGTGAAGCAGTCTGGAGTCACTTTTCACTCCCGAATTGTTTTCTTCTTCTTTATTTCTTTTTGCCTGAAGAAGCACACATGCCAGATGGCATTGGGGGGTTATATTTTTTTTAGCCTACATTCCTAAGTGTCCTACATTTACAGAACAGAATCTCCACATTTACACCTGGAGAAGTGAATGGCTTTCTAACCTCCACCCATCTGCTGGAGAGGCAGAAAAAAATACTACTTAGCAGTGAAATGGGGCCATCATCCAGATGTTTGATTAAAGCTGGCTGCGTTTTGCAGCAACCTGTTGTTTAGATGAAATATTATATTCACAATGCTGACATCTTTCTGTGACTTTTTTTCCACCTGGTAAAACCTCTGTTTAGATATATATAACCTCTTCCTTATATATATAACCTCTTCCTTATTGCTTATCACACTGTCATTTAGTATTACTACGGTAATGGGTTGAAAAACGCTGTACTGACCAAAGTTAAGGCTGACGGTCCCTTGGCGTCACCCCAAAGCATTCTGGGGGAAAGGAAATTGCAAGACCTGTTTTCTTGAAGAAGCGTGAATGACGGCAGTTGGAACATGCTGTGGATATTCATATTTTATTGAATGGGACGATGAATAATTGAGCATCTCTGTATCCCTGCAGGGCCTCTGTTTTGGCGTCACACAAAGCAATGTGGAGGAAATAAAGATCCTGATACGCTGAAAACAAGAGGTATGACTCTCACACACTCCACTGGACTTGTGTACACACATGTGTAACTTCACACAAACACGCTCGTAGATGAACTCAGGCGTGTTTTCTCACCTCACCATTTGAGAACAACCTCATGCACTGTGCATGATGACAGCAGATGGATGGATGGTAAAGCTCATTCTGGAGAATTTTCCTTGTCTTTAGATGCATGTGGGTGACAAGGATTGCAGAGCAAGCACATGCACATTCTGTACATTAAACCATGCACAGATGCCCACCAGCTGGCAGCCACTAGCTGAGATTGTGTGCCAGAGGCAGGTCTGCTGTCCCGAGTACATCCACATACCTGTAGTGCATTAGCGTGGTCGGTGTATTCTATAGGGTGCACCATGTGTACAGCTCCTTCATAAGAGGAAGGTATAGAAAGTGCCACCTTGTGTGTCTTTTATCACTGAAGCAGCACTGTTATGTTTTAGATTGACTCGCAGCACAGCCAGTTCCCATCACAACCCCTTCTCAGCTGCGACTCAATCACCACTGTATCTGATTTCTCATGTTTCTCATCTTTTTTCTGCCTTATCACATGCAGCATATTTCCCGGCTAAAGATGTAGCAAATGAAACATGTTTCAGTTATTTCCTAATCCAAGTGTTTGCATGCTGGATCCTCGCTGGGTTAGACTGGAACATGATGGCACTGATGTCAGATTAGTCACAGCTAGCAGCTTTGTGTTCTTTGACTCTACAAGGCAGAGTGCAGTGACACAGTTCAGGACTATGGCAGCGCTTCACAGGTCTAAGATCTGCCTGCTTCCAGGTACATCATTTGCAAAGAGGTGCTCTTTAACACCACTCACTGATTATATAAAGAAGGGCTGATACTGTGGTAGGAACATGATGTCCTTTTCATTTGACTGAGAGTGCAGTGGTACACACAATACTTGTGGTTTGCATAGTTTGGTAACTGACAACAACAGCAGACAGACTTATATTGTGAAGGCAAGACTTATAGGACATTCTAAACACAGATGCTGTCATGACTCTTAATGTCATTAAATTGAGCAATCAATATTGACTTCATAATGATTAGTTAAAACTAAAGATCTTGTCTGTTGCCTCTATTTGGGATTTTGGGGTGGATGCATTCAGCATCACTCTCCATAAGAACAAAAAATCTTTATCTTTTAGAAGAATGTTGTTCATCCCTTTCTTAGAGTCCCATAAACAGTAGGTATCTATTAAATGAGCATGGAGGTTCATGCCCAGCCTTGAGAACACAAATACTTTGCCAGGAATTCTTACTAAGACACTAAATGTTGTTTTTTCACCTCATTTATCTTCCATTTCCACAATGAAAACAAGAATTTCTGATACTAAACCCATTTCTGCCAAACCGCTTTCTACCAGACCTTATCATATTTTTAGTTTCCTGAGCGGTTTCTATGGAGCGCAGCCCACATCAAGAACCTTCTGTTCTACACAGCTTCTCTTGTGCGACCTGTTGTGAAGCCTAATAGATGAGCGTGTCCGGCCTGGTCAGAGGCGTCTCAGTCTGTAGCTTCCTCTTTTTCAGTGTGAGCGGAACATCCAGCATTCTGATAAAGAAGACACATTGTGAGAGGTCCAGCACAGCAATCAACAAACAAGTATAAATGGAGCATTTTTGGGGGGTAGATTTCATCAATGGTTTGGTGCAAACAGGCTAAACAAGGGAGGTCTTCCTGGAAACTGGAGTCAGCTGAGGATCTGACATTCATAGCAAGAGTGTTCATCTTGCACGCTCAGTCATCACGGCGCTAATAGCTCCTTTATTATGTGTGCTACAGTTCCCTACAGTGCCTCTGCGTGTTACACTGCTCGACAATAGAGCCAGCAGAGCGGGCTTGTTGCAGTGCAGAATCGCAGTTTTGTGTGTGACTCAGCATTATTTCGGAAGAGCCATAGTACATTGTGGACATTGGACGCAACAAAATTAGTACACAAGACAAATTGCAGAGCTGCAATGGTAGCACATCAAAACCACTTTGATGGAGCAGATATACTGTGTGTGTGTGTGTGTGTGTGTGTGTGTGTGCCTCAGTGCTCATGCTGGGTGGGTGGCATTGTAAGCTGGTGAGAAATGGAAAATGAGACACTGGTTCCAATCGTGTGTTCATGCTTCTTGCTTGTGAAAGAAGAGCTAAACTACACTGAGATAATTATCCAGACATTGATATTCATTGCTACAATAATTTGCAGCCATGAAACAAACACTTGTGTTTGCCCATTTGCATCATCACAGCTCCAAAGCTCTCCTCCTCCCTTCTTGTTGCATCCAGGATAATGAGCAACTGTGCACTGAAATGTCAGCTTTGCCATCAGACTGTGGCTTCATTGTGGTTTCCAGTTTTCCTGGTGGTAGGGAGATGCAGTCAGTAATTACACAAGGTGCCTTCAATGAACGTAGTTAAGCTACACTCCATTATATTGACACATCTGGTGGCATTGCTTTTCCGTCCTCTGCCTAATCCAGATCACCATAGGCGCGTCCCACCACAGTTCCCACAGGATGACCTATACATGTCAGCTCTCCATGCTTTTTACAAATACTGTGATAGACTACACTCTTTAATGAGTAGTGAGTGATTCTACTGTATATAGACCAGCATATATTGAGTTGTGATCACCATTTTGTAGTGCTGTATGGTTAAGAGAATAGAAAAAAAAGAGCTAAACGTGAATAGGACAGATCAACTGAGAATAGAACTTGCAAAACTGTGTGACAAATTAATGAAACCCTTCAAATCTGGCTTAACAAAAGGCAGAAGCAATCAGAAAAACCTGAAATTAAAAAAAAGTTGTGTGAGTAGAGAGTAGTGTTAGGCTTGGTTACTGAGTTGGACCCCAAAGCAGACGCGGACTGGTGGTTTGCGGTTTTAACAGAGTTTATTTATACGAACACAAACAGGAGCAGGCTGGGGTGGCAGGGTGCAGGCTGGCTCGAAGATCCAGGGTGAGACGAGGATGAATGGAGGAGCAGCGAGGCGCACGGAAAGGCTGGGTAGAAGGAAGGAGATACGAGTTGTTAGTGAATATCCATGAAACGAACACGGGAGTCGAGGACATCGATAGCACATGAAGATACCGGACGGGACGGAATAATCTGGCACAGGAGTGGAGTCAGGACCAGGCTTTTATTGTGGGGATGATGAGGTGATAGAGATCAGGTGCGCCTCGTCGCTGCAGCCAGGAACCAGCCACGCCCCCTTGCCACACACACAACCTGCACTGAGAAAAACAGAAAAGGGGAGGGGGAGAGACACCACAACAAAACACCAAACAGAAATCACCACAGTACCCCCCCCTCAAGAACCGCCTCTTGGCGGTCTACCAGGCTTGTCCGGGAAACGAGTGTAAAAGTCAGTGAGGATAGTGGGGTCAAGAATAAAAGCACGGGAGACCCATTGACGTTCCTCCGGCCCATACCCCACCCAATCCACCAGATATTGGTAGCCCCGCCCTCGCCGACGTACATCCAAAACCGCCCTTACCGTGTAGGCCGGATGGTTGTCTATTACCAGGGTGGGTGGAGGGGGCTCGGCCGGAGGGCTTAGAGGGCTAGAGGACACTGGCTTGAGGAGAGAGACGTGGAAAGCAGGGTGGATCCTTAATGAAGGGGGAAGCTTGAGTCTCACCACACATGGGTTAATGACCCGATCGACCTCATACGGTCCAATGTACCTGGGGGTCAACTTTCGGGACTCCGTCTGGAGGGGTAGATCCCGCGACGACAACCAGACCTTTTGACCTGGCAGGTACACAGGAGCAGGGGTGCGATGTCGATCGGCCAATCGCTGATTGCGGGCGGTGGTGCGGATGAGTGCTGCCCGAGCCTCGCGCCAGACCCGACGAGCGCGTCGGAGGTGTGCCTGGACGGATGGAACTGCCACGTCAGTCTCCTGGGCTGGGAAGAGTGGAGGCTGGAAGCCATTGGCGGCCATGAAGGGAGACATCCCTGTGGCAGAGCAGACCAGGGAGTTGTGGGCATATTCGACCCAGGGAAGGTGGATGGCCCAGGAAGCCGGGTGTTGTGCTGTCACGCAGCGCAGGGCCGCCCCCAGATCCTGATTGGCCCGTTCTGTCTGGCCGTTGGTCTGCGGATGGTATCCTGACGATAGGCTGGCCGACGCCCCCAACGCCTGGCAAAACGCCTTCCAGGTCCTGGCTGAGAACTGTGGCCCCCTGTCCGACACGATGTCCATGGGGATGCCATGTATCCGGAACACATGAGTGACCAGTAGGTTGGCGGTCTCGAGGGCGGATGGAAGCTTCGAGAGCGGAATAAAATGAGCCGATTTGGAAAATCGGTCAACTATGGTCAGGATAACGGTGTTCCCTTCAGAGGGGGGTAGGCCTGTGATAAAATCCACCGCTATATGCGACCAGGGGCGGTGAGGGACGGGCAGGGGGCGCAGCAATCCCGCAGGAGCCTGATGGGACGCCTTGCTCCGGGCGCAGACAGAACAGGCGGCGACAAACGCCTTGGTATCCGCCACCATGGAGGGCCACCAGAAGCGTTGCTGCAGCAGGTTCAGGGTACGGCGACATCCAGGATGACAGGAGATCCGGGACGAATGTCCCCACTGAAGGACTGGGGATCTGACAGACGGGGGAACAAACAACCTGTTGGGTGGACATCCTTCTGGGACAGGCTGATCCCTCTGGGCCCCCTGGACCACACCTTCAATCTCCCAACCTGCTGCTCCCACCACACAGGAAGATGGTAGTATGGTGCTCCCAGACGTGTCCTCAACCGGAGGGGCAAACTGACGTGACAGGGCATCAGGCTTTATGTTCCTCGACCCCGGACGGTAGGTGAGGGTAAAGTTGAACCGCCCGAGGAACAACGCCCACCGAGCCTGGCGCGAGTTGAGCCTGCGGGCAGTGCGCAGGTAGGACAGGTTCTTATGGTCAGACCAAACAATAAACGGGTGAGTAGAACCCTCAAGCCAGTGCCTCCATTCCTGCAGGGCCAGGACGACCGCCAACAGCTCCCGGTTCCCCACATCGTAGTTCTTTTCCGCCGGGGAGAGCTGGCGGGAGAAAAAGGCACAAGGGTGCTGCTTCAGGTCCGTGGTGGTGCGCTGAGAGAGCACGGCCCCCACCCCGGAGTCGGAAGCATCCACCTCCACAATGAACTGGAGAGCAGGATCCGGGTGAATTAATACAGGAGCAGAGGAAAATAGTACTTTGAGTCTGGAGAACGCCACCTCGGCTGCCTGTGACCACACAAAAGGAACCTTAACCGATGTGAGCCTGGTGAGGGGTGTAGCAACTCTGCTGTAGTCTCGGATGAACCTACGGTAAAAATTGGCAAACCCGAGAAATCTCTGTAGTTGCTTCCTTGATGTAGGAGTGGGCCATTCGGCCACTGCCTTAACCTTGGCAGGGTCGGTCTTGATTTGCCCCTTCTCCACAATAAATCCCAAGAAGCTCACAGAGGATACATGAAAGTTACATTTCTCCGCTTTAACATATAGTCTGTTTTCTAGGAGTCTTTTCAATACCATGTTCACGTGTTGAATGTGCTCCTGAGTGGTACGTGAAAAAATCAAAATGTCATCAAGGTATACAAACACAAAACTGTTGAGCATATCTCTCAACACATCATTAATGAGAGTCTGAAACACGGCAGGGGCATTAGTGAGGCCGAAAGGCATAACCATATATTCAAAGTGTCCCAGGGGAGTGTTAAACCCCGTCTTCCACTCGTCCCCTTCTCTAATTCTCACTAAGTGGTAAGCGTTGCGAAGGTCCAACTTGGAGAATATAGTGGCCTTATGCAGGGGACCGAAGGCAGAGTCAATGAGTGGGAGGGGATATTTGTTCTTGACCGTGATATCATTGAGGCCCCTAAAATCAATGCACGGGCGAAGTGATTTGTCCTTCTTCTCCACAAAAAAAAACCCTGCCCCCAATGGTGAAGAAGAAGGACGAATAAGTCCTGTAGCCAATGAGTCTGTGATATAGGTCTCCATGGCCTCTCTCTCTGGTCTAGATAAATTATACATTTTACTGGAAGGAAAAGGGGCGCCAGGTAGCAGATCTATACTGCAGTCATAAGGTCTATGGGGAGGAAGAGCTACTGCTAACTCCTTACTGAATACCTCCTGGAGGTGATGGTATTCGGCAGGAACCAAACTGAGATCCACTGGCGTGGGCGGAGAAGGTGCGGTAGTCAGAGTGGAAGGAAAGGCGGAGTGTAGACAGTGAGAGTGACAAAATGAACTCCAATTAGTGATGGAGGAGGAGGACCAGTCAATGTGAGGATTGTGAAGTTTTAACCAAGGGAGACCTAACACTACTGGGGAAACCGGAGATGGGATAACATAAAAAGATATAGCTTCATGATGATTTCCGGAGAGCTGAAGAGAAATGGGAATAGTGCGATGAGTAACTTTAGCTAGGAGTCTACCATCCAGGGCGAACACCCTCTTAGGCTGCGGCAGGAGCTGAGAGGGAATTTTGGACTGGGTAACCAGTTCGGAGTCAATAAAATTGTCATCTGCCCCAGAATCAACTAAAATAGACAACGGAAGGGAGGTCTGATCCCAAGACACAGTACCTTGCAGAGTCAGGCGAGGAGGAGACGAAACAACAGCAGAATGGCTCACCAGTGCTCCTCTTGTGGCTGGTGAGCCCCCCCTTTTGGCCGAGATGGGCAGAGCGTAATCCGATGACCGTCCAGGCCACAGTAAAGGCAGAGTCCAAGGAGATGGCGACGTTGACGCTCCGTAGGTGTGAGTCTCATCCTCCCCAGGTGCATAGGTTCCTCGATGTCGAGGAGAGCAGGTGTAGATCCAGGAGGAATCCTGTTCGAGGAGGACGTCGGCAGCGGAGAGGGCGCAAGCCCCCGATGGTGAGGGCTCATTGTCCGCATCACGGGAGGGGTATGGCTCGCCCTACCGGATCTCTCCCTGCGCCGCTCGCGGAGACGATTATCTAAACGTGTAGCTAATGAAAACAACTCATCTAGAGAGGTCGTCTCGTCACGAGCGGCCAACTCATCCCTCAGCTCGTCCCTTAATCCCCGGAGAAAAACCCCCTGAAGCGCTTGCTCATCCCAGCCACTATCGATCGCTAGAATGCGGAAGTCGATCGAGTGGTCCGCCACGGATTTCTCTCCCTGACGAAGAGAAAGGAGCCGGCTACTGGCCTCCTTACTACGCAGAGGATGGTCAAAAACTTTTAGGAATTCCTCGGTGAACGAGGAAAAAGAAAAACAAATCGGCGAATTGCTGCGGGAAATGGCAACAGCCCAAGCCGCGGCTCTCTCCGACAACAAACTCATGACGAAGGCAATCCGCGACTTGTCTGTGGAGTATGTTAACGGCTGCTGGTCGAATACGAGGCTGCACTGATGGAGGAATTGTCTACCTGAGCCTAACTGCCCTGCAAACCTGGCGGGTGTGGGGATGAACGGTTCCCGGGGCTGTGTGGGAAGAGCGACCGGAGAAGCTGCTGGTGGAGATGCTGGAACTGGAGCGGGAGCGGGAGCGAGCGCCGGAGTCGTCAGCGTGGAGAGGTGAGTAGTGAGCTGTTCCATGCGGCCACCGATCAGTGCCACGTTGGAGGTAAGGTTCTGTAGAGTCTCCATTACCTCGTTCAGGGCTCTCTCGTGCTGCCCAACACGAGTTCCTTGGGACGAGAGAGCTTGTCTGAGTTTTTCCGCATCCGCGGGGTCCATTTTTGGCCAGATTATTCTGTTAGGCTTGGTTACTGAGTTGGACCCCAAAGCAGACGCGGACTGGTGGTTTGCGGTTTTAACAGAGTTTATTTATACGAACACAAACAGGAGCAGGCTGGGGTGGCAGGGTGCAGGCTGGCTCGAAGATCCAGGGTGAGACGAGGATGAATGGAGGAGCAGCGAGGCGCACGGAAAGGCTGGGTAGAAGGAAGGAGATACGAGTTGTTAGTGAATATCCATGAAACGAACACGGGAGTCGAGGACATCGATAGCACATGAAGATACCGGACGGGACGGAATAATCTGGCACAGGAGTGGAGTCAGGACCAGGCTTTTATTGTGGGGATGATGAGGTGATAGAGATCAGGTGCGCCTCGTCGCTGCAGCCAGGAACCAGCCACGCCCCCTTGCCACACACACAACCTGCACTGAGAAAAACAGAAAAGGGGAGGGGGAGAGACACCACAACAAAACACCAAACAGAAATCACCACAAGTAGTCCACTAACCAAAGGTCTGCAATTGGGCTCCCCCATTCCACGTGCCTTGGGCAAGATACTGAACCCTCCAGCTGTGATGAGCTCAATGTAGCTCTTAATCTTTCTAGACAGTTAGTAGGTAGGAGTGAAGCAGTGAGTGATTTCCGACACAACCCGTGTACTGGGATCTGTTAGCATTACTGCCAGTGAACAAGTTCTACAATTGCTCATTAGTAATGATGTTTGAAATGGTTTTATATATATATATATATATATATGCATATATATTATAACTTGTATTCACCTTTTACTTTGCTGTCAAATCACTTAGTAAACTCTGTCTTTAAAGGTGATATATAAATAAAATGTGTTATTATTGTTATTATTTTGGCCAGTTCTCCCTTTTTCAAAGGTTTTAGGCATCTAGTTTGGATGTTTAGGGTGAGGGGCTAGGGAATGTAGGGTGAGGGTTATGTAAATGGCATTAGGGTTAGGGTTACTCATGTAAATGAGTGTCCTTACTAAGATATAAGTTCAAATGTGTGTGTGTGTGTGTCTCAACAATTCTCCTCCCCCCTGCAAGTCCACATTTCTTAGGTTTAAGGTGTAAGTGCATTTTATGTCGCCATATGTCACAAAGCAGAAATCTTTACAAAAACAGACCAGACTGAGCTCCCTGTCTATATGTATGCAGATAAAATGTCAAGGCTGCCATATGGCCAAGGAGAAGATGACATAACAGGGATTTATATTAGCCAGTTTGAAAAAGTAGAGGTGGGAACAGCAGCAGCTATAGCTCCTCATTGACAAGCCTTTAGAGTTACTGCCCAGCCTGCTGAGAGTCTTGACAGGTATATTGTCACAGAAGCTTCAAGAAGCTGTGGCTATACCAGGCCTCCCAATGGCTTCACACTCGGATGGGCTTATTATGAACACGGCTGCACACAGGCTAACAATGAAGTCTTTCACTTTAACGTGGCAGCACTGAAAACCTCACGCAGACACATTTCTGCATTGCAAATTAGCCTAATCTTAGCCCACCCAGGCAAGATGGCCATCGATCCCACAAAGACAACCCCATAAATCCCATCAGGTTTAGAAATCACTTCACAGAGCTTCATTTGTTTAAATCCATCGTGAGGCTTTGATTGCTCAATGCTCTCAGTGTTCCTGCTCACCTATGTCATTATGTGTTATTTACTCATGTACTGACTGAAGGTTGTCAAGTGGTCCAGTGCTGTTAAATGGTGCCAACACCAACACTAAGAAAAGAGCGCTTTTGATGTTGCACTGCAGGCTTCCTCTGCTCTGGGCAGTGTGGACTGTCAATAACGCAGTTTCCATCAGTGCTCCACATGTTGGAAGTTTAGTGGCGACGTGGTTTTAATTATAATGGGGGGGCTGTTGGGCTGTGGCCATATGCAGGCCTTAGGTCCCCAGGGACTAAGCCAGGGGCTTAATGAGCAGCCCCACAGGAATTAGTGCTACTTTAACCTCAGTGTTCAGACTGCTGGAAGAGGCCCACTGCTCATCTGATTTACTGCCACTGATGGGTGGAAGTGGAGGTGCAGCAAAGGAGGGTGGGACCTCCACAAGTCTGTTAACAGACATGTTAACCTTCTTCTTCCTAACATGAAAGTATCACAGTTATTTCCACCGATATAATAGCAGTTTCACTACTGATAACAACACTCTACTCTTTTAATACCTTACTTTATATTTATATTGGAAACAAAATGAAGAAATAGATTCAATATTCACATTTTTCTACAAAACTTCTATTTAATTTAGCAAAAGAAGCTTGAGTTCACACATAAGCAGCTGTATAAAAACATCATTCTGATTGAAATCAGGATCTGTTTAAACTATAAGATTACGAATGATGTCAATAACAAATGGCAGCTGATGATTTACACAGAACATTTGTTATTTGAAGTGATCACAGCGTGCACATGCACCGGATGTCACAGACCGAGTTTCAATAGTCATTCACTGTTTCAGCAAAATAATATTTCAACCTTACACAGTCTTCTTACAGCATGATGCTGCACTGTGGAGTATAAACAACAGCAACACCTCTCCTGGTCATAAAAGCCGACGTGTTCTCAGCGTCTCAGCATCTTTTGTTGGCAGGTCATGAAGCTCGCTCTGAGCTCTGCCCGAGGTTCACATGAAATCAAGTCATGTTTTTGATCAGTGCAGTGACTGTGTCATCATTATTACTGTTGTTTTTATTTCAAAGAAGCTGCTCGTTTTGAATTTTGCTGTTGTTTTACACACACATGCCCCTAAATACATTTCACAGTTTGCTCTCATACTCAGGTCCTCTTTGTGTGATTTAATCACAGAACAGTCACATCCACGCTGTAATGTTTTTTATTTCCTCCCAAAGCCTGTGATGTGAAGACCAAGTTCTGCGACTGAATATTGGAGAGTTTTTTTATTTGCACCCCAACAATAAGAGCCACAAGATAGAGGCACAGAAACAGTGGTGATATTATGTTACTGATGTGAGCTAAGGTCAGGAGCAGACAGAACAAACCACCACAACAATGACAGCATACCATCCATGGCAGCGCCTCACATCCATGACATGATCTCAACAGTCTCAGCATGGTGACCTATGTCAGCATGTAATTTGTTTGCACTGTGCAAATTCAGAAGCTCTAGTGCTCATTGCACTGTAAACATTACCTAGACAATTTGAAGATAATAGCTTCAGTGAATGGCTTCTTAAAGGTACAGTGTGTAGAATTTTGTCATAGTGTTGAAATTGCATGTTGCAGCTTAACACCCCTCACCTCACCCTCTCCTTCCAAACATGAAAAAGAAACTGTGGTAGCCTTCATTTTTCATTAAAATTCAAAAAGTGTTTAGTTTGTCCAGTCTGGACTAATGTAAAAAACATGGCGGCCTCCGTAGAGAGGGTCCCCTCGATGTAAATATAAAGTATTTGAATATAAAGGGCCTTTTCTGGGGTAAAGAAAACTACAATTCATACAATTTAGATGAAATGAACTAGTGAAAACATCATGAGGATTATTCTACATTAAATTTCTGCCAATAGTTCCCTTTCACCTAAATCTTACACACTGGACCTTTAATCTACCATGGATTTTTAAATAACACATTCACGACTACACAGGAAACAACACAGGAAGAAGGATGTGGGGCAGAGAGTCTGTATTGATTAGCTTCACATTTCCTGTCATATTCATTCTGAAATTAATATCTAGGCTCAGAAAGTCCCTGCATGCAGGTGCTGTAGACTATGTGAGCACTATCTAATCTGACAGGCTCCCATTATGCCATTACTGTTATATCAACGTCATAGCCCTCGTCAAACATTATCTGTTGATTGATCTTACTGGAGCCCACCCGCCATATTGTACTGTAGCCTCAATACAAATCAAGGAAACACAACAGGAGGGCAAATTGCATCAGGCCTGCCTCCCTCATATAAAATGACTGTGGTCCAGGATGTAGAAGAATACACAGTTTTGGTGTCTGTGATACTTAGCACATAATGCTTCCATCACACAAGGCGCATGGATTTTTAAAGTTGTAACAGTATCTGTGTTTCATGTATAAAGCTATTTCTAGATGTATTGACTGGAGCTGCTTGTGCTCGATGTCGCCCCACCTAAGGACAGATGAGGCCTCTCCAGAGAGCGAGCTTAGCAGCAGCAGCAGGGTTGACAGGCTGTGTTCGTTTCCACGTGGCTTCACATGATTGAACTATGATTGATGGTCAATCAATCACACAGGAAGCCCCTGCAGCCCATCACTCAGCCTGCCCTCAAACCAGCAGAACTGACCCTGCTCCTCCTGTACCACCACTGTCCCAGCTGTCAGTTATCTCCAATGATGGATTCTGCTCTAGTTACACTTTCACCAGGTTGTTGTAGTTGTTGACAGTTGGTCTACACTTTGATTTAATTGATACACCCCCCCCCATCAGCCCTGTCAATTGCTAGAAGATTACTTCTTATCGTCTCGGCCTCCGCAGTGAGAGCATGGGCAGGGTGCATGCAGGCAGGCAGGCCAGTATGTGACAAATACACCTGCAAATTCAGTCTGAATGAATTGATGGGTCGTGTTTATTACAGCCATGCAAGGGCCACCCACCGTTTTTATCATTTTCTTATCAGACAAGTTTATTTATTGCTGGAGCTGAAGAGGATTTCAACAAATATGACAAAAAGTATTTCAGAAACAACTTACCAACCCTGCTCAGACCTACGTGCTGACCCCTGAAACTGACTCTCAATCCTCTCATCAAACTCTCAGTCTGAATAAACTTTATTGATTTATTGAGAAAAGAATTCTGCAAAACAATAACATGATATGCTCATATTGACCCAAACTGCAGGTCAGTAAACAGCAACACTAATTAATCTTCAAGGCCTATATACTGCATGCCTGTATTTATGTGATTTACTTTTCATGCCTTTTATTTCAGGGATAGATTTGAAATCATATCTGTCAATTTATAACATTGCTATTATTTTTCGCTCATTGTGTTTGCATTGGGTTTGTGTACTCATGTATATCATCCATATAAACCATTTGAAGACAAAGAATGATGAGCCTTAAAGATTATCCCCCAGCCGGAACACAGTCTTGTTCGGAGATGCTGAGCCGTGGGGGCGTTTCAGAGTCTGGGTGCTGTCTAGACGCTGCTGCCTCTCTGTGCAGGAACGTGCTGTGCTGAGCCAGGCAGCTGCACACACTGACTTGGGGAGTCACAGCTGGATCACGCTGTCTCCTTAGAGGCACATTGTATTCTCATATCAGAGGTCAGCCACTCACACGTGCACACACTGTTATTATAACATACATGTGCATTTTTATCTTTGTTGATACATTTTTGAAGCAGTTGTGTCAAAGACTGCATAATGTGTCAATGTCAACACTCGCTACCAAAATGTGTCCTCGTCCTGCATCATTCACAGTCTCTTAAATCATGGTGGCTACTGCGTCACTTTCACTCTCCAGACTCCAGTCTGGCTTGCAAGCAGAGCAGGGACCCATAGCACTCACTCTGCTCTGGAATGTGGTAACCTGGCAACGCGGCTATAGAGACACATCACTGCGTTGGATCGGTGATGGGCAACCGCGCCTCATCGGTAAACCCTGCTTCTGAGGGGCACGTGCGATGCCACCCTCTGAGCTTTATCAGCTGTCGGTCATGAACAGACATGTTTTGATGTTTTAATATCACAACTCCTCTGTTACTTTGTGAAATGGAAGATACCTTTTGGACTTTTCACATTTTTCGACAGGACGGTGCATGCGTTAAAAGGAGAACGGGGAAGACATACAGCAAAGGGCCGGGTTGGAACTGAACCTGCAGCCTTTTTAATTTGTGAAAGAGACTGAAATGAAAAATGTTTAAAAACAAGCGCAAGCCAGCAAAACATATGTGAAAGCATAGAGTGCTTAAGGTTAGAAGTGGTGGGTGGGGTCGCCCTGGTAGAGTAGTGATTAAGATTGTACACCACATAACCACAGCTTCCCTTTGCTCTATCTATTCTGCCATTGTCAGCCAGCATTACAGGTACAGGTACAGGAATTTAATTTGTCATCAAAAAAAAAAAGTCTGTGAATTTTCAAAGCAATGTTTTATATGATTTGGCCAAACATCATTTTATGATCATTCAAAGACTGCATTTTTGTTCTCAAAGTGTCAATATGAGCCAGAGCGCAGAGATTAATAAGGTAAATGTAAAACATGCAGTCTGTAACTGTGGTGCTTTCTTTTCATCTGCAAGGTGAGGGATGGTTCTTGGTTCTCAAGAACAGAACAGTGTGGCATCAAACTAATTTCCCCAGTCTGAAGGCCATGAAGAATGTATGTGGCTGTTGGGTATTAAAACATGCATCTGCTGTAAAGGGGAAGGCATAATGGCTCATGTGAATGGCTGTGTAGTTCAAAAGAAAGCTCCCTGCCTTTCTTCTCATGTTAGAGGCTGCCTGCACAGATGGGGTGGAGCAGGGAGGATGAGGAGCAGCATGAGCCAGAGTCAGACCCAGGCATCTTTGACTCCAGGTTGGCTGAGTCAAGGAAGTGAAACTAAAGATGATTTGCAGAGAGTTGGAGCGGGACACAGAGGCCTCCTTGGCCTATTCATAGAAGGACTGATCAACCTGGTTCGAAGGCACTTTATCAGCATGTCTGCCTTCCTGGAAGAAGTCAGCGGTTTCTCCACCATCAGGGGGCTGAACCATACTATTACACAGCTCTCGTACAACATTGTTCACAGTGAGGTGAATGGAAACTTTGAACATTTGAGGCTTTGAACCACATCCTGTACGCAGGCATAATGACGATGCTGAGATGTTTGTCTAACATGGAGGTTGAGCAGAGTGTTGCACTCCCTGCACATCTGCACATCTGCACATCTTTAGGCTGGTTCCACACCCATAACTTGAAATGCTTAGTTAGTGCAGCTTTTGTTGTTTTGTCTGTTTTGACCTTTGGTTTGTTTTTGTTATATTGGTGTAGTTCCTTTAGGCATGTAGGCCCTCAGGCATTGTTATTGGCAAACTGTGTCCTTCTACAGGCGGTTCTATGAGTAGAGAACAATCTGACACTAAGATGATGAGGACAGAAATATGTTCTAACAATTGTTTATTTCCTGTGGAGCATGCAGTAAGTGCTGCATCCGCCTCAGGATGTTCTCAGTAATCTGAGAGTGTCTTGAAAGTAGGCCTTTCCTGTACATTTCACTCTTAATAAGTTGAAAGGGACACTTTGATCTACATTGTTGATCTGTAAGCTGCTCTAGGACGGGCATTTGTCTCTCGCTGACTCACAGTACAATGGAACTAATGGTTCAAACTTGTATGATCCAAACGTCATAAATATTGGTAATATTAGTAATAATAATAGTATTTGTAATTGTGAATAGAATAGTAAATTATATCCCTGTATCTAATGAGTGTTACATCTTTCAAAGGACATGCAACACTTGATTCCACAGTACCTGACATAAGAGCATTTTCAGCTCTAAACTTATGTATATGGTTCTTTAATGTAATGAAGAAATTTAATGGGAACAGGTGACAGCGTTACAAGTCCTTAGGGAGATGTAAAATGTCTGTGTGCACATAATAAAAAAAAGGCCTCTTCTTTGCGCCCCGTGTGTGTTGTGGATTTCCAGCTGCAACAACAACAGCAAAAGTGCCGCAGGGCTCCATCATCAGTCATCGCTAGCTAGATAGGTGCGAAAATTAGCAGTTGGTTAATCAATATGAACAGCTCGCGGTGCTAATTTTCCAGTCAGGCACCATTAAACCAGAGCAGAGGAAGAGGCCATAACAAGATGGGTTCAAACCGGAAAGGAAATAACTGAGGACACACTGTATGAGAAGGGTGTAGTCTCCTCATCTCTCCACCCTGATCTGATTTCAGGTATGTCATCATATATTTGTTTATACATGTCTTATGTAACTTTTTGCTTTTATCAATACACAAAAAGTTTCACCCCTCCAAATCTTGAAAACTTTTTTGTGGTTGTTTATGTACAAATTAGAAAATACGTGGGTGGAAAACCACGTCTTCACTACAATCTCTAAATTATCAGCATTTAGTTTCAGGTTGGGGTTCGACAATGTCCTGAGAGTCAAGTCTACATCAGTTTATCATCAGTACAATAACATGATTGTTTGGCTTCTATAAAGCACACTATTGGCTTATTAGTGAGAGCGATAGATATGTGTCATACATGTGTCTCTTTAGGTGGTTTTATTTATTTCATCATTTTAGGTTAGACATTTGTTTTTTCGCACTTTGTTAACTTAAATAGATGGTGAACCTATTGGATGATACAAACTGAAAGAATATTTCTATATTTTGGAAATTCATGACCTTTTTTATACTTTTTTTTAACTTACAAACCTTTAATGTATAATGTAAATTCAATATTCTTAATGTAAAACTTTATTAAAAAAAATGAAATGGACAAAACTTTTGAATTTCCAGATTGCTTTCCCCAAAAACATGTGGTCAAATCTGAGGTACACACATGAAGCCAGGTTCTTACGCATGCGTGCTTAACATAAATAAACACGTAAAGATGACCTCCTCCTCTAAGGCTGCATATAAAATGAAATCTGCAGGTGCCTCCTCTTTTTCTTTGCTTATGTGCTGCTTTGTTCCTGAGCCAAAGCTCACTGGTGCTGCCAGCCTGCTGCGGACCAAACTGATCACTGTCACTGCACAGCAAGCAGCAGCTCAGTGGGAGAAGTGGAAGACATTTGCACACAGTAAATACATAAAAGCAATATACTTATCTTAAGGAACTAAAATGGATAGATCAATTTTTTTTTTTTCAGCTTATCATTGATATAGTCACACAAAATTGCATTGGAAAGTAAATTTCCTGTCTGGTACCTTGAAAGCTCAGCAGTGGAGTGGAATGGAAAGATAATTGAGGGTTTCCTTTGAGGAGCAGATGAATATTTTAATGAAGAGAGCAGAGGCAACATCTTGTGTTGATGTTGATTCATCCCAAGCCCAGGGGAAGGAAAGAGTGTGGGGGCTGTCGGGTCAAGTCCTGGACACAGCTGCATTATTAACAGAAGGTCAGCTGTCAGCACACGTCTGCAGGGCTCACATCAAGAAGCTCACTCAATTTTGCGCCTCTAGCTGACATGTTTGTAACCTTGTTGGCCATTTAATGAAGGTTCACAAGCCTTCTCTTTTGCTTTCAGGTTTCTTTCCTGTTCTAATAAAACAAAGCCAGACCACAAGGAGCATATAATCCACAAAGCATCTGGAACTGCTTTTATTACCTTGCCATAAAAAGATGTATATGATGTTTTGGGCAAGGGCTTGCACACAATTAGCTTATAGGGGAACAGGAGAAATAAGCTCCAGAATAGATACGTCTCTAAAATCAAATGTATAAATCACACATTTTTAATATACTGTTTATTTTGAGTGAGCCACAGTCAAAAAGTCCAAAGCAATTATGTCTTTACATCAAGGCTCTCCTGAGATCGTGTGGACAAAAGAAGATGGCTTCATTTTTAGAGTGTTAGATTTGTCTGCTCATAACCAACACTCTCCTGTTGCATTGACTGTCTGCACAGTCCTCCGAGTTCTAGGCTGAGACACAGTGATCTAACTCTAACAGACAGTAAACAATCTTTTGGATCCCTCTGTTAAACACATGACATTAATATTTCGAGGTCATCAATATAAGTTTTACAGTTGAGCCCCAGAACAAAAATAATTTACCATAGTTTTAATTCATTGTAAGTATTCCAAAAGATTTTAATGAATGTAATTTAATCCAAACATTATTTATGCAACTAATATTGGTTGTTGTATCAAAAGGGGCTTTAGTTTGGTGAACTGCAGCGTGTCAGGAAAAAGCTGGTAGTCTTGATTATTTAGGTGAGTGTTTAAATCTACAGACACATTGTGGCTTGAGGCCTTTACTCACTTTATGTACAGATGAACAATACACAGTTTTGGCCCCTTCCCCAGGAGCAGTGACTTTACTCCTCCCAGATAATTCAGCAAAGAAACAATTTAGTAATCTGAAAAAAAAAACCCTGTCAGTTATTTGTTTTCTGTTAAATGGCCACATGATTGATTGACTAATTGTTTTAGTGATAGCTTTTAGCCCCACAGTTTTGTCAAGGAAGTATAACTGGCTGTGAAAACCAGTAGTTTTTGTCTCATGAAGTGAAGTCTCACAGTTAGCTCTGCGTCAGAGCACCATCAGGTGTACTTTGTCGTCCTCCTCCTGTTAGGAGCATAACAGGGCTGCTGATGCTGAGCTTCCCTGACACAATGGTGTCACCACCGACCCTGCCCAGCTTGAGTTTGACTGACAGGAGCAGGGAGGACAGAGGCTGGCACCCCTCTGCAGTGTGGAGATGTAGATGAGAGGGAGACAGTGGAGATCGTGTGGGCAGACATGGCTGAGGCCTGTGTTGTTGTGATCTGCGCTCAGCCCGCAGAAAGAGGTGTAGACAAGTATGTGGCCTCTCACCTTCCCCCGTGGAACCACAGGGCTCGTCTGTGTAGGGCAGGTGGAAGGGTTGTCTGAGTTTTGACAATACACAACTCTCCGGCAATCGCAGGGGAGAGGCGGCCGACTGAAATGAACCATTGGCAACCGCTTATTTTATAAACTTAGGAGGCGACCTGTTTGTGCAGAGGAGCTGACACACAGTGGGAACATCCTCAGACACACCTCCTGCAGGGACACGTGCCGTAAATAAATAGTGTTGTAAAAACAGGAGTCCAGCTCCTTCACTTTGTAGACTCCGCTCCACCCAGCCTCTTTGAAACAAACTGAAACCACACATTGCAGGCACTAGGCTTTGAATTGCTGGAACGCTCACTCAAGGCCAAAATGGGGTGTTTAACTCTTTAGATGTCGACCTTGGCGAGGCCAGTAGCAGCTACTTACGTGGGTGAAGTTCGTCTGATTGAAGTGATTAGTGTTTTCGCAGTATTCTTGCATATAAAAAAGTGTATGCCATGTTATACTGTTTTTATTTCTACTTAGTTCAAAATTTCCTCCTTTACTGACACCATCTCAAGGTCATAGATCGTTTACAGCTGTACCACTGCTCCTGTCACATTTCAGGCCAACTAAAAATAGCTGCGCCGAGAATGTTCCTTTTCAATTCAAGCCAGCTAATTCTTGGTAAGTATCTCTGGTCAGCTGTGTGTATTTTGCTTTGCTAGCCTGGTTCCTCAGGAAAATGGAGGCTGCTCTCTCTTATTATGGTTAAGGGGAGGCAGCAGTGTGCCCGGGAGGCAGCAGGAGTGGGAGGCATGATTCAGTATAAGACATCATTTCTCTTATTTTGCGAATATTCCATTCATATTCATAGTCTGGTTATGACTCAAGTCATCACGTCCACTAGACATTATTATATGCAATGTTTTAAAACCTCGATCTGAAAAAAGTTTAATGCACAATGCTACTGTATACCGTTTGGGTGTTTTCTTTCTAATTTTGACCAAGCTGCTACGCAACCCTGATGTAGCCATTGAGGAGTTGAGCTCATTGACTGTGTCAGCCTTTTCTAAAGTAACCTATAACCTCACATGGTGTTGTAGTTTACAAATAACATACTGTCTCTCAGACAGAAAAAGCGAAAGTGAGAGGTAACCACTTCATTCTGTTCAATCTTTATAGTACCATCCTCTGTCTCCGACACACTGTGAGCGAACAGTGATTAATGAACTACCTTCATGGTGAGCTGTAGATCTGACCAGAGGTGCGGCAGCAGAGAACAAGGTTCCGACATCTGACTGAACACAGAGGCTGACTAAATATTGTGCTTGAACTGATGAGTCCACTATGGTGACCCAGCTGTCTGTCCAGATAACCTGACCCACACGCTAACATGCCGCTGTGCTGATTATTTACCAGATTGCTGGCCTTGTGTGTGTCAGTGATTGTGCGACCATGATGGAGAGATAATGTGCTTTTGTGGTGCATCTGATGTGGGTGTTTGTACATCCCTCCATTTTTTTGTGTGCTAGTGTTTGTGAAGCGATAACCTTGAGTGGCACAGACCTCCTCCCTCCGCAGGATGCTTCATGACTCCGGCAGGGTTGAATTCTGGGAGTGCAGAGGTGGCACCCTGTCATTAGTGCCTTTCCTCCTTAGCACCCACCGTCTTTTTTCCATTCCCCCACCTGTCCATTCCACCACTCACCTCACTGGCTTTCCCTCCCGTCAATTCTCTCTTTTACTTGAGTTCCATCTCTTTCTCTCATCTCCTCTATATCAGCCACTGTTCTTCCTCCGCTCTGTGCTCTTTTATCTTCCCCGTAATTATTTTCTACCTGATTATTACCCCAGGCAGACCTCCACACCTCCTTCCCTCTCTCTGGGGAGGTGAAAGAGGGTGCGAAAACGACAGCTTTGCCTGCATTATCAGTGGTCATGCTGGTTCACCAGGGGAGAAGAGGGCCACCGCAGACACAGGAGTAGTAGAAACACAGTGGGTGGTGCTGGGAGCTTTGTGTAGAGATATTCAGTCAACATGTAGGTGGAGCCACACTGCTGTCATGATAGCTTTTTCCATGGTGGACTCTCCGGTTCTCTCTGTTACTCTCAAAGGTCACCACTGTTGAGACAGTTTATAATACACAGGTAATAAATAAGCAAATTCACCTGGATTGAGGTGAATATTGAAATAAAATTATGTTAAAATGTTGCCATTACAAAATATTTGTGTGACTGTAGCAGCATAGCTGGCTCTGGCTGTAAGTCCCTCTGCGTCAAAGCACAGCAAACTGATCTTTATGTAGTGATATGAAAATGTGAACAGCTATTTAATAAAACTGCCAAACAAATCGGGTTATTCGAAGTTAAATTCCAGCTGTGAGATATAACAAAATTGGTCTGACAGTCAACACTTGTACACTGATATTTGTTCTCCAAGCAACATGGAACAACTAACGAAGTTGAAGACAGACTAAATCAAGTTTTTCACACTTGAATATGCCAGGGGCAGTGATGTGGAGATGTGACAGCAACATGCTGTAACAGAGAGTACAGAGAGGAATAAACATTAAAGCTTTTTATATGGACAGAGGGAAATGTGACCATGTGATGTGATTGACAACCCGTCAGAAAAAAGCCCCCTCGCCTTTGCACCAGGTAGGGTGAATCTGGAAACAGTCTAAAATGGCAGCGTTGTGGTAAATGAAGTGTGTCTTTGTCAAGGATATATGTTTCCACATGTACAGTATGTCTCAATCTGTGTGAAACTAATTTCTAGCCAGCCCCTCCACCCTCCACCCACCCTGTTTCCACTCTCTCTGGAGGTGTTTTCATTTAGACCGACTCATTCCGGCCAAACCCTGATGACTAAGGGGATGGAAAAATCCTTCCCTTGAGGGGTTTATACGCTACTCTGCCCTCCACCTCTTCCTATAGCAGCCCCTCAGATCCCCCTCCCTTCTTTCCTGCCTTCAATGAACCCCACCCCATCACCTCATCATCAAATACAAATGCAGCAGGGGAAGGATCTCTCCCCCAAAAGCCATGACATACGTTCAGCTCTTCCACATGAATTATTTACCTGGAAGAGGCACATGGACAAGAGCGGGCCTCTGGACGCCCCCTTTCACCTACATCCTTGTTCATCCCTCCATCTTTTTATAGACATGGAGCGTATGCAGCTGGCACCTTATTTCATGCTGAGTTAATCAATGCTTTACATCCCATGAACTCTTTCAATCACACTCTTTACATCTTCAGGTACTTCAGGTCTATGGCTCCAATTAAAGAAGCTAATGAATTTCCCCTATCTAGTGTAATGCGAACAACCTTTTGCGTTAATTAATTATAGATCCGACTCCACAACTGGTCATGTTCTGCTCTGTAATTGGATTTTCCCTGAGGCTTCATTGATTTCATGTTGAAAGTGGCTGAAACATGGGAAGCGTTACTTGGTCAGATATGAATCATGAGGGAATATGGAACGTTTTGTGGTGTTGGTTGCATTGTGAAATTTGGTAGAAGATGAATAATTTGCTGATATGAAAATGTTGCATTTTACTTTTTAGAGAAGTGATCATGTGAGCCTCAGTTTTGGTTGCCTTCGTCGCCTCTGAAACTGCTTCCTGCAGCTCTGGAGACTTGAAGGAGCGAAGAGCAAAACAGCCCCTACAGCAAGCAGGTGCCTTCTTTTTCTGTGAAGGAGGAATAATTAATCAGCAGAGGGGTCTGTGTCAAAAGGAGGGAAAGAAGGGGGGAATAAAGAGATGAAAGGGCCCTCAGTTCAAAGAGAGCAGTCAGCGATGACATTGGCCATTGCTGGGCTTGCAGAGCGATGGGGAAGGAAGGAGATGCACAAACGAGCCTTATAAACTGTCACAGCCGTCTTTGTCAGAAAGCATTTAACATGATTTCAATAATCTGACAGCTTAAACAATTGTACTTATTGATTCATGTTCTATAAGAGATCTCTGCCAGTGTTGTTTTGGCTGTCCTCTTCACATGGATCTGAAGTGGGTGGTACTGGAAGAATGCAATGTCACATACGTTATACATCATTCAAGTTTCAGGAAAGAAATATAATGAGTGTAGTTTTCTGATTTGATTCAGCATTCAGTAGAAAGCAAATCATATTTAGTCAACTTGCTAATGAAGTAGCAGTTGCTTTACTTAACCTTACTCACTTAAAAAAAAAAAAGAAATACGCCAAATTTAATACCAAATCTCTGTTGCCTGTTTTGTGGTCATTATGCTGTTGATTTTTTTGCATTAATTTTTTTGGTCTTTATTAGATAGAGACAGTGAAGGTGAGACATGACTGGGTGAGACAGTAGCGGAGAGAGTAAATGAATCTGGCTGTTGAACCAAAAACTCTGCGCATGCACCCATGTGATATGTGCTCTATCAATTCAGCTATAGAGTCAGCCCACTGATGCCATTTTGTACAGATGCCATGAGGCAGCCAGCTTGCTAAACAGGAAAATGACACCCTGTCTCTTAAACAGTGCCTTTAAAGCGGAGCCTATAAATGGAAACAAACTATTTGTAACCTCTACTGTGCATCACAAGCTGTTCTCACATTATAGTTACCGCAACATTACTGTAATATCTCAATGGATCATGTAGGAATGGGTAATCAAGGTAACCTTCTTATTGGGGGCTATGTGTGCTGTGTCTGTCGCTGCATTAATAATGCTCCAAATGGACCTTTGGTAGCAGCAGATACAGTCATTACTTACAGTTTGATGTGTAATCTCACACCGGGTGACAGCAGAACCTGCACAGTGCTTTACACGTCACTGTGGTGAGAGGTAATGTGTATGTGGGCTTGCACGTGGGCGGGGGGATTTTCATGCGTTTTTGTGACTGTCGTCATTTCTGATCTGCCCGTAATCATATTCAAACGTCTCTCAGAAGCAGCTAGATCCAGCTCCATACCGCTAGTAGTCATGCCTATCTGTCCTTCGTCCAAAGATTATCATTTAACAACTGCACCGGAACAGCTTTCATTCCAGCTCAAAGGGATCGATACACTTGTTTCCCTTCCGAAAGCCGATTCAGTCTGCCTCTGTAGGTTGCGGGTTATGTAAGGAGTCAGAGAGCAGAGCAGCTTGTGGTTTACAGTCGGTGCTGGTTTCTGCCGTGAGCATATATGATTAGAGATGCTCTGCAGTCTTGCACCGAGCGTTAGTGCTGTTGTCGCCTGGTTCCTTGCCTGCCCCCCTGCCTGCCCCATGTCCTGTCACACAGGATTATATCATTGGTTGACAGCGTTGTCGTGGCATTTTACACGGCACTGCTGCTGTATATGTGATACTAGGTCTTTGACATGGGGCAATCCAAGTAGATTACAAGAAGCACCAAGATGATATTTATCTTCCTGGGCCAAGAACTGCACCACCTGCTTTCGTAAATGTGTACAATCTACTTCTGGGGGATTTGCCATGAGGTAACATTGTTTTGTTTTTTTTACAATTGTGGACAAAATACATTAAGTTGAGCTGGCTTTATTTGGTTGGATATTTTTTATATTATTTAGTGAGTTAACCCTTCATCTTGTATGTGTTTGATTGCTAATAACAATCTCCCCTGTATACTGACCTAAATGCAGATATTGAATAAACCTGTTCTTACCTCAATTCTGAGAGAATTAATTAAACAGGCAATATTTTGGAGGTCACACTGACAAAAGCTCATCCCCACACCAGACATTTTAGAATTGTGAATAGTAAATGGATCCAAATTCGTTTCAGTTTTACCGTTCTTTCTCTTCTCAGTTATAATCATATAAAACATCATGCAATTTTAAAGGAAACACATGAAAGGAGAAAATACAAGACACCGGATGAATGTAAAAGATTCTACAAAGTGAAAAGACATGTGTTCAGTTTTAAAGTCCCATTCTTGGCATAAATTTGTTATCTTGTTCAGTTAAAAAAAGAAACAATAAAAAACTCACACACGTTACACACAAATAATACGGTTAGATTCTCTGCTTTCAATAGCCGCACTTCCTGTGACAACCTCTGATTGTACTGACGGGCGTTTAGGCCTCTGTCTGCACCAGCGTGCCATCTAAGGGATCAGTCTGTAATTATGTTGAAAGAGAGTGGTCACGGTGTGTCAGTCAGCGTGGGGCTTCTGTGCTAATTGGTGAAAGGTTTGTCTGTGTGGATACTCTGGGATTAACAAGGCCTGAGCCTATACAAGGGGAGCACTTGATTATTGTGTGAAAGCTTTGATCGCGAGACAAAAAGCTGCATGGAATGTCAACAAGATTACAAGGTTAAAGACCCCCCCGCACCCACAGGCAACAGTTTTAATTTTTTAATTAAACTGTATTTATATTTTTAGATATTTCCCTCTTTTTCTTTATTGAACATATGTACAGATTTACCTGAAGAGGGATGAATCCATAAAACTAGTCTGAACAATTATAGACATTTAGGTAAATAATGTACCTCAATTACCACCATGGGGGGGTGAGAGGAGAGAAATGGGGAAGAGAGAATAGGAAAGATAAAATGTAATAATTTGAAAAAAGGACACGCAGTGCAAGCATGTCAATTTAAAACACCTCACCTTATTTTTCCTAAGCTGCCATCTCTGAATTTGGGAGT
The DNA here is from genome assembly GCF_024713975.1 of Paralichthys olivaceus. Classification (NCBI taxonomy): domain Eukaryota; kingdom Metazoa; phylum Chordata; class Actinopteri; order Pleuronectiformes; family Paralichthyidae; genus Paralichthys; species Paralichthys olivaceus. The sequence goes on along the minus strand of NC_091111.1, from coordinate 1,657,687 downwards.
TCCTGATTCAAAACTATGGATTTTTTAAGCTTAAAGAACAAAGACTTAGATCTGTCTGGGACAGAGATAAATAACTAGACTAACACCCGCCCCAAAGAAAATGTTGGGTTGAAGGACATAAACCCAGCTGATGTTCTTCATGTAGCTGGTGCCAGAGAAAAGGTCAAAATGGAGACAGTCCATCCTCTGAGCAACGTGCTCGGCATGTTTCAGGACAGTCTGCCTGCATCAAGCAGTGGATCATTTCACATGAACCTCAAATGTTGGCCTGAGGAACGGTCATGGTGGTGAATCCATGAGGAATCATCCTCTGGAGAAGAATGTGTCATTGTCATAATATTTAGTTACAGTCTTCCATCTCATCTCCAGCGGCTTGTTGTTACACTGTGATTATCGTCATATAGAGCACATATTTGAGGACAGACTGGAGCTGAAGGCAAGACTGGGACTTTGTCTTCAGAGGAGAGTCTGTTGTGCCACACACAGTTATTTTCATCCTTGTTTTGCAGAGAAATCATTTGATGGCATTAATTCCTCTGGGAGTGCACTGTATTGTCTGAGGGGTAGCCTTGTAACCTGCTGCACTGTGACATTTTTTTGTATCTGAGCATTGAATACTGCTGAGGGGGAGACCCTCCTAGTTAGTCATGAATAAACTATTCCGCAAGTGTTTCAAGATGTTTTTTCTGAAGTAGTCTGGAGCTGTAAGTACAGTATTCCTTGCAAGCACATGTACAACAGAACATTCCTTCTTTTCTGAAACACAGTTGTCTGCTGCTTTGTTGCAACCCACGAGTTTTGGTTTATTTCAAAGAAAAGTCAGATATTATGCAGTACCACACCACAGTTACCACATCAGTAGTTGTTATGCACTTCCATAAAGTTTGGGCGACTTGTAAAAGTAATATTTGGAAAAATGAAATAAAAAAGCAGTAGAAGCTGAGATCAGGGGTCCAGCTTGAAGAATTTAAATTCCCAGAATGTAACTTGGCCTCCCGGCCCGAATGACACCTAAGATACCCCAGTGATGTCGCTAGTGTGACAACAGAGCCACAGAACATATTATAAAGCTGTTTGAATTATAAACAGAGTTTGACATGTTAGAGTGGTGGAGAGCTTCATTTTGAATATAGTGCCTTTTATAGTCAACAGAGTTTGAACAAATCACACACTGTCTAAAATGACTTTTCCAAGTGAAGATCTGAAGGTGAACCCTCCTTATGCAGTCCTCACATTGTGCTTTTTTATTCACCTTGTGCATTTCCTGCACAGCCGGGACCAGAAACTCACACCGAACCCAAACACGGAACCCCCTGTTTGGTTTTGTACATTAACAATCCTTGCTAAGTTTGTTCAAATAAACACCACACTGCAGACAAAGAGGAAATGCAGAAATATTTCTATAACAGAAAATAAAGGAAGAAATATATGAGCTGCAGAAGGTTGGGACAATAGGAAGCAAGGTGCAGCCCTATCAAAAATCCATTGTTTAACATGGAGGCTCAGGCCCGTGTAACTCCTTCAGACTGTGGCGGCAACACCTCGAATCTTTTGTTTTGGTGCTAGTGTGAGAGAGTCTCATGAATAGTCACGTAAAATGCATCTATATAACCTTTAACATCAACATGGCAATGTAGACAGTGCCATGCCTCTACATTTCCCTCTCTCTCCGGCCAGCCTCCCTGACATCAGTGTGATGAGAAGCATTTTTCCTCCTGACCATGAAAGAGACTGTTTGTCTGAGTCATCCAGAGACCAAGCTGTGTGTCAGGCTTTAAAAAAAAAGTTCTGTGCCTCCCAGACCAGTGTGCTAATCAGTGGAAGGGTGTCATCTCCAGAGAAAGCAGTGTGAAAGGAAAACCTCAAGCGGAGTGATACGTTCAGTTGTTTTTGGTGTGCTGTGCAGCCAAGTGCTTTTCTTTCAGCTCATTCCTCTTGCAGATGGCATGTTTCATCTTATCGATCCAGCAGTGAAGCTTATAGTCTATAAGTTGAATTCACTGCCTGCATTAAGGATCTGTTTGCCCTTTTGTGTTATTATTCTGACATTTTATTTATTATTGTTGATGCAATCATCCACTGTCACATTCAGTGAAGAGTTTATCTAAATGCTTCTATACCTTAACCTGAGGTCTTTTATAAATCTCCTGTGGTTTTTATCTTAGCGCACAGGCATTGTGTTTTTATCTAATGTGTTTTGATCTTCTAACCACTTCTCTTTCAGAGTTGTCACTCTAGTCCAGTTTCTTATGAATCTAAATCTTTTTTTTCTTGTCGTTCTCGCTCAGATTTTAGAGAATGGGCTGTGTGCAATGCAAGGATAAGGAAGCAACCAAACTCACAGATGACAGAGATACCAGCATCTCCCAGGGACCCAGCTACCGCTATGGGGCCGACCCCACACCGCAGCACTACCCCAATTTCGGGGTCACCGCCATCCCCAACTACAACAACTTCCACGCCCCTGTCGGACAGGGGATGACCGTCTTCGGAGGGGTCAGCACATCCTCTCACACTGGAACTCTGAGAACCCGTGGCGGGACAGGTAAGGGACAGGCTGATGTGATGTTCAAGAATATCAGAACATGTGTGTGTTCTCATGTGTGTGTGAGTGTGTGTGAAAACCAGTAAACATTTTATTCCTGTTTGCTCAAATTTATACTATCAAAACTGTGTTGTAAATGCTCAGCCAGTGCACACTTGATTAATGGTAAACAGTATTGATAAATGAAAGGTTTATTTTCTCAAAGACAACACATGCTCACTTATACTTTCAGGAGATTTAATGAATGAGAAATGTGGACGTACAGTACATGTTAATTGTAAAACATGTTTCAGCCTTCTAACTACAGTACGTATGTCCTAGAGTTGCTCACAGGGGATTTTATTTTATGGGTTCAACCTCGGGTCCCCCCAGCTTCCCAACTGGACATAATTACAGAGAGGTTAATATTGAAGCACCCTCAGCTAACTCAACTTGAAGGAGCAGTAGGTCCTACTGTTCATGTTCTTCATCATGACTCTATAGGTGGGCTCAGACAGCAAATTTTCACCTGGAGTCATTCACGCATATTTGACATCTGGACCATTTTGTGTTTATTGGCACCAAACAGCCAGTGAACCAACTGTACAGATGTTAGCTGTAAGCTTGCTGCCAACAACATAGTGCTGTGCGTATGTGAGGGTGCCTGTGTGTTTGTGTCCAGTTCCGCCTCCGACTGATCTCAGAACTCATTACACTCCACGTCTCTCTGTTTCCTTCAGTCTCCTTCCTTTGTCCTCAGCCTAAACGCAAATGTTTATGCTGTAGCATTCTCAACATGCAAGTTGCCTGCATGTACACAACAAGGTTCGACACATCACAGTGCAAAGTATGGTGCAGGTTTATGATAGCTACTTGCACCACACAGCAGAAAAGTGTTCCTGTAATCTTCATTCCAAGGTGGTGGAGTATTATGGGGATGTCGTAGAGTTCTGAGAGCTCCAAAGCAAACAGTGTTAAATTATCTAGCTTACCATTTATCAAAGGTTGTTTTCAGGTTATGTCACGGACAGCTGTGATCACATTAGTTGCACACTGAAAGGTCAACGCCGAATAATGTCAGAGTTGAAACTGATTGAACTTTGAGCAACACAGTGAGGCGTAAAATCTGAGAAGAGTGTGAGTCTGAGTGCAACGTAATGCTGCCAAGTTTAGGGCTATAAAAATCCTTCAAATTCATTGTCTTTGCAATGTTGATGTTAGAAATCATCCAAATGGGAAATACAGTTCACACTTTCAGTGAGACTGTTCTTGAAAACATCTGTAGCATCTCAGTCCTTTGTTCAATTGTTGCATGAATAGGCATAATGGGTGTATTTTCTGTTTTTGGAAACTTGGATGCCCCCATGATTCTGCAGTGAAACCCCCCCCCCCAGAGGGACAGAGAATCCAGCAGCACTTGCCATGCCCCTGCACAACCAATGATGTGCAAACAGACCAGACTGTCATGCCACTATGGAGAAATTCAAAAATAATTAGAGTACTATAGAAGTGTAGAAGATGATATAGCACTTTTCTAGTCTTCATGACTTTCTTTTTTGGGGTTCAGTATCTTGCCCAAAGACTCTAAGGAATGTAGTACAGGGGAGACAGGGATCAAACTGCCGATCCTCTGGTTAGTGCATGACCTGCTCCAACCCCTGAGCCACAGCCTACCCAAAAAAATAAGTGGATAAAATATTGGCCAAGCCTTTCCTGTCACTACAGAGCAATCACACAGGACGCAAGTGTGGACAGAAACTGACACAGATGTTATTTTCCAAATAACAAGTAAAACTGAGAAGGGAGATAATAATATGAAGGGTCCTTCATTGAGAAATTTGTGTTAAATGTTTGACAGAAGAGAGAAAATATCAGCCACACAAACTGAAGTGTGAAAGTCATTTCTCTCATCTCCACACAGTTAGTGTTCTGTTCCAGCTGCCTGCATATGATACACCTCTGAATGCAAAAGCACAAACATTGCTTCTGCTGTTGAAGACTTCCCATTGCATCCGAAATACTTACAATCATCACAGCCACAGCTACAGCTCCACTATCGACCCCACCCTGGCCCTGTCAGGAACGTCCGGCGGGCATTAGTGCATGGCTTTGTGCAGTAGGCCCATTGTGTGTGTAGGGAATATTCCTACTCAGGAAATCCTTTATGTTTGACTGAGCCCAGGCTGCTGTGCAGAGGAACTCAGCATTTCCACTCAACTTGGCAGGAGTCCTCTCCCTCAAAGTATGGATTATTTTCTGCACTGTATAATCCAAATCCACACTGTGGCAGTGGAGGAGAGAGAGGTTTAGCTTTTTAATTTTCTCCCAGTGGGGACATTTGGACATAAGCCGCCCTTCCCTCCCAACCTCTGTTCTAACACAGCTGCTTAGCTTGTTTCCGTAACAGCTACAATCACCCCATCACACTCACACTGCACAGGAGCCCACACTGCAGCTTGCAGCCGACATTGTATTGATTATCAGCTGATCTTTTGCTGATGACATTTCTCCCCCAAATGGAAAGTTACAGCTACTCCTGTGGTATTGTACAATGAACTGAGAAGGACCCTGGTAGACAATTGTGAAGGGAATCAACAAACCGGTTTATACCTTGCGCCCACCTAACCAAATGAATCATCCTCACATCGCATGCTTAGATGCATTTAAGGTCTTGTTGCTGTTATGAAGGTTATAAACCAAAGTGTTTCAATCAGATACTCTCTTTTTTAACCCCCTCCCCCTCTCTTGTTTGTAATCACATGAATAGCCGCAGGTCCTCTCTATCTGCGGTCCTATCAGCAAGAGCCTCACATACCCTCTTCATATCAACATTTCCCAGAAAGCCTTAGCCTGGTGAGAGTGTCTGAAGTGAGATGACTTGAATAAATGCTATAAAGAGAGTTTAAGTGGACTTTGAACAAGTGCCCATTTAACTTCCATCTGTCAAACACTCCGAGGCATGTAACAGCTGAAAAACACTTTTTGTCTTATCTCAACACGCTGCTGTTAGGAGGCAAACTGAATCAAGCTAGTGCTAAGATTATGAGATAGATGGTGCTCCAAATGTCTTCAACGATAATCCTATTTTAGTACAATTTGATAGCTTTGACCATATTTCCTTACAGTGATAAAGATAAAGATGGAAGACCATGGAAACAAACCCACAGATACATTAGTCAACAGTAAAATTTTTCATCTAAATTTATCATCAGTAACATCAATCCCAGTTTACAAACATGGTTCAACTTTAACATTCGAGACACACATCCTCAGTTTAACCTTAAGCGCTGTTAATTCTAATAACCAGTATGCAAACGACACAGGGTCTCAGACCCATTCATTAACACCAAGGACTCCTCAAAGATGCCAAATTCAGATTTTAGGGATTCTCCTTATTGTTTTAGATATTGAAAGATGAGTAGCAGCCCAGAAATACAGTCAGTGAACAGAAAGCTGCTGTAGCTGGTGACGGTTGTTATTCTGCAAACTGTCAGTACAGCTGAACTAATGCATTCTGACGTTCACAGCTCTGTTCCCTTCTCTCCTCTCATATCAAATACTTAACTTGTGTGCCATATCTTTTATTATTCAATGAAAAAATCTCAAAACTAAATAATACACTGGAGTGTTTGCAATCGTATCATCTCTGAATCTTTCAGAGCAGCTCAAGAGGTCAGTTGACAGACAAATTCCGGTGTCATGTCAAAAGATTGAAATAATTAAAGAAGGTATCCTCGCTGTGCCAGCCGTGTGGGATATTACCCACATTTTTGGAGCGGTGCGTGTGTGTCTGTGCCATCGAGTTTGGCTGGGCAACAGGAAACACAAGCGGAAATAATTCACCGAAAACATGTCAGGTTCTTCTGCCTACAATTTATACCTGTCATTTTGTGTTTATTTGTATATTTACATGTACTGTCCAGCGGCAGCAGCAGGTCACAAGTCTTGCATTAATGTGTCAGGCAGGGTTGGGTCCAGATGAGATTTAAAGATAATTGCAGCAAAGAGCTCGGTTCTGGTGCTGAGCTTTGCGGGTTTGCAAAATTGGAAAGTTGCAGTCTAGTCTTGACAGAGGGTGAAAAATATCATCCTATTCCGCAGGGTTGAACTATTTCAGTTACACTTCTTGTATTTTACTGCATACAAAACAAGATAGGCTTATGGGATTGTTTCTGTTTTTGTATTTTGCACTCCTAGAACTTGGAAACATTAGTTTGACAAAAGCATGATGATTTAAGGTGCAATGAACACTTTAATACTCCTATTATAGTTTGATTTTAACTGGGATATACACTTTTGTCAGAATGATAAATAGACCAATAAAAAATATTGATATGTGCTTTAAGGAATTCACATGAAAACCTGATAGTTACAATGGGGATTTGGGACATGGAAAGAAAAACACTTTTTGCAAACAAATTCTTTGTTTTTGGCCACTGTGATTTTTCCACTCGTGTCCTTCTGCAGAGCTGTTGGTGAGATAATAATGGAATGGCTGAAAAGGTTTTTCAGGTCACTGGTCTTTACCTAGAGAGGTTTAGATTCTCTCTCCAATGGGAGTCAAACTGGTGTAAGAGAGTCCAAATCCCAGAGTCTGTCCCTGGACAGTTCAGTGTCAGAAGCACTTTCCCTGACTGCTCTGGTTCACGTTACTGTCAGTTCATGCAACTCAGGTGTTTGAATCAGGCCAACGTTTGGCAGTGGTGTTCCTTTCTAAAATACTATAGGGTTTTATCTTATGCACTTTTTAAGAGAAAGACTTCAGTGTCCTATACGCTCATCAAGGTTTGACAGTGAAATCAATTACTCAGACTTCTAAATGTCCTTATCCTCCTCTATTAGGTAAGCAAGATGTAAATGTACATTGTACCTTAATTTGCAGAATTGAACAGATTACACAAATTCTGTTTGACTCCCGAGAACACAGCACCATTCTCAAAGGTTATTCTGCCATTATCATAGCTACAGTAAGTGGAGGTTAATATATAATAAAGAAATAACAAGACAAAGGGGTTTAACATGATTGAAATGAGCCAGGATGTCTACAGACAAAAGTCTTGATAACTGTTGTTGACCACTTGAAAAGCCCACTGAACTACTACCATCCATCTTTCTCCAAGCACTTAGCCTGTTAGCGGGAAACATACTTCTGTACAAATGGGGCTGAGGGCAGTGTGATTAGTTTTGTAGCTGTTTAATCATAAAACAAAATATTTGAGATTTTCACCAGATTATGTTGCTTGATGATAAGTTAAAGTTAAGTTATTAAAGTTATTACAGTTCTGCACCATGGCAGTTGTTGGCAGATATTTCATTTGAAACAAAGGGATCAGCACCACTGCACTAATTCACCAAGTAGATATAAAAGATGTCCACTGAATAACTGAAGCTCGGTGGCACTGGATCAAAATCAGGGACAGATATTATTATGATTTATCCTCTGGGAATCTTGAATAGCTATTTATGATTATAAGTTATATAAGTTATAATAAATCATTCTATAGTCTAGATATTTCTGTTGGGATCAAAGTGGTAGAATGAACAAAACATTCATGATCCTTTTCTGACCAAATGTAACCTCCAGCAAACCCAAGTACATTTACAGTAATGAGGAGACTTAATGCCTCTTAGTTAACAACTGTTACATTAGATGACTTCTACTTTAAATTCAGATTGGTCCTTATGTGTTCAGTGTGCAGGAGCTTCCAGTGCACCACCAGTCCAGCGTGTGATTCTAAATTCTGTGCTTCATTTTCCCTTGCTAATCTGCCGAGTGCTGACACTGAGTTTTTATTGCTCCTGCAGGAGTCACCCTCTTTGTGGCACTTTACGACTACGAGGCGCGGACAGAAGATGACCTTAGCTTCAGGAAAGGAGAAAGGTTCCAGATTATCAACAGCACGTAAGTAGCTGCTTATCACACTGTCTGCACTCGGGAGGAATGCAAGTTTCCCCTTTTATCACTGTCTTACAGGGGATGGCGCTAGCTGCTAGAAGGGGAACAGGCAGGGATTCACAATTCCAGCAGAGGTGGAAGTATCAGCTGGTTAACGGAAATGAAGGGTTTTGGTATCATAATCTGTAGCAAATTGGAGCCCAAAATAAATCAGCTTTACCTCACTTTGTGGAACGATACAGATACCAACCCGTCAGCCTCCAAAAGTGAATCATTTAAATTATTAAATCCACTGAAACACTTTGGAAAATCGGGATTGGCAGCAGCTTTATATAAGGTACAACATTAAAGGCTGCAAAGCAAATCAAATGAGGTAAAAGTGGTGGCTTGAGCACGTAATATGACAATCAGCATTAAGAGGTTTATTTAAGGTTTAAAAAGGGTGGAGCAGCTTCTTTCCAGCCAGCACTGATGAGTGGGGTTTTCTGCTGAATTTGGACAGGAAGTGACCTATTACTTCCACTGTGATGTTGGCCAGTCTTTCTTCCAGTCAGCAACACTGCACACAACATGTGTGTGTGTGTGTGTGTGTGTGTGTGTGTGTGTGTGTGTGTGTGTGTGTGTGTGTGTGTGTGTGTATTTGCGTGTTTTATTTGGTGGAAACACAAGTGAAACCATGGGAGTGGTATTTGTCAGATTTATCAGATAACACAATATGACTTTATGACTTTATTGGTGGTGCTTTTTATAATAACGGTAGTAGGACTAGATACTGGCATTCATCTCTCTCATTTAGAAATGTTCCAAAACTGTTCCAGGTGTTCATTCATTCCTACACATGCTTGAGTTGTCTAATCTTTCTCAGTAAAGACGTTTCCTGGAAACAACTATGGTTTTAGATACAGTGAAAGAAGATAAAGTGAGTCTGCATTGCATTTCTAATGAATTAATTCTAATTTATTCATTGCTAGCATAACCAAGGTAGTCAAGCATACAATTCAACATACATGAACTATAAGGTTTCGAAAAGTAAATTATGAATGATTGACTCTTTACTTGGATTTGAATTAAAGAAAATTTAGTAAATGATTTTGTTTTCAGAGAAATTATAGTTTTCTTTCTAGGTTCTACCAGGGAACAGTAGTTCTTTCCCAGAAAGCTCACATGGAATGTGTAGGAAACTGCAGACCTGTATTGTGTCGATGGGATGTTTTGGGGACCTCATCATTCATCAACTCCCTGTTTCTAAGATCCAGGCTACGATACTGATTCAGCAGTGCAGCCTGTTTGTAGCTGAGGGGTAAAATCCAGGGCAACTAAAAAAAGGGTAAAAATTCCCAGACGTCTCCAGTGGAAATCACACCCTTGGCTTAGCAGTGATGCATTGTTTGCTAATATTAGTCAAGTTAATTAGTGTTCATAGATAGTAGATAGTGATAGTGTTCATTGCATGTACTGTTAGCCACCCTCTGCAGAACTGTAACAGCTCAACTGTACATGGCGGCCTTATCACTTCAGTGCGGGGCCCCGCAAGGATAGTCTTCCTCCTCCCCACACCCAGTGAGCATCCTGTCCAAGCCGGCGTCTTGCACATTCCACCACACACCTGGGTCCCTGCTGGGCCTCTGCCAGAGCCCAGACTGCCTCCACCCCCTCTCCTCTGCTCTGCTCAGCAGGAGCCATACAGAGCTGCATCTTCACCCCTTTTTCTCCTCCTCCCTCTCACTCACCTCCATCTCCTTCTGTATGCCCACGCCTTGCCACTACAATCAGCCTCCACCGTGGAGGGCTTCTTCTCCCCCTGCCAGACTGACCCCTACTGGACAAACGGGGAAAGACCCCTAAAGTCCTCATCTGCTCTGGCATGTCAGAGTTGGCAGGAGGTGAGTGACAGATGCCCAAACAGGCAGGGCTCATGTGATGCAGGGTGGGCAGAGATCGCAGTCCTGCCTCAGCTGACACATGGCAATGTTGTCCCTTTTTGTTTTGGGATGACAACCTCCAGGAAACAGGCCCCCTGCCCTGAATGTTTACAAGGCCCGGCATTCTGCTCGGGCTGTTTATAAAACACAGTGAGCGTGTTATTATATAGCTTCTTCAGACATAGTCAAAAAATAGCCTCTGTTTTTACTGAATGCTACAAGTCTACGCTGTAAGTAAACGGAAATAGCATTGTTGTGATTCAGCTGCAGGCTATGAATAAACTCAGTGTTATAGTTATAGTGAATGGGGCTGTACTGTGCGCCTCCCCTCTGTCAACACAGTTGTGCGTTTAATTATTCTCTCATCAGCAGTCACCACGTGGAGAGGATCTGAATCTGTTCGGAGACAGGAGGGAGTCCCTTTGTTTACTCTTGTTGTCTTCTGTCTTCTTGTGGTAGAGGAGAGTTGCTCTAAGGGGGGTTTGTTTTCTGGAGACAAGAGGCTGCGGGACAGACTGAGGCCTACTCCGCCCAGTCTGTTTATGTCTCTCCATCTTCATGCAAACACACATACCAGCACATCTCATACCACACATCCCCTGACTCCGACATACTTTTTCTCCCTCAGAAGGCAGATTGTTGAGTCCCTCCCTCCCCTCCTGAGGGATCCTCTGCGAACAAAAGGGAAGCAGGCCTGTTTCTGCCTGGGATGTTGTCCCCAGGCGATCCCCTATCATGGCTTCACCCAGCATAAATGAAGGACCAACAATGCCTCTCTCCTCCACGCGTTCTCTCTCTCATACACACAAACACGCCCAAAGACAGTCCCTCCTGGTGTGTAAGGGATGTGATGGTGGGGTGGAATAGTGTGTGAGAGGGACCACTGTCAAAGCTCGGGGAAGGAGAATGAACATGTATGATTGTGCATTCATGTGTAAGCATTGGTGACGATGGACTGTAAACCACCACTGCTATCTGTCTCTGAAGGCAGCTGGAAGTGTGGAGGAATGAAGAATGAAGGGAGAGGGTGGAGATGTACAGAGTCTCTGCAGAAGTGAGAATAAACATAAGTGGATGTAACAACATAGAAAACGCCATCGCTCAGTTTGACTTCTGCCTCCTCTGCTTTATTGAAATTAGACATTTTTTATTTGTGTTCTATACTTTTTCTATCTGTCAACAAAACCTACAGTAGAAATGTTGGCTGAACATGTCCCTCCCTCAGTACTTTCCACAAGCACATTGAGCAAGTCACGAATATATAGTTTCAGCTTAGTCATTTTCTGAAACAACTTGGCTGTCATTTTTAGCAAATGTTGCTCCAAGGGGAAGAACTGTCACATTTATTTGGGACTGTTTTCATCAGTGAATTAAGTTGTACATGGTGCTTTTATGTGTATTTTCAAAATGTGCAAAACAAAAAAAACTATTTTAACAATAAAAGCAAAAAGTAGTCGCATAAAAACAAGATAAGCCAATAAAAACAGACAAAGCAAATACATCATAATGTGATTATTGGCATTATTGATCCATTTAGAGTTACTAAAATATTGTCGTGTTTTCTTAATCTGGTGGTTAAAAGTTCAAATGGTTTATGATAGAGAAAGACGAATGAGGAGGAATCATGGAGGAACATTGACCTGTGCTGAAAATATCTCTAGGTGGCGTCATACCCTTTTGAAATTGAGCAGTTGATAGGAGCAAAGTGAACACGGGATAATACATCAGTCAGAAGATAACAGAATTCACCTTCAGTCAGCCAGTGGTGTCGAGTGAAGGTGCCACAGTAATTTACTCTTTACCTTTTGAAAATCTGACAAATATCAGATGTAATGTAATGGTTTAATAGAACTTTAACCATCCAAGTATTTCAAAGTAATGTACTAAAAAGAGCTTTCACTTTTAAGTCAATAGACATTTTGGAGGAAGTATGATGAACTTTTGAGCATCAGACAGTGAATATGAAAGAAGAGGGGAAAAAGTGAAATGTGAGAAAGACGAGCAGCTAAGAAGCTGGACCGATGAAAGAGTCAAGAGGCTCATAGAGGAGCAGACAGGCTGAAGAAGAGCTGGTGGTTAGTGAGGAAGTGATGCACATCAGAGGAAGACACAAATGGCTGTGTGGGCGTGCAGGCTGAGAGGTCTTTAAGGAGCCTCGCCTCCCTCCTCCTCTGCCCTTTTTTTCACTTTCATGACTTTCAAAGCGGCTCAACTTCAAACATCCGCCACAAGCAATTGACTGCAGACACTGAAAAACCCTGTGAAGTTCAGTGTTTCTTTACAGAATAGTTTAGGGTTTTAATGAAATACTTGTGCATGCTTTCTTCCAGCACACACAGATCAATCCCATGTCTGTGCAAAAGTTCACAAATGCATAATATATAACATAACATTGAATTTCTACCATTAAGTCATTTGATATATTTACATTTTCTTCAAAGAATGCATGCAATTAATCCTTGTATCCTTTTATTCTGACTGTGAAAAAGTAAGTTGTATCTGTCAGTGAGAGTGAGAGAAGCTCTATTGTGTGTCCTGAGAGCTCCGAGCCGAGAGAGGAGGACAGCTTTGTCTGAAGACCATTTACATGATCATTTTTTCCACAGATGATTATATACTTAAAATCAATGATTGCTTTTCGTTTGCTACGATAACCCAGATGCAGTCAGGTTATTGGTGAACCTTAAAGGTGCTGGTTGAGCAGCTGTCGTGCCTGTGGAAAAAACATCTTTCAGGAATTGAAATTCTCTGTGGATTGATTTTAAATGTAGTTTTTGTCACTTTGGGAAAATCATATCGGTCATATAACTGAAGACATGACCTTCATCATCGTTATTTGTAAATGTATGTTTATTGGTTGTTCTACGTGTTGCCATATCGATGTCTATGTCCAATGATGTTTTTTTAGAAAGCAGCAGGTAATATAAGATTTTTTCTTCCATCAGCTCTGTCATAATTATGTGAAATGCACACTGTCCCAAAATGTTGACATATTCTTAGGCAGCCCGCCTTTCTTTATGTAGGCATTTTTAGTATGGGTGGCTGCAGAACTCGACCAATCCCAGGCTGTCTTTCCACAGCCATGTTACACTCACTACAGACTCCTGGATGTCTTCCACATGGACAGAAATGAGCAGGTCAAACTAAAGCTGCTCTTCGTGTGTTAGGTGGTACAGAGAATGTCTAAACACTATGTAATAAAGTGTGTCTTCTGTGCCCCCTCCCCCCTCTGTTTCAGCGAAGGGGACTGGTGGGACGCTCGCTCGCTCACCACCGGTGGCAGCGGCTACATTCCCAGTAATTACGTGGCTCCAGTGGACTCGATCCAGGCTGAGGAGTAAGTCGTGTGTGCGTGCATGTGTATGTGTACGAATGATCCTCGGAGAATCGCAGCGCATGTGCAGAATTAATCTTCCAAGGGAGGGAAGAAGTTTCTTCTCTCCCTGTAGAGCAGTTTCTACCGGCCTGATAAAATGACATTTATGTGACACTGTATGAATAGATTTACAATTTGAAATGTCAGCCACACTGTGGCTGGGAGGTAAATATATATTTGGTGGGACTTCTTTTTCTATCACACAGCTACATAATACATTTTTAGCATGGAAATGTGTCCACACATATCTAAGTTCCACTCAGACATATGACAAATGGAAAAGAAGGAGACAATTCAAGTAATTTAATGTTTCTCATCCTGTGTGTGGTTTCACACAGGATGAACTGTTGCCACAGAACCTGTACTGTCATGCTGCTCATATGTCCTCTATGAAAAACCTTTTTCTTTTTCTTTTTCAATGAGGTTTTATAAATGTTTGATTTTGGCTGCATTGTCACAAGAAACAAATGAGCACGGTTGGAGGTTTCATCTGCCTCTGTATGAGTAACGTGTTTCTCCCAGGTTTCGACACCGTGACTAAACAGTCATTTATGTGGAGGTCTGCAGGGAAGAAGCATTAGGCAGTCTGTATGACTCTACAGCTGGCCAATGTTAATAAAAGCAAGGAAAATTAAACAAAACTAAAAAGTCCCACCAACAGTTAGACTGAAGTGTCCATGACATCCCACAGTATGAACTCTTGGTCAGAATCAACAGCCTGCAGTGGCTTAGTCGTAGAGGAAGTCTTACCCATCATGGGTCAAAACATGGTAATATGTTGTCCTGAGAGCAAATGGGTTAGACTCTAAGAAGCATCAATGTTAATGTGGCTGCAGTTCACTACATTTTACTGATGCTGCAACAACTAGTCATTTGACAACAACAAATATTTAACGGTTCCAGATTCTAAAATGTGACACTTTGTGTGATCATAGTAAACTGTATGATGTGTTCTTATCTAAACTGATGGTCACACATAGACGTGATGACAGTTTGTTGTTGTAGATATATTTCACTGATTTTTGATCAATTATAGTTTTTGTTTAATCAAAAATGTAGATTATCAACTAAAAATGACAAAAATGGTTGTTTCAGCTTTAATTATACATCAGTAAAGGTAACAGAACATTTTAAGTTTGTCTGGACATCCGTTCAGCCCTGTGGTTCAGCCCCTGATGGAATTTCTTTAATTTTGGCACAAAAGTCCACTTGGACTCAAAAGTGAATGAATTAGACTTTGGTGGTCAAAGGTCAACCTCACAGTGACCTCAGTAAACATATTTTTGCTATAACTCAAGAAGTCATGCACTATTTATGACAAAATTTAACATAATAAAATCTAACATGATTATAGTGATGACATTTTCTAGCCAGCACCATTACTCAGGGGCAGATATTTGGTGACATGTTGGATTGGTGACACTAATCTTGCTCTTCCCCCTTGAAACTGGTGATTGTATAGACTTTCCCCGGTGGAAGACGTGTGTGTAGCAGACACGTTTTAGGACGTACAGCTTCTCTCCAGTAACCAGCATGGCTTCAAGTCTTTATCACACATCAGAATCAGATGTATTGGCCAAGCTTGGGAACATATGTATGTTGTTTCTCAATGCACATACACACTAATACAATACAGATGCAATAGAGCAAGAACAGCAAAGCTTAACAATGGCTAATGAATTCAATTTAAATACATTTACATCACAAATGAACCATTCCTTCATGACATTAGTGTGGGTAGAGACAGATGTAAACTTGGTTGGCTGGTAGAAGCAACAACAAGGCAACCTTTACTTTTATATGTATATTTCTTGACAATGGGGAACTTTGTGCTAAAGGGTCAGAGGATCACCAAACATATTAGGAAGCATCTTCCTAACACAAGTTCCTTCACATCATCAAGATGGTGCGTATGGGATCTCACAGAGTTGACTAAGAAGGAACCACAAACCCTGTTTACTGCTGGTGGGCTGTACTTTCCATTGAAGTACATGCATGATGAGAGCATAGAAGGGCCTGCAGTTCATCATGGTCTTGTAAATCTATTGTTCGAGTTGACATGTTGTGTCTTCTAATTGCAGCTGGTACTTTGGTAAACTGGGCCGTAAAGATGCAGAGAGGCAGCTGCTGTCCACAGGCAACCCAAGAGGCACCTATCTCATTCGGGAGAGTGAAACCACAAAGGGTAAAACCACAAACGCAATCTTGCACTATTAAACCATTAACCTTTGTGACTCTGAGTGGTGTGTGTGGTTAATGCCATGACACCTGGGGGAAAACCGCTCACATCAGCCTCAGTAAATACAGGAGGAGCCCTTGGAACCCTTTTTCTTGCATGGCTTTTAAAGTGAGAACTAAATGCTCAGTCGTAATCAGAGTCTTTTGATTGTAAAAATATAATTAAATACATCGCGATTTTAATTATCATTTTATTTATTTTATACTTAAAGAGTGTAGACATGTTCCTTCAATCCCTGAGCCGTGTCTCCCAGGTGCCTTCTCCTTGTCCATACGAGACTGGGACGATGTGAAAGGTGACCACGTGAAGCATTATAAGATCCGCAAGCTGGACAGCGGCGGTTACTACATCACCACCAGGGCTCAGTTTGACACGTTGCAGCAACTCGTTCAGCACTACTCAGGTACGAAAACCTACGCTTCTCTGTGACATTTACACTGTATGTAGTGGCAGGGGCCGGCCGGTACGTTTTGCTGCGGGCCAAACATTTTCCTTCAACTAGAATCAGTCAAAATCAAGGTTGCTTGAAGAAATGAATTTAGATATACAGAACCATAGATGTGTTGGTGTCCTGGTTTTGTCCAGCATAAAGGAATAGGCCTATAGTATTCGTGACACTTAATCTGACTTGTGTCTTTATTCACCAGTTTTCCACACTGTTGTCTAGGAGATACAGACGGTAACCAGCAGGTAGTGCTGTGGAGTGAATATTGACTAGCTCCCTGAGAGATGTGCAACAGGCAATAACATCCTTTGGTTTTGACCTCCATTTTTCTGAACAGACTTTGTAGTCAATGTTTTTTATATAATTCAAGATAAATTGCTTTGTTGCTGCTTTGTTGAGTTGACAGATTTACTCACCAATGTTTTTTCCTAACCACATAGTTCATGGCGGCTATTTCAGAGGTCTGTAATTCAGCTTGAAATAAAATACCGCAACGAAAAAACATCATTGTGCTTTCACTTTGTAGGCAAAATTCCTCAAGAGGAAGTGCTTCTATCAGCACCCGTGGCACCCATGAATGTTTGTGTCTGTCTGATATTGTGAAATAGAATAAAAATATTATAATCTAAATTATCTTGCAGGGCAGATATAATCTGTTTCTTTCAGGATTTACTCTGTTCTGGTGGATGTTAGGATATATTCTTGTTTATTTCTGCATAAAAGGTATTTGCCCCCTTATGGGTTTCTTCTATTGTAGTTTTTTTTATATTTATTTTTTATTTATGCAAGATAAGAAACGGTCAAAACCTGCCTGGCCCAATGTTAAAAGTTAATTGCGTCCTCAGTTTCTAAATCAGCGAATTAAGCAATTTTAATAAAAAATTTGGTTGGATATCACTAACCACACCAGGCATGATTACCACTAGAACCGCTCAATCTATTCATCTCTTAAATAAAGGCACTGAAAGGGCAGCATGGCCCACTCTCCATTAAAAAGGGGAACAGAGAGATGTTGCCATAGAGAGATTTGTCATGGTGACGGAGCATCGACACGGTTGCCTCATTGATACAAGCCCAAATAGCAACGTTAAAGTCTGTCCGGTGTCCATTCCCTTCAATTGATCCAGAATGCATTAAGAAGACACTGTTCCATTATATAATTGCATTTAGTCTGCCAGCACATTTCACATTCAGAATTAAAAGGTGCCATTTACAACTAGGAAGAAAAGAAAGTTACTCTGTAGGATTATTGGCTTTTACCACCTTCAATGCGTTTACACTGAGTTAGAATCAGGGTCATTCTTAATGCAGCCAAAAAGAAATACAATGTTGTAGTGAGCGTGGGAAGGCAGAGGGAGTTAGTGGGTCTGAGTTTCAGCTTGCGTCACTGTGAGCTCATCCAGATGTGTGTACTAAGTGTGTTCCTCCTGACCGTGTGTGCTCTTTCGACAGCAGGCAGCTGCATCTGTGCTGCTGGGACACACTTGTTAGTCAGACTTACAGGATGAGACAGCGATCGTTGTTTTAGTTTTACTCTTGCACTCAGGTTTCTTCTCAAATCTTATATGTGTCTCTGTCTACTTGTTGTGATGACATATATCTGAGCGTATGTGCTCTGTCCTCTTATGTTTGCTCTGTTTTATCACTCTCCCTCTCTGTGAAAGGGATATTATTGCTGTTATGCTCTAATTGGCACATTGACATTTCGATGTTTCAGCCCTAAAATCAACACCATGGATTTTCTGTATGTGTTTGTGTCATGGAACATTAACTGTCCCTTTACATTTTCTCACCACTCCAGATGACATACTGAGGAAACATCACACCATTGCAAATAACCTGGCCTCTTTTCAGGGCTTATGCTTTTATGGCTTTCTGCTTTCTTCTATTTTTCATGTCTTTAAAGAGCTGAGTGCTACATCTGTGCTTGTGCATTGTAGAATAATCTTCACATGTACATGAAGACATCAGGAAGCTTGTGGCCTTGAGAATTATTCAAGTTTGAATGACAACATGTTAAAAGAGACTTTATGGAAGCTGAAATACAGCTCCCTAATACACATCCTTTCCCGGTTCAGTAAAGTCCAAAAAACATTGAAAAAATAGACTTAAAAATACGTTTTTTGATTTTGTAGTAAGTGGTAAGCCATCCAGTAATTATGCCTCTCTATGTTAAAAGTACATATTGGTTTTGTCTGTTTTTCATGGCTGAAATTGACCCTCTTAGAGGTCCAGTGTGTAAGATTTAGGTGAAAGGGATCTATTCGCTGATATTTAATGTAGAATAATCCTCATGATGTTTTCACTAGTTCGTTTCATCTAAATTGTATGAATTGTAGTTTTCTTTACCCCGGAAAAGGCCCTTTATATTTGAATACTTTATATTTACATGGAGGGGACCCTCTCTACGTTGGCCGCCATGTTTTTTACATTAGTCCAGACTGGACAACCTAAACACCTTTTGAGTTTTTATGACAACTGAAGCTACCACAGGTTCTTTTTCATGTTTGGAAGGAGAGGGTGAGGTGAGGGGTGTTCAGCTGCAACATGCAACTTCAACACTAGATATCACAAAATTCTACACACTGTACCTTTAATATCTTACAGATTTAAAGTGCAAAGGTTCGATTGCAATAATTAAAAAAATCATAACATGTTGTCACTCAAACCTGGAGTAAATAATAGCACTTTTAAATAGATATAATTTTTAGTTTAAAGGAACATGTGACAACCCTGATGAGGATGTTTGTAGTCAGTGTGTTGCTTTCAGTCCATTCATCCATTGTCATCCATGGATCTGTGTCTACTTTGTTTTTAACTACTACATGGCAGCGGTCCACATATTGACAGGCTCTGTGAACACAGAACTGTATTGATGTGTGAGTGGAGTGCAGCAGGCAGGCCAGATGGACTTTAATGGCCGAGTTGGATGTTGAACGTGGGCCTTTATCTCATCTTTACTGCCCCATGCAAACACTCTGGGGAACCTCCTCCCGCAGCCCCCCACTACAATAAACCAGATATCAGCTCATCTAGATATCAGTAAAGATGCATCAGTGGAAACTCTGCCCTAATTTACTGGTTTAATCAATGGCTGGCAAACACGAGCGCTTCCTCTGCAGCAAACGCAAGAGATGCTTGATTTCAGGACACAAACAACATGGTGTCATCAGTTAATGTGAGAATCTTACACAGGGAGGATCAAAATGGAAGCAGCTGGAGCCCCACTGATCCGCCCAAACACGCACGGCTACTAATGCCTCTCATGGTGCATAAAGTCCCTGCACTCTATCTTTATGTTTAACCACTGTAACAACTGTAGATGTCAATTGACCCAGTGAGTGAGCGACGTCCGCAACGATGACTTTACATGAATTACCCTCATTATCGTAAAGTGTATGTGAGCTGTAGATGCCATTAGCCAAAGTGAGCCATAACATAGAGCCTATACTTTTACTATGACCTGCACCCATACCCGCAGTTGTTTCATTCAGCTACATTGGGCCACCATAACAAGGTAACACTCACATCTGACAGTCAGAATGACCATGGTGTCAGTATTTTATTGAATGCTGGAGCTCCATAATGTTAGGGGGCATATTTAAACACTTTTAAGAGCCTAGAGCTTCATGTTGCCTCTAGATGAAAAATTAGAGGCTCAAGTAATTAGTGATCCTCCTCTGGGGGCTATGAATATACAAGTTCATCCAATATTTATAACAAAAATAACAAAACTTTTTTTATTTGAGAAAATCATTTTGTCTTGATTACGATTTTTTTTAAATCATGCTACAGATGAAGTATTTTTTCAAGTGTTTGTAGAAATGCCTCCAAAACAGGGAAGAGTTGTTTAAAAGTCTGCTGGGTTTGGCTGAGTAATCGGATAACAGATACTTAGCTCTTTGACTTGAATGTAATGGTGACACATTAGCAAGGGTCACGCTCCACAAACACAAGATTGTTTCCCAGAACTCCACTCTTTTTCAAACTGGGACTGTGAAGGCACTTCTGGCTTCAGCAGATTAATGAGTAGTTGTGTTGAACTTGTGTGTGCAGCCAGGCAACACTCTGGTTGATTTGATGGGAGAGCACATTAGGTAAATTAATGCTGGATCATCTGACCTGGAAGCAGCCTGTGTGCCATCCAGGAAGGGATTTTTGTATTTAATGATTACTCCACCACTCGTCATCTTTGTTTCTAGATGTTGCTTTGATGCTAACTCTCTCTACATCTTTCTCTGTGCTCTTGTTTGTGCTTCGCTGGGCGGTGTGTGCAGACCGAGCCGCTGGGCTCTGCTGTCGCTTGGTGGTTCCCTGCCACAAAGGGATGCCTCGCCTCGCCGACCTGTCTGTCAAAACCAAAGACGTGTGGGAGATCCCACGGGAGTCACTGCAGCTAATCAAGCGTCTTGGGAATGGGCAGTTTGGGGAGGTCTGGATGGGTACGAATCCGGTCGCCTCCGGAAGACGGGGTCACAAGGAAAGGGCCACACTGCACCAGCAGAGACACCAGACCGCCTCCAAAACACAAGAAAATACTCTGGCCTGGGAGGGGGGGGGTTCAAATGACAAAATAAGCCAAGACATTTCAATAATTCTTAGTTTGGGGATGTTGCCAGGGAAAAACCTCAGGTTTCTAACCCCTTCCTCTCAGAATCATCTGGAAAAACATCAAATGTGTCTGGAGTCTCTGCTCTCACAGTTTAAAGATGGCTTCCTTCCATGTCCCTCACTGCATGTTCCCCATTAGTTAACCCTGTGTGCCTTGCCTTCCCTCCCCTTGTAGAGAGTGCGGATGGTTTGTGCTTTAATTTAACGGGCGGGTGTGTGAACTACATCCCTGACACTGGGGGCTTGAGTCACGATTCCTGGGAGATCAGCAGAAACACACTTGAATTGGAAGTAAAGCTGGGAACAGGATGTTTTGCTGATGTTTTTTATGGTAAGAAAATCCTTTATGAAAAAAGAAAAGTACCCTTCTTATTCCCCCTGGAAATAAATATGAAGATTTTTTATTCTTCCTTTTTATGTTTTCTTAAGTGCATCAAGAACTTAATTTTGTAAACTAACTGGGGATGAAAGAAAATGTTGTGTTATAGCGCTCCTACATTCCCACAGGATTTTAAATGTAAGCCATAAACTATTGCCGATTTTAAAAATCAGCTCCTATTCATGGTTTTCTACCTTGCTGATATTTCCAGTAATTCACTGAATATGCTCTGCAGTATGGAACTCTAAATTGTCAATATTAGATAAATGTATAATTGTGCATAAGTAGTATGAAAGAAATGGATAAACCAAAAACAGATGCTGGGTATATTCTAAAAGCAAGCAAACCAAAATATACAAGTCACACATTTTGAGCCCTAATTTGAGCCCTAAATGTCTGCAAGCTATAAAATCCAGTCCAGTCCCCACAGTCCAGCCTGTCCCTATTAAAATCACTTATGACATCCTTTTTTACTGCAGAATGAAATTCAACCAGACACTGAATTGTTAGCAGTTAATGGTCCTTCTCAGAGAGGCTTGTGGTGACAACACAACAGTCATAGAAATATCTACAATGAAATCAAATAAAACTGTTTCACTGTGAGAATGATCAAATTATCTTTTTCAGTCAAGTTTTAACAATGCAATCAATAACATTACAATTCATCGGTTGATTTATGCTGGTTACTTTACATGGTTTCAATATTTATTACATAATATTTTATTTATATGTTCAATATTTGACATGTTAGACTTCCATACTGCAGTACACAAGGGTGTGCACTCTTATCATGTTCCAGCTGGACATATACCAGGGACAGTCGGTCCTCTCCCAGATGACACTCAGCCTCTGGGATCCTAACCCAGCAGGTGATCATCACCCAAAATATCTGCACAGCTGCTTCACTAAAGAAGCCCGCTCTGATTTATGAGCTTACTCGTACTTTAACCCCCTAACCCACCAAACACATAGAGATGTTCATTGATGGTCTCTGTCTAATATTTTGGTCACTACTAACATCCCTGCATCCCTCAGTGTCACAGAATGAGATAAAAGGAGTACTACTCTATTGAAGAGAAAACAGTGATCCATATCTTGTTATGAAAATTCGGACACAGTAGCCAGAGGCAGTGTACAGTACACAGCCGTGCTGTGTTCCTGTAGCTGCCATACAAGCAGTGAGGAGCTTACTGGCTTGCTTTAGTTAATCATCCTACAAAGGATTATCTGCTCCCGTGTTGGTGAATTGTGTCTCTCAAAGCCCTGCTGGAGCTCTCCCTGCTTTTAAAAGCCGTTTCAAATCAAGGTCCACTCTGAATCTGGAATTCATTTAATTATCCCTCAGCACAATCTCTGTGCATTTGACTCAAAGATGGACTGATTCTCCTACTGTCTCCTGATCTCATTCAGTGTTGCATGTAAAACTCATTTTAAAAAAAAGATCGGTTCCCTATCTTTTGGACGAGAGTTTCCTCTCAGCTGCCAATCATCTGTTCAGGTAGCAGAGCTGTCAGGTCATGATTTGAATATGAATCAATGTATGCTTTGTACTTATATGCGTGTGTGTCTGTGCGTATGCCAGGAACGTGGAACGGCACCACTAAGGTGGCGGTGAAGACTCTAAAGCCTGGCACCATGTCCCCAGAGTCCTTCCTGGAGGAGGCTCAGATCATGAAGAAACTCCGCCACGACAAACTGGTGCAGCTCTACGCCGTGGTGTCTGAGGAGCCCATTTACATTGTCACAGAATACATGGGCAAAGGTAGATGAACATTCGTACCGATATCTGCATATATGTAGAGTCTCATGAAAACCAAACCCAAGTTATAGATCGACCTCAGAAGAGACACTCATCATCCATTTGTCAACGGCATGCTGTTGTACAACTGAAGGTAGTATAAAGACTGAATAAAACAGGGTCTGAGGTTCCAAGATTTTATAACATTCAGCAGGATTTATTGGCATTTGTAGAAAAAATGGAAACTGAGATTGTAATACCATAATATGTATCAGTCTCACCTGAGCAAAGTGTAAAGTGTGACTAAAATTCAGTGGTGCCAGTCCTGTATCTGGTTACACTGGATGGATACTCAGGATTAGACTGTCTGCATTTTAAATAATGTCAAAATCCTGGACCCTGATCAGATTAAGGAAAGACCCAAATTCTAAAGCTCCATCTTCAGCACCTGAAGCTGTAGTGTTCACTGATGTTGAGCTAAGGTGGACCCTGTACTGAAAGGTATCAGATGTCATAGTCCAAGGTCATTAATGTTAAATTATCAACAAGTGCCTTAAAATCTAAGGTAATTATCCCCTTGTGGTGCAATAATGTATTCAGTGAAGTATTCTCAATCTGTCAATTAAAGATGAGATGAAAAGTTTGTCCCAAAGCTGAAGGTCTGAGTGTTCAAAATGGAAAATGTTCATCGAGTACCCCTTTACCACCAAGGCAGTTCCACTGCCAGTTTTGAGCCAGTGCCTAATCTGGAACCAGTTCTTAGTGTTTCAACAGCCAGAGAACTGCCTCTGTGGTTCCAGGTCGCACCAACCCGTTGCTGGTCTAGAAGAAAGAAGGGCTGTTAGACTTGAAGACAGTTTGCGGCTGATATTCATACAAGGTCACGATGGGTCCGTTCAATAATTGGAAATTATCCTCTTGGGACCAAGAATATACACAATATCTGCATCAATGGACCGTCCTGCAAGCTGCAAGAGGCACCATCAATTCTCAACACTTTGCTTTGTTTGACCAGAGGAAACATTTTTTGTCATAATACCGTGAAATGTGAAAATCCAAATCTAAAGCAATTTGTTTGTGAGCTCAGCCTATGGCACTGTGCACGTGCATGTATGCAGGCTCTTTAGAAAGTGTTTAATTTATGTGATGTTGCTCTGTTCCTGTCAAGATAAAAGTAACTGATCTGATAAGGAAAGTTCTTGTTTCAAAGAGACTGAGGATGATTAACGCTGTCAAGACAATACTCCAAAAGACTGGGATTTAGAAACCCCACAACAAAGAGCTGCAGATTCACATGGAGCTTTTACAAAGAGCACAATACTGAAAACTTTGATGTGCATTGATGTCTTTTGTATGAAGAGGCTGCCATATCGAGGTCAGTCTGTTAACTTGCAGAATGTGTTTTCAAAAAGGAACAAGCAGAGGGAAATTTTCTGAATGTCATAGTATTTGGTCATCCTGTCTCTGAAATATTCTGCTTTACAAACAGTTCCTGTAGAAATGTGGTGGCACCACTGATTTCTTGATGGATGTAGGACACAGCAGAGAGATGTGTCTTCAGTGTGTATATGAATACATGAACTATCATGAGACTGATCTGTGCTTGTGTCCTCTGAAGGAAGCCTGCTGGATTTCTTGAAGGACGGAGAAGGACGAGGGTTGAAGCTGCCGAACCTGGTGGACATGGCGGCACAGGTAAACCCCACGACATAGAACGTCCACGTTTTATCTGCAGATTCTTTAGTGTCTGGTCACGTGTTTGTGTTACATTTAGTAACCGGGATAGAGGACTTATTTCTCATCATTGGTTTCTGGAAAACAACTGAAAAGACCTCTGATACTTTGGAAACATACTTCCTTTGCTTACTGTAACTTCAGAGCCTTCATTTGAAACAGACTTGTTAGTTACTTGACTGTGTTTCCACTTCTTTTTTATAGTGCTATGTATTTTAGTACAAATCTCCCCCTTTTTCAAATTAGTTCATTATAGTTTTGCTGTACATGCTTGTTCTTTTCTTTGTAGAAACATGCACTCATTTCTTCATAACTAATAGGTTCGGTCCACAGCAGTTCATCCTATTTTGGCCCAGATTTCTAGCAGGTAATAAGTCACCTGCAAGAGGACACCTTTAGAATTCAACCCTCCTGAGCCAGACCAGGTTTTTTTGTCTTCTGCCGGTGAAACAGCATGAAAGTTTAATGAAAACCGTCAGAATATGAGCAATAATGCTGTGCTCCATTCACTCTTCCGCAGAATCACTCCAGAATCCTTTTATTAACCTGCCTGGGCGTTATGTATTCACTTCCTGCCAAAACATGTGAATAGTTTGAATGAATTAAATGGAAGTTACATGCAATCACTTCAGTGTAATATAAAGATTTAGATAGGTCTCCCTCCATATGTTTCCATTTATC